>NW_027507787.1:211703740-212281240 GCF_037356315.1 Lithobates pipiens
TTAGGGGGTGTGATGACAAACTAAGCAGACTTTCCTAATGTCTGCGGTGGTAAAATGCTCAATACTGTCACATTGTCACCAGTTTACAAAGGAAAGAAAAAAAGACAGACTATCAACATTTAACTCCTATCATGGTCAAAATTCGAGGGGGTGGAAGCCCTGACTAATTGACATTTCATTTTTCTATCATAACACAACTTACAAAAATATAATTTTTATTTTCATTATAATTTTTACCATTTTTTTTTCCTTTTGTTTTATTTTTTTATTTTTTCATTCATTGTTACATACCAGTCTAGCCACTTGAAGACCCGGCCTTTTCTAGAATTTTTTTATTTTATTTTATATTTTTCTATTCTTTGTTGCATTCCAGTCTAGCCACTTGAAGACCCAGCCTTTTCTAGAAATTATTTATTTAATTATTTATTTTTTATTCTTTGTTGCATCCCAGTCTAGCCATTGAAGACCTGGCCTGTTCTAGAATTTTTTAATTTTATTTATTTATTTATTTATTTATTTATTTCATTCTTTGTTGCATCCTAGTCTAACTACTTGAAGACCCGACCTTTTCTAGAAATTTTTTATTTTATTTATTTATTTATTTTCATTCTTTGTTGCATCCCAGTCCAGCCATATGAAGACCCAGCCTTTTCTAGAAATTTTTTATTTTATTTTATTTTATTTTTTTCATTCTTTGTTGTATCCTAGTCTAGCCACTTGAAGACCCGGCCTTTTCTAGAATTTATTTATTTATTTATTTATTTATTTTATTCTTTGTTGCATCCCAGTCTAGCCACTTGAAGACCCGGCCTTTTCTAGAATTTTTTAATTCTATTTATTTATTTATTCATTTCATTCTTTGTTGCATCCTAGTCTAACTACTTGAAGACCCGACCTTTTCTAGAAATGTTTTATTTTATTTATTTATTTATTTTCATTCTTTGTTGCATCCCAGTCCAGCCATATGAAGACCCAGCCTTTTCTAGAAATTTTTTATTTTATTTTTTTCATTCTTTGTTGTATCCTAGTCTAGCCACTTGAAGACCCAGCCTTTTCTAGAAATGTTTTTTTTTTTTTTTTCCTTTCTTTGTTGCATCCCAGTCTAGCCACATGCAGACCCGGCCTTTTCTAGATTTTTTTTTTTTTTTTTTTTTTAATTCTTTGTTGCATCCTAGTCTAGCCACATGAAGACCCGGCATTTTCTAGAAATTTTTTATTTTATTTATTTATTTATTTATTTTTTTCATCCATTGTTACATACCAGTCTAGCCACTTGAAGACCCGGCTTTTTGTAGAATTTTTATTTATTTATTTATTTATTTCATTCATTGTTACATCCTAGTCTAGCCACTTGAAGACCCGGCCTTTTGTAGAAATTTTTTATTTTATTTTTATTTTTTTATTCTTTGTTGCATCCCAGTCTAGCCACTTGAAGACCCGGCCTTTTCTAGAAATTTATTATTTTATTTTATTTTTTTCATTCATTGTTACATCCTAGTCTAGCCACTTAAAGACCCGGCCTTTTCTAGAAATGTTTTATTGTATTTCTTTTTTTTTTCATTCTTTGTTACATCCCAGTCTAGCCACTTGAAAACCCAGCCTTTTCTAGAAATTTTATTTTTTATTTTTATTTTTTTCATTCTTTGTTGCATTCCAGTCTAGCCTTTTCTAGAAATTTTTTATTTTATTTATTTATTTATTTTCATTCTTTGTTGCATCCTATTCCAGCCACATGAAGACCTGGCCTTTTCTAGAAATGTTTTAGTTTATTTTATTTATTTTTTTCATTCTTTCTTGCATCCTAGTCTAGCCACTTGAAGACCCAGCCTTTTCTAGAAATTTTTAATTTTATTTATTTATTTATTTATTTCATTCTTTGTTGCATCCCAGTCCAGCCATATGAAGATCCAGCCTTTTCTATAATTTTTTTATTTTATTTTATTTTTTTCATTCTTTCTTGCATTCTAGTCTAGCCACTTGAAGACCCAGCCTTTTCTAGAATTTTTTTTTTCATTCTTTGTTGCATCCCAGTCTAGCCACTTGAAGACCTGGCCTTTTCTGGGACTTTTTGCTTACACGTTTAAATTCATATTTTTTGCTAGAAATTAGGTAGATTATATATATATATATATTTTAGCAGAGACCCTAGAGAATAAAATGGTGATCGTTGCAATATTTTATGCCACAACGTATTTGGGCAGTGGTCTTGCCAATGTAATTTGTTTGGAAAAAAATTACACTTTTGAATACACAGGAAAGATGGCCCAATTTTATTCTATAATTTGAAAGATGATGTTACGCCAACTAAATAGATACCTAACATGTCATTCCCAGTATAGCCCCTTGAAGATCCGGCCTTTTCTGGAACTTTTTGCTTACAAGTTTAACCACTTCAATACAGGGCACTCATACACCTTCCTGTCCAGGACAATTTTGAGCTTTCAGCGCTGACGCATTTTGAATGACAATTGCGCAGTCATGCTACACTGTACGCAAACTACATTTTTATAATTTTGTTCCCACAAATAGAGCTTTCTTTTGGTGGTATTTGATCACCTCTGGGATTTTTATTTTTTGCTAAACAAATAAAAAAAACCGAACATTTTGAAAAAAATAAAAGCTTTTGTTTCTGTTATAAAATGTTGTAAATAAGTACGTTTTCTCTTTCAATGATGGACGCTGATAAGACGCCACTGACGGGCACTGATAAGGCGGCACCAATGAGGTGGCACCAATGAGCGGACACCGACGGACACCTACGATGGGCACTGATATGCGGCACTGATGGGTGGCACTGATATGCAGCACTGATGGGCATTAATAGGCGGCACTGGTGGACACTCATGGGTGGCACAGGGGGGCACTGCAAGGCTGAAAAGATGGGTACTTATGGGTGGCACCGATAGGCGGTACTGCTGGGCACGGCTTGGCACTGATAGGCAGCACTGCTACATGGCACTGATATGAGGCACTGATGGGCATCCCTGGTGGCACTGGAAGTGGTAGGCATTGTCAGTGGGCACTGATTGGCAGCTGCCTGGGCATTGCTTGGCAGCTGTCTAGGCACAGATCTGCATTTCCCTAGGGGTTTAGGGGGGCATACCTGGTGGTCCAGTGTGGATGACCATCCTGGTGGTCCTGGGCTGCATGATGGTGGTCCCGGGCGGGATCCGAGGGGCTACACTGATAAACAATCAGTACAGACCCCCCTGTCAGGAGAGCCGCCAATCGGCTCTCCTCTACTAGCGTCTGTCAGACGCGAGTGAGGAAAAGCTGATCACCGTCTCTTCCTATTTACATCGTGATCAGCCATCATTCGACACGGCTGATCACGTGGCAAAGAGACCCCGTTAGAGACTCTTTACCTAGATCGGTGTTGCGAGGTGTCAGACTGACACCCCGCAACAACGATTGCTGCTCTGTGTGCGCCCCCGGAGGCGCACATCGGCTTAATATCCTGAGGACGTCATATGACGCCCAGTCAGGATATTGAAACCCCTTTGCCATGTCATTCTGCTATATGGCGGGTGGCAAGTGGTTAAATTCCTATTTTTTGCTAGAAATTAGATAGATTATATATATATTTTTTTAGCAGAGACCCTAAAAAATAAAATGGCAATCGTTGCAATATTTTAGCAGTATAGTCAGTGTTTATCTGGCGCTCCAGATGGAGTAATCCTTAGTGGTATAGTCTGTGGCTACAATAGCTGGATGGCTATTGAAAGCTAGCTGAAAGGAACCAAGCAGCTCCACACAGACCAGCATGGACCGTGGAACAGGAAGTCATGTCACCGGCGTCTTATTGGACCTAGGCAGGGCTGGAATCTTGTCAATCAGGGCTGCAGTGGTGAAAGGCTGACTGCTCCTTCCAGAGGCCAATAGAAGGGATGTCAGCAAAGCAAGTCTTGAACAGAATTGCAGGAGATAGTTTCTGTGATGTTGACCAAGGTGAAGGCAGAGATCCTCTGGACTGATGGGCAGGATATCATCAACAGCTGAGTATCTGTGGAAAGATAGGAGCTAGCAATTAGCTGCCAGCTCAAAAAAGGAAGGGCTGAGCCCAGCCCTGACACCCTCTCTCCCACTCCCTTCATTCTCACATGAGCCAGTTTAGTTCTTGGGCTGATCTGTAAGTATTAGTATATCTAAATACTCCCTAAGGGAACTTTTTTAAATCCTTCAGAAAGTTTTCCCTCTCTCATTTTTATGAATGGTTTATTATATTTATATATCTGGTTCTTCTGTACTTACAGAGAATGAATTTTTGCATCCATACTCCTGATGAGTGAACGTGATTCACGAAACGCGTAGGGTTTTTCTATTCATGTGATGCCAAGATAGCTTGGCTTTTATACAGCATGTACTCAGTTATGTATATGTACAATTATGTATCATTGTATACCGTGTATGTGTTCATGGTATATTTCTACCAATATGTCAGCATTTGTACATGGTTATGTTTATGTATTGAAAACATTATCATGTATTTCTAGACCAGAGAGTTTCTTTTGATACAATAATGTTTTTATCATATATTTACTCTTCCCAGTCCCATTCTTTTCCTTTGTTTCTATTTCATATGGCCCGGGATGGAGGTCTTTTACAGTGGACAGGTCAGGTCACACTTTTTTCTATTTATTAAAGGGGTTGTAAACCTTCGAGGTTTTTCACCTCAATGGATTCCATGCATTGAGGTGAAAAACCTCCAGTAATGCCGCAGCCCCAAATTTACTTACCTGTACCCCCACTATCACGACCCGTGAAAAAGCTAGTGTCTCAGGTCCTGATTGGATGGATTGATAGCAGCGCAGCCATGGGCTCCCGCTGCTGTCAATCAAATCCAATGACCCGTGGACTAGGGGGTGGGGTCGAGTCATACATTCAGCTTCTATGGACGCTGAATGAATGACACGGGAGAACGCCCACAAGGTAACCCCCCCGGGTGAGCGCTTCTTCTAGGGGGTTATCTAATATTGGGGAGGAGCCACGAGAGCTGCCGAGGGACCCCAGAAGAGGATGTTCGGGGCCACTATATGCAAAATGAGCTACACAATGGAGGTAAGTATGATATGTTTGTTATTTTTAAAAAAACAAAAAACAAAGCTTTAGTATCACTTTAATATTTCTATATCAAGTGACTCAAGTATAGGTTTAACAGTAGACTATAGTTCTATGATTTTACATGTGAGTTTATTTTAAAGTGGTTGTAAACCCTTACAGACCACTTTGACCTACAGGTAAGCCTAGATTATGGCTTATCTGTAGGTCCAACATGGTTTAGGAGAAATTTGCAAAAAGACAGACACCGCTGTCTATGGCACATGCACCGTAGACAGCGGCGCATAGGCGCACTGAGCATGCCACTGCTAACGGCGATATGCCCTTAGTGGCTGCTCCCGTGCACATGTGCGGGAGTCGCGTCATCACGGCTCTGGCCAATCACAGCTCCGGAGCCATGATACCCGGAATGAAGATGGACGCTCCGTGGAAGAGGGGACAGCGGTGACTTCGCTGGCTCCTGTGTCAGGCAAGTGACACATAATGGGCTACTGTGCGATGCATAGTTGCCCATTATGCTTTACCTTTGCAGGGAAACAAAGAGGAAGTAAAACCCATCAGGATTTACTTCCTTCTTTAGGCCTCATGCACTCGGACGTTTTTACAGCCGCTTTTTTGAGTGTTTTTTGCAGCTTAAAAAGGCCTGTCCATGTTAGTCTATGGCTTCATGCCCACCTAGGCGTTTTTGAGCTGCAAATGGCATAGGCGTTTTTAAGCTGTAAAAAAACCCCAGGACCAGTGCGTTCCCTGGCGCGGAGCTAGAGCTGTAAAAACGCGAATCGCGGGAAAACGCGCAAAAACGCGCAAAAACGCGCATAAACGCGCAACATATTTTCTTTGTTTTCTGAGTGCTATAGCCAAGAGATGTGTTTCTTTAAAAATGCTACTTAACGCTAACGCTAAAAAACGCGCAAAAACGCCAATGCAAAACGCGGTAAAAATTGCGTTTTTAACGCTGATTTTTCCAAGCGTCGGAGCTAGCTTTTCAGCCAGTTTTTTTAAAACGTCCGTGTGCATGAGCACTTAAGTGTTGGCTCAAAGTTTCAGCTTGAAAAAAATATATTAAAGTGGATCCCTCAGTAGCTCACATATGGCACTGCTCTCTTCTGCTTTTACCCTGTTTCCCCTAAAATAAGACCTATTGTGATTGTCGGGGGTGGCTGCAATATAAGCCCTACCCCCCAAATAAGCCCTAGATAAAGTCCTTGTAGGTCTTATTTTCAGGATAGGGCTTATTTTCGGGGGAAACAGGGTAGGACTTATTTGGGGGGTAGGACTTATATTGCAGCCATCACCAACATTCTCGCTAGGTCTTTTTTTCGGGGAAACAGGGTAGGACCCACCACCATAGGAAGAAGAAGCAAAGAGGACCTGTAAGATCATTGATTGGACCTTAGACACTTGGAAAATAGGTAGGTATGTATCGTAAGGGCTGGGAAAATAATGGAGAATCTCAAACCTACAGTTGGGCTTCCAGCAATAGGATAGGCTAGATTAAGAATTATTGGGAAGGACAAGTTAAGTTTTATGGACAGGGAGTATTTGAAGGAGCTGTCGGTGATAATAGATGCCAAATACTCTAATCTGAAGCTGTGACCCTAACAAAACATTAGTTAGCATGCATGAAAAACATATCCAGTGCTAGGTCCACTTTATAAACATTGGCAACAAGCCCCATTTTTACCAAGCTGGCCTCCTTTCTCTTTCTCAAAGCTGGTCTGTTTAGATCCCTGATATATCACCAAAGCCCCTCCAACAGGGCTCCTAAAATTTTTAAAAAAATTGTAATTGTAAAAAATAAAATAAAATAAAAAATAATAACAAATTTAGACCTGTTTCACACTGGGGCGTTTTGCAGGTGCTACAGCGCTAAAAATAGGGTCTGCAAAGCACCCTGAAAGAGCCGCTCCCATCTCTCCAATGTGAAAGCCTCAAGTGCTTTCACACTGGAGCGGTGTGCTGGCCGGACGCAAAAAAAAAGACCTGCTAGCAGCATCTTTGGAGCGGTGAAGGAGCGGTGTGTTTACTGCTTCTGCCCATTGAAATGAATGGGCACCGCAGCTTTACCGCCGGCAAAGCGCTGCCGCAGCAGCACTTTGTGGGTGGTTTTAACCCTTTCTTGGCTGGTTTTAACCCTTTCTCAGTGGGGGGGTAAAATCGATGGTAAAGCGTCGCTAAAAATACCGACGACAACGCACCCACCACCCCAGTGTGAAAGGTGCCTTAAATAATAATAATAAAAGCCGACTGACACCAGTGGCGAAACTACCAGGGTCGCAAAGGTCGCACTTGCAACCGAGCCCTGGCATTTTGGCACCATTGGGGGCAATGCAGCAGGAAGGGAGTCCACTGCAGAATGTGTGAAAGGGTCCTGCTGCAAGACCATAATAAAGGGTCCCACGACGGAAGTATCAGGATCAGTGGGAAGGCCCCTGATGGGGGCCCATCATGTTTTCTTGCTCCGAGGGCCTAAGGTTCTAGTTACGCCCCTGCGGAAGGAGTTGTAGAGATATACTGAATATGTTTCTTTTTCCCCCAGATATATAAGTTCAGTAGATAGGCACACTGGCTTGTTACTAGCCATAGTTAAATATCCTCACCATAGCATATCTCCAGGTATATTTACAAGCTGTAGAATGACTGTATATTTTATTTTTTCCCTGTGAAGTCTTCTGGGAGTTGTGAATCAAACGTGGGGCGTGTCACTATCAGCAGATGCTCCTTCTTGTGGTCTACCTCTAATTAGGTCTTTACAGTTCTCTGTAGAAAATGGGAATAACTGACAAATAAAGTCCCTCATCTGTTATTACCTAAAGGATGAGCAGATGTTAAAACATAGACTTGGTGTACCATATTGTAAATCCAATCCTGGTTTTCCACTTCGTTTTTTTTTAACACAACGGGGTTTGCAAACTGAGCAGCGGCCTACAGAATAGGATGTGAGTTTTTATTTAATTTGTAATTTCATGCTAACACTCTCCTCGTTACATAACTGAACCAGATGACAGCCCAATCCATACTGTCATACTTTCTTCTGATACTCATAATTTCCCATCTGTTCTGACCACTGCAAAATATTAATGACTATTTAATTAACATCTAGGGTTACTTAAAGGGAAAACTCTATTCAAGTCAAATATTTTTTTGTAAATTGGTAAAAATCTGACTATAATCCCTTGGTATTTCTTTGTTTGAAATTTGCGTGGCTGAAGTATCTGTGCTAAAGTGTTTCCGTGAGAGAAGAGGATTCAGAAGGACGTGGATCAGAACCTGCTGCAACCAAGGGCTGATGGTTAACCCTAGCAATGGAGGGAGAAAGATTCTAATTGGCCTGGTTGGTGGCCTTGCTGTCAGAGCTCAGGGCTGTAGGCATAGGGAGCATCAAGATAGACCAGTGGGTGGCTGAGAGCCCAGGATCAGAGCTTGGTACTGCCACTGCTGCTGTGAGTTGTCTGCCAGAAGCCTGGCAGGGATGGGGCTAAGCCACCAAAGGGCCATAAAGGCTGCTGCTGCTGTTGTGTGCTGGGTAGGATAACCAGGGGTCATTCACAGTTGAGAGAAAGAGCTGCTGTATGCTGGGGTGCCTGACTGAGAGCCCAGGACCAAGTGCTGCACTGCTGTATGAGAATCAACCTGCAGGCACAAGACTTGCTGCTGTGAGAGGGTCATGTGCTGCTGCAAGTATCAAGCTGTGGGGATCAGGCTGCTGGTGGAGAGCTGCTGTGAGCTGTAATGTGACCAATCTTTTATCTTTTTTTATTTGTCCTGAAGACATCACCAAAGCATCAGGGAGATCAGAGACCTATAGACCTCTAATGAGTATTATTGCCTGCTGTTTGCATCTACTTCTGAGAGGAACTCTGCCAAGAAGACTCTGTTCCATTACTTTAGTTTGCATATTACAAATGCTTTCTGTTAGGAGAGTGAACTCTACAATAAAGGAAGTAGGCCCCAATTTACTTCTCCACTGGTCAATGGCTTGGTCAGGTGTTGAGACCCTAATGCCCTGTACACACGATTGGACTTTCTGACAACAAAACCATTCAACAACACGCGATTGGATTGTTGCCCAACAAAATCGTGGAATTTTTTTTGAAGATTGTTGGCTCCAACTTGTCTTGTGTATACATGATCACACAAATGTTTTCCAGCAATTGCGAACCTAGTGACATACTAGACATACTATGTGGTTTTTCAGCTCTTTAGCGCCACCCTTTGGGCTCCTTCTGCTAATTTCGTGGGATGAATTAGAGCAAAGACTGCGAGCCGAGCCTTTTTGTCCAACATCAGTGCCTGACCTCACAAATGCGCTTCTGGAAGAATGGTCAAACATTCCCATATACACACTCCTAAACCTTGTGGGTGGCCTTCCCAAATTAGTTGAAGCTGTTATAGCTGAAAAGGGTGGGCCAACTCAATATTGAACCCTATGAACTAAGACTGGGATGCCATTAAAATTCATTTGCATGCAAAGCCAGGCATCCCAATACTTTAGGTAATATAGTGTATAACCCTATTTATGACCACATCGACGTAAAGAAACTATTTGCATGTCTCCAACCTCAGATGTTTAAAGTGTATTTAATTTTAGTTGTGGATAGAGTTGTGAGGGGATAGAATCCCTTATGCCGCGTACACACGACTGGACTTTTCGCCGGAATAAACTCCGACGGTTTTCCCAACGGAGTTCCGACAGAGTTCTGACCGAACGGACGATCACACCAAAGTCTGTTCGTTTTCAACACAATGACGTATGACGGGATTAGAAAGGGAAGTTCAATAGCCAGTAGCCAATAGCTGCCTTGCCGTTGTATTTGCTCCATCAGACCAGAATACAGACGAAGCATAGAAATGGATTCCGTTGAAAAGATTTAAAGCATGTTCTATTTCTAAATTCGTCTGAATTTTTGAAGAAAAAAGTCAAATGAAGCCCACACCTGATCGGAATATCCGACGTAATGATTCCGCCGGACCTTTTCTGCCGGAAAGTCCGGTCGTGTGTACGCAGCATTACAAGTTCTTATTGCTGTCTGGGTCCCCACTGGGAGATCCACTTTCTCTGTTTGCGTTGGTGACCTCTGTGTCTGGCTGTGAAAGTAAAGAAAGTCCGAAATTTCAAGTTGTCAACAAGACAGGAAAAAGAGAACATTTTCCAACTGGGACTGGTTTCAGTGACAACTGTCTAAACGTGGATATCTCTCAGTATACTGTAGATTTCCTTTTATTTTCTAGAACAGGAAATAACGGAAAATTTCTCCAGTGGGATGAAAAGAAGATCCCGACAAGGGTTTATATTTGTAATAAGGGGAGATTTATATATATATATATATATATATATATATATATATATATATATATATTATTTTAGAAAGGCTATGCTGTGTCTTCCCACAACTAGGTAAGGAGCAGCTTAGCTTGTTGGTTCCTTTTTAGCCCACGTTTTCAATAGTCTTGCCATATTTAAAAAATAAACTCTAACATTTCTGTTCAAATAACCATTGAAGCATATCAAAATCAATGCAGGGCCATCTACGTTTCATCCCTTTTCTCTTTGTTTTAATTTCTACACAAATTCATTGCATCGCATTTCCTGCCAACATGCACAGAACACAATTTGTATTGACCAGTGGTCTCCGTAGCATACATTTTTTATTTTGTACACCTTTTTTTTGCAGTTTTCCTTTTAGAGAGAAACTGATAAGCTGATGAAACTATCAATACCAAGGAAAGGCTTGTGGGAAAAAAAAGTAGCAGATGTACTTCAGGAAAACATGACCGACTTGAGTTCATCCATAAAGCAAGTGATTTGTGGAAGTGAGCTACATTGAGCTGTGTCTTCGGTCTTGACACGGGGAAGGAAAAAATGTAATGGACGGGTGAAGGCCTGGGAAGAATTAACATCCTCGGCATTATGTAAAAGCTGACAGATGTTTTGTAAATGTCATAGTATGTTTCTTTTCCTAAACTGATACTTTATTTTGTAGTTTTCAATACACAGCGGAACCTTGGTTTACGAGTAACACCGTTAAGGTGCGTATTGAAAGATGAGCAACTTTTTTTTTTTTTATTATTCTGACTCGGTTTGCGAGCGTTGTCTTGCGAAACGAGGAGAATTCAAGCTAACGGGGTGTGCAGTACCGCATTTGGCCAGAGGGGCGACAGGGACACTCGGAACGGTTCGGAGCCGTTCGGAACCAAATAGTAGGAATCATTCAGAAATACTCAGAGTTCCCAAGTGTTTCCGAGCCTTTCCGAGGTTTTCCAAGTTCAGCCAAACTGTCCCTGAGTATTTCTGAGGCTCACCGGTGCCCCACCACTCCTGGCCACATGCAGTATTGCATGTAAGAGAAGTCAATGCGGAACAAATTATCTTCTTTTCCATTGACTTCTATGGGGAAACTCGCTTTGATAGGCGAGTGCTTTTGGGTAATACACATTCTGGCTGATGCCCAGTAGGCTGTTGCTTCCACCACACAGTGCGGATGCCTGCATTGTTGGAATTTTAACATTTTTTGCAACATTTTTGTATGTTAGCCTATTACGGAGGTTTTAATAAATAACCACATACATTTGCCTGCCTGTGCCATTCTGTTGACGTACACCTGTGTGCGGCGGTCGGCAAGCCTTAACCACTTGGGTACCGCGCTATTGCAAAATGACGGCAATAGCGCGGACCCACATTTCCGGGACTACGTCTATTGACGTAGTCCCGGTTACGAGCGGCCTGCGCGCCCCCTGAGGCGCCGTGATACTCGCCTGATCACCGATCTGTGTAAGGGGTCGATCCCGACCCCTTATCACATGATCAGCTGTCAGCCAATGACAGCTGATCATGTGATAAAACGGAGCCGGTAATCGGCTAGTATTCCTCCTCGCGCTGACAGCGCGATGAGAAAAAAAAAAAGCCGATCGCCGGCGGCCGTGTTCGGGACATCAGTCCCGATCACGGCCAGCAATTTAAACGGACACCTGCCCCCTGCCAGTGCCCACCTGCCACCCGCAGTGCCATCCTAAAATAAAGTAAGTGCCCCCCTGTCAGTGCCACCCAGCAGTGCCCATAGTGCCCACAGTGCCACCCAGCAGTGCCCACAGTGCCACCCAGCAGTGCCCACAGTGCCACCCACAGTGCCACCCAGCAGTGCCACCCACAGTGCCACCCAAAATCTGCCTCAAAGGTGCTGCACCCCAGTGCCGCCCATCAGTGCCCAGCAGTGCCGCCCATCAGTGCCCAGCAGTGCCGCCCATCAGTGCCCAGCAGTGCCACCTATCAGAGCCACCTATCAGTGCCACCTATCAGTGCCCATCAGTCCCATCTATCTGTGGTACCTATCAGTGCCCATCCGTGCCACCCATCCGTGCCACTTATCCGTGCCACCCATCCGTGCCATCTTATCTGTGCCCATCTTTGCCCATCAGTGCCGCCTTATCTGTGCCCATCGGTGCCGCCTTATCTGTGCCTATTAGTGCCACCTTAACTATGCCTATCAGTGCCCACCAGTGCAGCCTATCAGTGCCCACCAATGCAGCCCATCAGTGCCCACCAATGCAGCCCATCAGTGCCCACCAATGCAGCCTATCAGTGCCGCCTAATCAGCGCACTTCAATGAAGGAGAAAAATGACCCGTTTGCAAAATTTTATAACAAACTATTAAAACATGATTTTTTTTTTTTTTTTTTTGCATCTTTTTTTGTTTGTTTAGCAAAAAATAAAACTCCGAGCTGTAACTAAATACCACCAAAAGAAAGCTCTATTTGTGGGAAAAAAATGATAAAAATTTCATTTGGGTACAGTGTTGTATGCCCGCGCAATTGTCACTCAAAGTGCATCAGCGCTGAAAGCTGAAAATTGGTCTGGGACTGAGGGGGGTTTAAGTGCCCAGTAAGCAAGTGGTTAAATTAAAAAAGCGTAATTATCACCCAAATGTAAAAAAAATAAGTAATTTCTTGATCAGTTTAAACCAATACGTATTCTTCTACATATTTTTGGTTAAAAAAATCACAATAAGCATATATTGATGGGTTTGCGCAAAAGTTATAGCGTCCACAAAATAGGGGATAGATTTATGGCATTTTTATTCTTCTTCTTCTTATTTTTTTACTACTAATGGCGGCAAACTGTGATTTTTAGCAGGACTGCGACATTATGGTGGACGCACCGGACAATTTTGACACTATTTTGGGACCATTGTCATCTATACAGCGATCAGTGCTATAACAATGCACTGATTACTGTGTATATGACATTGGCAGGGAAGGGGTTAAACCCTAGGGGGCGATCAAGGGGTTAAGTGTGTCCTAGGCAGTGATTTCAACTGTGGGGGGAGGGGGTACCTAGGGCAATGCAGCTATCACTGCTCCCCATCAAAGAGCAGTAGAGCAGGGAGCAGTAGATATCTGTCATGACACAAGGCAGAACGGGGAAATGTTTACATAGGCATCTCCCCGTTCTACCTCTCCACACTGCAATCACGGGACTCCAGAGAACATTGAGTTCCCGGGACCCAGGAACTCATTGCAGCAGGTGTGGATACATGCTGACATGTGTCTCCATTGATTTTAATAATCAATATATCTTTAATACAAAGACACAAAAATGGAACAGAAAAAAATTGTTGTAGGGACCTTATGGACTTTATAGGCACCAATAAGAAAGGATAATTCATTAATAAATTTTATTTATACAAATAACGTACAAAAGTTCATTAAAAACAAGAATAGAGAAGTACATTTATCAATGTGACCACACTCAGCATAGGATGTAATCAATCAGTATCACATAATACAAGTACTTGGCTTAATAGTCATAAATATATCACAAACTGAAACATGGTGTGCATCCAAGTTGGTAGAGTGCTGATATTGGTCCCATGCCCGACATGTTTCGCGTCAGATTAACGCTTCTTCAGGGGCTCAAATTATTAGATTCTTAAAAGCAGAAAAAAACATAAACATTAATAAAAAGACCACACAAAAAAGCAGATACAGAATATATACAAACTAGTAATATCAGTCTGAGTGTTACCAGGGGAAGAGCTCGAACAGGCACCGTAAAAAGACACAAAAATGCCAAGGTGTGAGTACAAATATACAATCCACAAGAGAAACTCCTGTGCATAAACAGCGCTTGCTTCTGAAGACGTCATGTTGGTGACGAAACACGCCAAGTTGGAATGCTCGGTGCGCAATGTTGAGTATAGGTGGAATGCTGGCTGATGCCCAGTGGGCTGTTGCTTCCACCACACAGTGCGGATGCCTGCATTGTTGGAATTTAAAAAATTTTTGCAACATTTTTGCATGTTAGCCTATTACGGAGGTTTTAATAAATAACCACATACATTTGCCTGCCTGTGCCATTCTGCTGACGTACACCTGTGTGCGGCGGTCGGCAAGCCGTAAATTAAAAAAGTGAAATTTTCCCACATTCTCTAAGCTCTTGGGAACTTCTCTTGCAAAGTAAACAGCCTATTTGCTTTTACTAAACCAACCCCAAAGGGTCACATTGGATGAAAATAATCCTTTTTTTTTTAATCTATGTATTTTAAGAACAATATAGTGCTAATTTTAAAGATCCGGGGCGGGAAATAGCCGTTGTTAGCAAAGCCGGAGTCAGGCTGGAATCTGGAAGCAATTATAGCAAAGGCAACTGAATTCCGTAATAGCCTGCTGGCTGGCTGTAGACACGGCTCTCCAAAAGGTATTTTCTGACCATTTATTTTCTGGAGCTTAGCAACATATATTTGTTGTCAGTGAACTAAATAATGAATAATGAACTAAATAAAATAGACACATGTTGGCGAGCCGCAAGAAGGGAAGGGATGGAATTGATTAGGAGACAGCCTATGAAATAATAGCTTAAATAGGCCCACTGCAGGACTTTAATGTCCCATGACAACACTCAATTGTCAAATTCAGCTGCAGTGTCCTGGATGCTACTTAAGTAAAGCCAGAAATTCCTCAAGTTTATATTGTTTTTCCTCCTCTCTGCAGCCTACAACAGGAAATGCCATTAAGCCGTGAGAATTAATGTGCGATGTAAATTTATAGCGAAAACGCCAAGAAAATAAAAGCGATGTTCTCAAATGTTTGACAGATTCTCCATTAAGAGGTCTCACCTACCTGTCCCGATGAAGAGGCAATATGGGATTTTAATTGGAGCTTTGCCTTTTCCCTTCATTTGATTTAAAACAAGTTAGAATTTCAAACAATAACACGGCAACACCTGGTTAACTCGTCAGTTGATCCGTAGAGTTGTGCATTGTTAATTTAATAGACGTACACATGGGGATCTGAAAAGGTCCCATTGTTCCAGTCGTTGGTGGGTTCATGAACTACTGGGGAATAAAAAGTGGATCACATGATCTTTAATATGACTTAAAAATGTAATTTGATAATTTGACTAAACTCGTTGCCAAGTTTTGGGGTGGGGTGGGGGGGAGGGGAAGTTATATGATGAAAGTTTTGCCGTGTCGCAGGAACATAACTCTTGTCTTATTTACGGCATTAGGCTAATCTAGACAACAGCATTGCTTGCTAAATCCTTATAATCATTAAATTACATCCATTTGGCCAGACACACCAAGACGCTGAGAAAAGAAAAAAAAAAAATAACTTTACAATATCGCATGCCTCCCAAAATACTCACAGGGGTGTTTTTTTAATTGGAATATTTTCTTACCAGATGAAATTTTTTTTGGGCGCTGGAAACTTTTATTCACTTCTTAAACAACACACCATAAATCATACAAGTTATATAGAAACTACTCTCAATTAATATTAGGTTACAGATCACTGGATTGTGTTACCTTTCAGCGTCGCAGCTGGAAAACAAAAGTCTGCCATTTGTAAATCACAGTTTGCTCTGGATTGTTGGATGTGGCACTATAATAAAGTTTTCTTAAAGCGTTATTCCACCGTATATTACGTTTTCAAGAATAAAGGCAGCGTAATCAAAAGACCATTTTCACCTATGCAACAATACCTTGGTTTGCGAGCATATTTCGCTCCAGAAGCTGGTTTTTAAACCAAAGCACTCTTATATCAAAGCAAGTTTTCCCATAAGAAATAAAGGAAACTCAGATAATTTGTTCCACAGCCATTTATGCCCTGTACACATGGTCGCACTTTCAGACGGAAAACGTGCGATCGGATTGGGTTGTCGGAAATTCCGATCGTGTGTGGGCTCCATCGGACTTTATTCTTCGGAATTTCTGACACCAAAGTTTACGAGCTGGATCTAAAATTTTCCGACAACAAAATACAATCGTTTAAATTCCTATCGTGTGTGGGCTCCATCTGACTTTTTCCGCCGGAATTTCTGACACCAAAGTTTGAGAGCTGGATCTAAAATTTTCCGACAACAAAATACAATCGTTTAAATTCCGATCGTGTGTGGGCTCCATCTGACTTTTTCCGTCGGAATTTCTGACACCAAAGTTTGAGAGCTGGATCTAAAATTTTCCGACAGCAAAATCCAATCGTTTAAATTCCAATCGTATGTGGGCTCCATCTGACTTTTTCCGTCGGAATTTCTGACACCAAAGTTTGAGAGCTGGATCTAAAATTTTCCGACAACAAAATCCAATCGTTTAAAGCGGAGGTCCACCCTAAAGTGGACCTTCCGCTCATCGGAACCCTCCCCCCCTCCGGTGCCACAATCGGCACCTTTCAGGGGGGAGGGGGGTGCAGTTACCTGGATAATCCAGGTAACTGCACCCACTTCCGGGACAGCTCTCTGCGGAAAGGGGCGTAACTTACGCCCCTTTCCGCAAGTGCCCGCCCCTTCCCGCAAGTGCCCCGCTGCCTGCTGGGAAACACACAGCTCCCAGAGGCAGCGGGGAGCGTCCTAATTGCGCAGCGCAATTCGCGCATGCGCAGTAGGGAACCGGGAAATGAAGCCGAAAGGCTCCATTTCTTGATTCCCATACCCAAGATGGCGGCGGCAGGACCCGACAGACGACCTAGCGATCAGCTTCGGGTGCCGACATCGCGGGCGCGCTGGACAGGTAAGTGTCACTATTTTAAAAGTCAGCAGCTGCAGTATTTGTAGCTGCTGGCTTTCAAAAAAAAAAATTAAAAACGCGGAGTCCCGGTGGACTCCCGCTTTAAATTCCGATCGTGTGTGGGCTCCATTGGACTTTTTCCGTTGGAATTTCCGACGCCAACGTTTGAGAGCTGGATCTAAAATTTTTCGACAACAAAATCCAATTGTTTAAATTCTGATCGTGTGTAGACAAATCCGACGCACTAAGTGCCACGCATGCTCAGAATAAATCACGAGACGAAAGCTATTGGCTACTGGCCCGTTTATAGTCCCGAACAACTTTGTGCGACCGTGTGTATGCAAGACAAGTTTGGGCCAAGATCCGTCTAAAAAATTCCGATGGATTTTGTCGTTGGAATGTCCGACCGTGTGTACAGGGCATTATCCATATAAAAATTATCAAAATGTTCATATTGATACTGTACAGTACTGTAGTAAGAATACTGTACTGTACCTCTGTGTTGAAAAAAAAAAGAAGACTCACAGTTTTAATGTAAAAAAAAAAAAAAAAAAAAAGTATTCAGCCGGTACACACGATCGCATTTTCCGACGGGCAATGTTGGATGTCAGGCTGTTGGCGGAGAATCCAACCACGCGTATACTCCATCGGAGCAATTGTTGTCGGACTTTCCGCTAACAAATGTTGGCTAGCATGTCTTCAAATTTTCCGCCAACAAATATCTGTTGTCGGATTTTCCGAGCGTGTGTACATAAGTCCGTCGGACAAAAGTCCAAAGTACAAACACGCATTTTCAGAAGCAAGGACGAGCGAGAAGCGGTCGGTCTTGTAAACTAGCATTCGTAATGGAGAATTCACATTCGGCAAATGGCAAATGGCAAATTGCAAATTATGAAATCTCCAAATGCAGCGCACAATTCTCTTCTTCTTTAATGGGATAATAATGAAGCTGCTTTGCTGGTGATACTGATGGAGTTATTGCAAACGAATTTTCTAAAGGCTTTTTTTTCTAGTGATATCAAGAATAATAGTATTATGTTTTTTTTTTATTTGCCATTATCTCATAGTTTTTAAGATCAAAGATACAACTATGTTGGTGTCCCTTGTCAATTTTACATTGTATTTTTTTAAATGTAACTGCCTACTCCTAAACTGTCATTTGAAGTAAAACACACAGCCAAGTATTATTCTACACAAATTTCAGGGGTCAGGGGTCACGTCACTTAAAGCGATAGTTCCATTTTTGGGTGGAACTGCGCTTTAATTCAGAAAATTAATTAGGGTAAAAAGCCTTCTGACTTTTAAAGAACCACTTTAAAGAGGAACTCTACAAAAAAAATGCAGCTCCGTAATCATTAATACAACAATGCATTTTAAAAGCCAATCAATGTAAGTACCTGAATCTGACTTGGTATAACATTTTTGTGGTCCCTATACAGCGGGGCTGCAGTGTGAAAGGATGGAGCAGCACACAGAGTCAATAAGTGTATGTGCTGACAAGAAGCATGTTGATAGGAGGAAAAAACAGAGTATAGATAGATGAGCCCATCACTGTGCTGCTTCTCTTTTCACTGTTCAGTCATAGGCTGGGCTGGGTCCAGAAAAAAAACATGGGCCCAGAAGAAATGGGTTTTAACGATACTGGCAAACAGATTAAAGACATCTAGTGGCAGAAAAAGTACTATGGGGGGGTGGGGAAATCTCTGGCTTGAGGGTGAATATTGCAGCAAAAGCTGGTTTTGTTATTTTCTCTTTTAACAGGCTATTTTTATCTTGTACTTTTTGGCTGGAGTTCTGCCTTCATTTAGAAGTGAAATTACAACATGGATGTTGGTTGCTAGAACTTTTAGTGTTTCGTGGAGCTGTATATTTTTTTTTTATTATTCTTTTTTTTTTTTTTTTTTTTTTTCAGAAAAAAAGACCCTCTATTTCATTTTGACTGGCATTTCTTGCCGGATCCACAAACTTGTTGAAAATTCAAGGAAACAGGAATGATTGAAATCCATTGTAACCCCAGAGAATTCTATTCAAAATTTAGTGTTAAATTTTCACTGACACTGTCTACTTAGAATTAGAATATTAAACCTTCTATCAAAATCCTTTTATGTATATCAGTTGATATACAATTAATCTGCTCTCTGGTGAGAGAAGGGGGAAGAGGGAGAAAAGTCGAAAGTGTCAAATTATAATAATTATAAGCAGCTGTTCACTTGCAAGCACCTCTGGCTTACACGGAGAAGTCTGTTACCTTTTTTTTTTCCCTGTACCCACCTCATTAGACCTGACCTTCCCAGTTGGGGATTTTATTTATTTAATTTTTAAACCCCCTTCTTTATTATAAGCTGGTTTACTGCAAGATACAACACCTTATGAATGTTTAGCCAAGCTCTGAGGAAAACTGAATTGTACAGTTCCTTTCACCGCGGCAAGACCATTTCGATTGTTAACTGTTTAGGGGGATAAAAACGAACATAGGCTTTTTTAAATATTAACTCCAGCCAATCTGTCTGGGTTTTTATCAAAAAAAATTTACACTTAAGTGCTACACCACTACTAAAAGGTCCATATATTTTTTTTTTCCAGTAAAAGTCATGGAATCAATCCAAAAAGTACCAATGCATTTTCGGGGGTCCAAAACACCGCTTCACCAGGCCTTGACTTGGCTTCCAAAGTTCAAATCTCTTCTAGTCCATTTGCCTTCTTTTTAATTAAACCTTGATGAACGGGGCGTTTTTGGACCCATGAAATGTGTTGACGACTATTTGGATTGTCCCCCTGCCTTTTGTTTGAATAAAGTCATATATGGACCCTTTAGTAGAGGTGGGGCGCTTCAATTTATATTTTTGTTACGTTACACCCCCCCTTCCCTTTTAACCTCCCCTTTTTTTTGTGTGCAAATTCTGCAATGAAACCCACATGATATTAATTTTTATGTTCTTTCAGTCCATTCCAAAAACCATCAGGGGGAACACCAACGTTTGGGTGTCTCAGTCTGCCGCTTGTTGCCCCAATGGGCCTCTATTGGTGAGTTGCCTTGGTTTAACCACTTCCCGACCAGCGCACGCCGATGTACGTCGGCAGAATGACACGGGCAGGCATATTGGCGTACAGGTACGTCCAATCTTAAATGCCGCCCTGTCTTTGCGAGCGCACCGCCGACGGCACGCTCACGTGGTCACGGGTCCCATGGACTCGATCGCCGCGGGCATACCCGGGGCGGCTGAACTGGGAGATGCCATTGTAAACAGCATCTCCCCGTTCTGCCTAGCAACAAGTGACGCTGATCTCTGCTCCATGTGATTGGAGCAGAGATCAGTGTTCACTAAAAGAAAGCCCAGCCCCCAAAAGTTAGTAACACACCCCTAGGAACACTTAACCCCTACACTGCCACCCACTGGTTAACCCATTCACTGTCAGTGTCATTTACACAGGAACCACTGCATTTGTATAGCAGTGATTGCTGTATAAATGATAATGGTCCCAAAAATGTGTCAAAAATGTCCGATGTGTCCGCCATGATGTCGTCATAATAAAAATCGCTGATCGCCGCCATTAATAGTAAAAAAAAAAAAAAATGCCATAAAACTTATTCATGTCATATTGTGTAATTGGGTACTGTGATAGTCTGTTTCACCTTTGGTGATTGAGGGCAATTTTTGGAGTAGCCCTTGTCAAATCCCTTCCTTTTCCTTACACTACAAGCTAAGTAAACCATAGAGATCCTACGAGGTGTGGAAGCTGCCTGCCTGGGAACCAGATCACCTACATCAACATCAATACTTTAAAATATCAGTATCAATAAGATAACCTCAGGGTTCCAGCTCTTTTTTTTCAACTGACCTCAATTGGGTTTTTATCACTTCTTATTCCGATGAGATCAGTTACAGTATTTCATACAGTTAAGGCCATAAATATATGGACAAGTGCACAATTTTAGATTTTTTTCAGGTATTTCCCAAAATATTTTCAAGCTATAGTTATATCATGGATTTGAGGGCATGTACATCCAAATCGGAGGAAGGGTTTAGGAATTACATCTCTTAAGAATAGCCACCCCACTTTTTCAAGGGACCATGAGTAATTGGACAATTGAATCAAAAGATGTTTTATGGCCAGGTGTGGGGTACTCCTTCATTATTTCTTCATCAATTAAGCAGGTAAAGTGTGGTATTTATATTTGGAATCTATTGCTGTGAACCTACATAATATTTTCAAAGCAGCTGTCTAAACAAGAGATAGCAGCAACATTTGAAGTGGCCAAATCAACAGTTTGGTACAAATATGAGGAAAGAAGAATGCACTGGTGAGCTCAGTGACATAAAAAGGCCTGGATGTCCATAGAAGACAACAGTGGTCGATGATCGCAGGATACTCTCTATGGTAAAGAAAAACTCATTCACAACATCCAGACAAGTGAAGGACATTCTCCAAGAGGTGGGCGTATCATTGTCAAAGTTTACATTCATGAGAAGACTTCACAAGAGCAAATACAGAGGGTTCACCGCAAGGTGCCAACCATTCATAAGCCTGAAGAATAGAAAATAATAGAAAAGCCAGATTATACTTTACCAAAAAAACATCTAAAACAGTCAGACCAGTTCTGGAAAAGCATTCTTTGGACAAATGAAACTAGGATTAATCTGTACCATAATGAGGAGAAGAAAACAGTGTGGAGAAGGCTTGGAACAGCTCATGATCCAAAGTACACAACGTCATATGTGTAAAACATGGTGGAGGCAGTGTGATGGCATGGGCCTGCATGGATTCCAGTGGCATTTGGTCATTGGTGTTTATTGATGATGTGACAGAAGACAGAGGCAGCCGTATGAATTCTGCAGTGTTTAGAGATATACTGTCAGCCCAGATTCAGTGAAATGCAGCAAAGTAGATTGGACAGTACAGATGGACAATGATCCAAAACACACTGCAAAAGCAACCCAGGAGCTTTTGAAGGAAAAAAAGAGGAACATTCTACAATGGCCGAGTCAATCACCTGATCTCAACCCAATTGAGCATGTATTTCACTTGCTGAAGGCAGAACTAAAAGTAGAAAGACCCACAAAGAACAACTGAAGACCACTGCAGTTAGAGCCTGGCAAAGCATTAGAAAGGATGAAACCCAGTTTTTGGTAATGTCCATGGGTTCCGGACTTCAGGCATTCATTGCCAGTCATTGCCATTTGCCAGTAAAGGATTCTCAACAAAATATTAAAAATGAACATTTTATTTATGATTATATTAATTTGTCCAATTACATTTGAGCCCCTGAAAATTGGGGGACTGTGTATAAAAATGCTTGCAGTTCCAAAAATGTGTGCTTGATATTCTTTTTTTTTTTTTAACAATAAATATTTTTTTTGTTTATAAAGCATAACAGTTTAAAATTTCAGTACAATTAGATATATATCTGCAAAGGAGCTGGTCACAGTAGTAAACTTTTACATATAATCAGAGCTTAAATAGCAGAAGGTGGATAAACAGATATTGAAATAACAAATAGTGGATAAACAGTTTTTTTTTTTAACAATACATTTTTATTTGTTTATAAAGCATAACAGTATAAAATTTCAATCCAATTTCTACTGGATATTCACGTTCAACCCCTTGAATGAAAGACTGCATTTCAAATTCATTTGGATTGTTTCATTTTAATTTTGTTCTGATGGCATACAGAGCCAAACATATGAAAATTGTGCCTGTGTCCAAATATATATGGACCTAACTGTATATCAACAGAATGAGAATTGAAGGAAAAGCTCCCCTAAAGAGAATCAGAAAAAATAAAATGTAAGCAAAAGTCAAAAGCAGTGAACCAATCCTCTTGCAGCTATCCAGATCCTCAATGACCAAGCTCACTATGAGTTCACGGTTGCTAAAGCTCCCCTCTTTCTTAAGAGATTTTATTCTCACTGGTCCCATTGGCTTCAACACCCGGACTGCTCATTGATTATTTGATATCATATGCAATCATCTGTTTTTGATTTGTTGTTATTGATCTGTTGTTTGTTATTTTTTGATTACTAACATACCTAGTACAGTGGAACCTTGGTTAACGAGTAACGCGGTTAACGAGAGTTTTGAAAGACGAGCAACTTCTTTTAAAAATCCTGACTCGGTTTGCGAGTGTTGTCTTGCAAAATGAGCATAATTCAAGCTAATGTGGTGTGCAGTACCGCATTTGGCCAGAGTTGTGTGGGAGCCGGTGACACTGGGAACGGTTTGGAGCTGTTCGGAAATATTTGGAAACATTCGGAAATACTCAGTTTCCATACATTGCTTCCGAGCCTTTCCAAGGGTTTCCGAGTTCAGCCAAGCTGTCCCCGAGTATTTCCAAGGCTCTCCGGTGCCCCACCTCACCTCTGGCCACATGTAGTATTGCATGCAATAGAAGTCAATGCAGAACAAATTATCTTAATTTCCATTGACTTCTATGGGGAAACTCACTTTGATATGCGAGTGCTTTGGATTACAAGCATTCTCCTGGAATGGACTATGCTTCTAATCCAAGATTCCACTGTAATATACAATAATACCCTCTACCGTCTAAACCTTTCTCTCTATTACCCCCATTTAAAGTTTTATGATAAGTAAAATACATACAAATGTTGGACCAAAGGGCTTCTTACTTCCTGTTTTGAAGGGAAAAAAATCCACAAGGAACCAATAGAATTTTCACATTTTGTCAACCAAAAACAAAGCATTGGAAGATTATTGGTTGCTGGGAGTTACCTTTGTCTCAGTGAATATGTCATGCCAGTATAATTTCCTTTGCCACTGTGGTCCTAAAATTCAACCCAGAAAAAGAAAAACATTTTGGGCAGAAACACATTTTGTGTGGGTAATAGCTCAGTTAAAGTGGTTGTAAACCCATTACAACCACTTTAACCTACAGGTAAGCCTAGATTAAAGCTTACCTGCAGGTGCAAGAAATATCTCCCAAACCTAAAAGGTTTAGGAGATATTTGCAGGAATAGCGGCACCGATGTACATCGGGCACAGGCGCACCGTTTCTAACGGTGATCATGCTGTTAGTGGTGGCACCAGCGCGCATGCAACATCATCGCAGCTCCGGCCAGTCACATCGCCAGAGGCGCGATACCCGGGAGTCACTCCGGGATAAATGGCGGCGCTGGAGCAGGCGAACCAGGACTGATTCCGGGGCTTCGGTCTCAGGTAAGTAATTAGCTAGTGATGGCTTGACCGTTCAGTTGGGAAGACATGCATTTGCAACAGATATCATTCATGACATGCCTTTTGGGAAACCTTTAAATCGATTGGTATAGATTTGCTTTAACCACTCCAGCCCCAGAAGGATTTACCCCCTTAATGGCCAGCCCATTTTTTGCGATACAGCACTATGTCTCTGAAACTGACAATTGCGCGGGCGTGTGAAATTGTACCCCAAAAAATTGACGTCCTTTTTTACGCAGATCCCCAGATCCCCATTCTGCTTCTCTGTGCAGTGATTGCAGGTCGCCACAGTATCTATTGCATGAAACGACGTACAAGTACATTGTTTTGTATAGTAGAGCCGCCCTACTGCAATATATGTGCAGTGGACAGTCTTAAAGTGGTTAAAGTATAACTAAAGGCAAAACTTTTAGTTAGAACCCCTGTCAATTTTTGATGCTGTCGTGTCCCAGTTAAGGAGATCCCCCCTCTCTATTTGTCCTGTTTACCATTATCATTAAAACTGAAAGTAAAAGAAAATCCAAATTTTTTGGGTTATCCCCAGAAAAGTAATAGAGGGGAAATTTCCCAATGGGGACACTAGTTCTGGTGCCCTGGGACTCCCCAAGAAATGCCTTTAATTTTCAGGGATTTCCTCTCACTTCCTGTTGGGCCATGGGATACGAAGTGAAGGGAAATATCTGCAATGGAACACAGATAGGGAAAAAATATCTGACAGGAGGTTACAACTCTCACTTGAATGAAGATACAAGTTTTGCCTATAGTTCTACTTCAAAATGTGCACCTGCAAAAACATTGGGGTACTTTGCAGGAGATAATAAAGACACCTTACATATTTCAGTCCGGCTTAAAGCAGAACTAAACCCTCCTATCCTTTTCAGCCATGGAAGCTGCCATCTAAAGCCTCATACACATGATCGGATTTTTCTGACGGGAAATGTTCAATGTCAGGCCGTTGGCTGAAAACCATTTGTATGCTCCATCGGACAATTGTTGTCGGACTTTCCACCAACAATTGTTGGATGGCAGATTTTCAAATTTTCAGCCAACGAATGTGTGTTGTCGGATTTTCTGAGCGTGTGTACACAAGACCGTCGGACAAAAGTCCAAAGTACAAACACGCATGCTCAGAAGCAAGGACGAACTAGTGTTCTAATGGACAATTAACATTCGTGATGCAGCAAATTATGAAATCTCCAAATGTAGCGCACATTCTCTTCTTCTTTAATGGGATAATAATGAAGCTGCTTTGCTGGTGATACTGATGGAGTTATTAATATTATGAATAATATCATACTTTTTTTTTCTATTATTTGAGCAAGTTACCACAACACCGTTATCCCCGTAGTTTTTAAGATCAAAGATACAACTATGTTGGTGTCCCTTGTAGTATTTACATTTTATTTTTTTAAATGTAACTGCCTACTTCCAAAATGTAATTTGAAGTAAAACACATAGCCAAGTATTATTCTCCACAATTTTTTTATTGTGCATTAAAGAAAGAAAACAAATACAATTAGACATGCTATTTGCCAATAGAACTTAACCAAAAAGGGCATTCTATGCATCCAAAAATATAGAAAATATGCAAAATCAACTCATTATTCAAGCAAAAAAAAATGTCAAAGCAATAAATCCAAGGCCAATAATAAATAACATGTTATTTCCTCTGATTCCGCAACCTTTGGTCTGGTTGACGAACGGCCGTCCAGAAACAAACTGAAAAGTGCAAAATGAATAGTGCGAATCAACACTCACCAATCTTCTACTAACACAAAATTAGCAGAAGGAGCCCAAAGGTAGTGCTAAAGAGCTAAAAAAACAACGTAGTATGTCACTACGTTCATAATTGTTGGCCAACAATTGTGTGGCCGCGTGTATGCAAGACAAATTTGGGCCAACGCCCTTCGGACAAAATTTCACGGTTTTGTTGGCCAACAATCCGATCGTGTGTACAAGGCTTTAGCCTCTGTTTGATCTGCAACTGCCTTGGTGCTTCACGTGTGATCAGTTATAAAACCAGCCATTTGATGGTTTGACAGTTTGGTTGAGAGCGCAGCCAAATGTGAAAGTTAGCACCGCGGCATGCCAGGAATGTAACTATTTTTTTATTTTTCACAATCAAAGTTTGTAACTGTTTTTTGAAACCATTAAATCAATGGGTTTAGTTCTGCTTCGAGGCAATAACAGGGAAGTCATGTACTTAGTCCAAAATTCTCATGGAAAAACAGAGCCCAGAGATCTTGGTGCCAAACTGTAGTGAAGCAAGGCCAAAAAAGATGGGTAGACTGCCTGACAGGTTGGAACATCTAGAAAGAGAAAACGGACTTTGCTTGTTATTTTGTTATTGCTTCATACAGTTCTAAATAAGGTTATCTAACTCTTAGGTTCTTCTGAAAAACTCTTTAAACTCGAGTGACTTTAACAAACCCATAGCATATCCTAATAATGTACTATACCTTACAAAAGGAAGTTCTTAAACATGATCCAATGTGTCGCTGATGATTACCAGCCTATTGACCTCCTGCCATCCCATGAATAATGGCTCCTCTTGCAAAAAGGCTTCCAGCGTTGGCTGGATACAACAGGTTCACTTTAAGACTGCCAATTACCCTCTCAAGTTCCCCGTGTTAACTTATGCTGTTTCTCATTTATTTCCTCTCCACTGATGTAACTCAGACATGCCACTTTCTTGTCTTTAAAAGAAGGAGGAAAAGTGTGGATTATTGATTTGCTTCAGAACAGAAGACCATCCTAAAAGCCCCGATGAATTGTCACTCATTATTGAAATTACTGAACACTAATTAAACTGGCAGCTGAAGTCCCAGCAGACTGTGCTCAGCTGAAACTGCAATTCAGACACTTGGACAGTGGAGCAGGGAAAGCGTTTACCTCTAGCAGCATTTCAATACCGTTTGCATTCATCTCTGTAAGTTAGGGAGTGTGTGTGTGATGTTAATTATCCAAGAGGGTTCCAGTCACAAGGTTACAAACTAGAGAGCATTGGTCAAGGATGTTCAGAGATGTACAGCACGTTGCTCTGTGGTATGAAAGCAGATGTAATCCCAACCACGGAAATCTCTTATAAGCCTTAACAGGCTAATGTCATTTCAAAAGTCATTTTTCCATCTTATTAAATCTGCGGCTTTGATTAAAAAATTACCCAGGTGATCTTTGCTATCCTTATTTAGGAAACTTCCTGTGACAATGCTCTGCCCCCGTTTTCCCGATTGCATTCCTGTATTGTTATGCCGCGTATACACGGTCGGAATTTCCAACAACAAATGTTGGCTGATGTGAGCTTGTTGTCGGAAATTCTGACCACGTGTATGCTCCATCGGACATCTGCTGTCGGAATTTCCAACAACAAATGTTTGAGAGCTGGTTCTCAAATTTTCCGACAACAAAACTTGTGTGTACACAATTCAGACACACAAAATTCCATGCATGCTCGGAATCAAGCAGAAGAGCCGGACTGGCTATTGAACCCCCAAAAGGTAAAATAAATACGATTTTTTTTTTAAAATGCGCCCTGTCCCACCGAGCTTGCATGCAGAAGCGAAAGCATATGTGAGTAGCGCCTGTATATGAAAACGGTGTTCAAACCACACATGTGAGGTATCGCCACAATAATTCTAGCCCTAGACCTCCTCTCTAACCCCAAATATGAAACCTGTAGAATGTTTTAAACGTAGCCTATGGAGATTTTTAAGGGTAAATGTTTGTCGCCATTCCACGAGAGGGTGTAATTTTGATGTGTGACATGTTGGGTATCAATTTACTCAGCGTAATATTATCTTTCACAATATAAAAAAAATTGGGCTAACTTTACTGTTGTCTTATTCTTTAATTCAAAAAAGTGTATTTTTTTTCCAAAAATAGTGCACTTGTAATACAGCTGCGCAAATACGGTGTGACAGAAAGTATTGCATCGACCTCCATTTTATTCTCTAGGGTGTTAGGAAAAAAAAAGTATAATGTTTGGGGGTTCTAAGTAATTTTCTAGCAAAAAAAAAATGTTTTTAACTCGTAAACAACAAATCTCATAAAGAGATTAAAGCGGGAGTCCAACGGGACTCCGCGTTTTTTTTTTTTTTAAAGTCAGCAGCTACAAATACTGCAGCTGCTGACTTTTAAAATGGTGACACTTACCTGTCCAGCGCGCCCGCGATGTCGGCACCCGAAGCCGATCTCTAGATCGACACTCGGGTGCTGCCGCCGCCATCTTGGGTATGGGAATCAGGAAATGGAGCCTTTCGGCTTCATTTCCCGGTTCCCTACTGCGCATGCGCGAGCCGCGCGGCGCAATCCGGACGGTCCCAGCTGCCTCTGGGAACTGTGTGTTTCCCAGCAGGCAGCGGGGCACTTGCGCAAAGGGGCGGGCAGTTGCGGAAAGGGGCGTAATCTACGCCCCTTTCCGCAGTCAGCTATCCTGGAAGTGGGTGCAGTTACCTGGATTATCCAGGTAACTGCACCCCCCTCCCTCTGAAAGGTGCCAATTGTGGCGCCGGAGGGGGGGGATTCCGATGAGCGGAGGTCCATTTTAGGGTGGACCTCCGCTTTAAGTGGTTAATGCATAGAATTCATTAGGCCCCTTTCACACGGGGGTGCCCGTTTTCACTACTCCTCTTGCTCAACGGGGATCGTTCCGTTGATTCCACTGAGCTGGCGGATGAAAAGTCCATCTCTGCACTTTGTACAGGGATGGACCTGTCAGAGAGACCGCTCTCCTCTATGAGGGGGATCGGATGATTACGGACCACCTGTCTGTTTTCATCCGATCCGATCCACCAGATGGATGGAAAATAGGGCATCCATCTGTCTGTATTTTGCTGGGGCAGATCGGATGTCATAGAGTTGTATGGAGCGACCATTCTGATCCACCTGAAAAAACTGACAGGCGGATCTGAACGGTCCTCATGTGGGAAAGGGGCCTAAAGAAAAAAAAAACTTCTGCCTTTAAAACTTCCTTTAACCACTTGACAACTGGGCACTTAAACCCCCCTCGTGACCAGACCAATTTTCAGCTTTCGGTGCTCTCATACTTTGAATGACAATTAGTGAGTCATGCAACACTGTACCCAAATTCATTTTTTGTCCTTTTTTCATGCACATAGAGCTATCTTTTGGTGTTTTTTTGTTTTTTGTGCTATAAATGAAAAAAAAAGAATTTTTCTTTGTTTCTGTGATAAAATTTTGCCTATTATTAATTTTTCTTCATAAATTTTGGCCACAATTTATACTGCTACATATCTTTGGTAACAATTACCCAAATTAGTGGATATTATTTGGTCTTTGTGAAAGTTAGAGAGTCTACAAGCTGTGGTGCAAATCATACAAAATTGATCACACCTGATGTATGGATGGCCTATTTCATTTTTTGCGACCCGAACAAGCCAGGAAAGTACAAATACCCCCCAAATGACCCCTTTTTGGAAAGTAGACATCCCAAGGTATTTAGTAAGAGGCATGGTGAGGATTTTGATGTTGTCATTTTTTCCCACAATTCTTTGCAACATGCGGAAGTAAACAGGAGGACGTCCAGGTATGCCCTCCCGGCAATTGGCGTCCGCGCTGCAGCCGTCTGTCCTAGTGGTTAAGCTTTGGCAAAACAACCTGGTAGCTGATTGGTTTCTATGCACAGCTACACCAGGTTTTCCACTTTCCTGTTTAAATAAATCAACTCCATGGTTCTTTAGCATACTAAATGTAATTGAGTTACGCTAGGTTCACACTTCGTTTTTCAAATGAATGGGCTGTTGTGCCTGTGTTTCCGCAAACAAAAAGGTGTATATACCGTTTAAAAAATGTGGGCGTAGGGAAATCGCATGGTCTTTTTGGCAATGTGATTTCCTTGTAGTTCCCACACACCTATTGTGATTTTACATGCGTGGGGATGCCATTGAGAATCTATGGCATCCCAACGCATTTCCACAGAGCAGTGCATTTTCATTGGGAGTGGTCGAGGGTGTGGGAATAGCTGTGATTCTCGCAGCCAAACGCAGAAGTGTGAATCAAGCCTGTTGGGTGGATTTATTAAGGACAAATAGACTCACTTTGCAAGGGAATTTATACTTTGCAAGGAATTTTTCCCTTAGCTTAATGAATGAGTTGATGCTCTGCTGACATCCAAACTTTGCCTTTTGTAAATCAGCCCCATAGTATCAAGTTTTGTGCAGTTGGTTTTATTGTTATTTCCAAAGTACTTTTGCTGAGCAGCAAAAAAAAAAAGGACCATACACAGGGACATTATTTTCCCAGACTGGTTATTTTTAGTCAGAGGCCACAAACGTTTGAGAATGACATATTGTTTCTCCAAATCTAGCTCACAAAATAAGCATACCACTCTTTAGTAGTCTTTGATTGATGTTGATGGGTTCCATCCTGAAGGAAGTTGTGGACTTTGTTTTTTTTCTTTTGGAAACTTTGTAGACATATATGACTTGCTACATCTAAAGAGTTGCTGTATTGACTGGTATTGTAAGATGTCCTTAGACATGTGATAGTTGGTTACTCTTGCTAGATCCTTACGAAGGGAAGCTGTCTTATGGGCAATCTGTTGTATGTTTGTGATACTTTGGACACTTGGGCCTTTACTTTGTAAGGCAAACATCAAAATATGTAAATCCCTCCAACCAATCATTAAGCAACTTTCTTTGTTGTAATTGGGAAAATACCATTGCCAAAAAAGAGGTCACATGCTTCCTTACCTTTGCAGACACCATCACCTGCCCCTTCATCCCCCCTTCCTCACAAAGTTATGTTCATACATCCTTGCTTCCCACGCCGCCTTGTTGTTTCATCAAATGCTCAGACCTTTTGCTCTAATGAAGATGGGCTTCTGGACATGTGGGAGCACGTGACCTCCCCCCTGTGAAAGTGTTTGGGCCTGAGTGGCCAATTGTTAGGCATGAACACTCATGTGGACACAGCAATGACGTAGTCCACCCTCCCCGGTATGCTGCGTGACCGTCAGACACCAGTGTGTGGACTCCTGCAGTGGAGCACAAATCAGTGAAAATACCCCTTCTGGTAAGCTATCAAAAGACTTTTGCTTCGCCGCATTTGATGCGCAGCATTGATTACCCAAAAGTAGTTTCTGTACTACTTTTGGCTATTTTGGGTGCAATTTCTATTGACATCTGTTCAGCAACACACACAGATGTCTCTGAAAATTGCCCCCGAAGTCGGGACTGACATCCGGGAATTTTCATTCCCGCTGTCACTGTGAACCAGGGCTGAAAGTCAACGAGAAGCTAAAAAAAATGCAGTGGCTGGACGCTATGCTAAGTGGTACTAATGTTTAGGGCTGTATGCCCATATCACAAGAAGTCTTTGTTCTGCATTTGACTAGTCGCTAAACCATCTTAACCACTTAAAGCGGGAGTAAACCCGCTGGTGTTTTTTTTTTCTGACCTGCAAGGGAAAAGTCATAATGAGCTAGTATGCACTGCATACTAGCTCAATATGAAATACTTACCTTAGAACGAGGCCCCGACATCTGGCCCGGTCCACGGCGAGGGAGCTGACATGTTCCCTTGGCGTGTCTTCCGGGTATCGCAGCTCCGGCGATGTGAGTGGCTGGAGCCACGATATCGTCACTCCTGTGCATGTGCGCGGGATATTTCTTTCCGGCAGAGTCCGGCGTCTGCTGGACTTTCAGCCAAGAATCCCCTGTGCGCATGCGCCACTGCAGTCAGCAGCGCATTGCGAGGGTAATATCTCCGTACAGGTTTAGGAGATTTTTTTTTACCTACACATCAGCCTTATTATAGGCTTACCGGTAGGTTACACTTATTAAAAAGACTATACAACCGCTAGGACCAAAAGGATTTGCCCCCTTTATGACCAGGCCATTTTTTTCAATATGGCACTACATCTGACAATTGACAATTGCACGGTCGTGCGACGTTGTACCCAAACAAAATGGACGTCCTTTTTTTCCCACAAATAGAGCTTTCTTTTGGTGGTATTTTATCACTCTGCCGTATTTATTTTTAGCACCATAAACAAAAAAAAGACCGTCAATTTTGAAAAAAAGCAATATTTTTTACTTTTTGCTATAATAAATATCCAAAAAACCCCCAAAAAATAACAATTTCTTCATCAGTTTAAGCCAATATGTATTCTTCTACATATTTTTGCCAAAAAATAGCAATACGTGTATATTGATTGGTTTGCACAAAAGTTATAGTGTCTACAAAATAGGGGATATGTTTATGGCATTTATATTATAAATATTTTTTTTTTACTAGTAATTAGCGATGATCAAGGAATTTTAGAGGGACTGCGACATTGCTGCGGACAGATCAGACACTTTTGACACTTTTTTTGGGACGAGCGTACCTGCTAAAGCCGAGGTACAATGACGGCGATTCGCGCAGCCGTGCCAACCTTCCGCAGTACAACTGCGGTGGGTGGTTAGCAAGTAGTTAAAGTAGAAGTTCACACTAAAACCCGTAAATATAATGACAGCCACAATCTAAGAATAACCTATCTAGTGCTCTAAAGAAGAAATCGCTGTACATACCTTTTCTGCAGCAGCTACAGTCCCACACTGAGCTGTCTGTGGTTGCTTCTCTGTGTAGGCGGGTGCAGAGGAGGCAGCTGACAACGGAAGCCCCATAGTAACTCTATAGTTGACATCACTTCCCAGGCATTTTCCAGCCATTTTTGGCCATCTCCTCTGCAGAGCTTCCGCCACGGGAGACCAGATCAGAGAAGGTTCAGAAAAGATTTCTTCTTTACAGGGCTAGATAAGGTTAGTCTTAAATTGTGGATGCCAGTAGATTTACAGATTTTAGTTTTAGTGTTGGTTCACACTACAGCGACATCGGATCCGACTGGTCAGACCTCAAGTTGCCCCAAGTTGCTGGACATAAGAAATTCCATTGAAGTGAATGAGAGCTGTCTTAATGTACAGGCATACCCCACTTTTAAGTACACAATGGGGTTTATTTACTAAAGCTGGAAAGTGCAAAATCAGGCTCACTTCTGCATAGAAACCAATGGGCTTCTAACCCCAGCTTGTTCAATTAAGCTTTGGTAATAAAATCTGGAAGCTCATTGGTTTCTACGCTGAAGTGAGCCTGATTTTACACTTTCCAGCTTCAGTAAATAAACCCCATTGTGTACTTAAAAGTGGGGTATGCCTGTACACTCCGACTTCAGAAAAGGTTCCTGTACTACTTCAAGGCAACTTCTAGCCGACTTGTACCCATAGATTTCAGTGGAAGTTGCCTCCAAGTCAGATCCTTATCTTAATTGATGTGATTTGGATCCAACATTACAGGAAGATTACCCAGGAATTCCCTGAAGTTGCTTCGAAGTTGCTTTGAAGTTGCCTCAATATTGCCCGAAGTTGCCTTGAAGTTGCCCTGAAGTTGCCTCGAATTTGCCTGAAGTTTCCTTGAAGTTGCCTGGCAAAGTTGTGCCGACTTTGAGGTCGCTGTAGTGTGAACCGGCACTAGGGTGAACTTCTATTTTTAAGGAAACCTGTTGCTACTCTTGACCTCTCCCTTCTCAAAAAATGTTTTTTTTCGGTTGTCAAACTGATCCATTGGTTTCAACACTTTCTAAATTACTACCCCACAACAAGGAGGCACTTAGGAGCCCAGAGGCCATGCTTGTTCCATATTACACTCTCACAAAGAGTTAATGTACTAAAGTCTTTCCATTTGCTTAGTGAATGTGCTAGAAGCCGGTAGGAGCCAGTAAGAGGGAGATCTTACACATGTTCCTGCTGCAGCGATAATATTAATGTGCATGGGGTGATTAGAGTGTGCCTGGGCACACCTGGCACACCCTGTGTGCACGCATATGCTCACAGTGTCTAAATTAGAATATTAGCATGTCAAATGGCTAAATCTGTTTTTTAGTGCACATAGACAGAAACAAAACCTTAGCCCTTCTCTAAACTACATGCAAACCCTACCTAAATGACACTTAGGGGCTGATTTACTAAAGGCTAAGGATGAGCTTCGAGTTCAAGTCGAACTCATGTTCGACTCGAACATTGCCTGTTCGCCTGTTCACCGAACAACGAACAATTTGGGGTGTTCGCGGCAAATTCGAAAAGCCGTGGAACACCCTGTACAAGTCTATGGGCGAAATCTAACATGCTAATTTTAAAGTCATTTATTTTTTTACATTTGATGCGGGGTTCCCCTTAATATCCATACCAGACCTGAAGGGCCTGGTGATTGAATTTGGGGGAACCCCATGCTTTTTTTTTTTTTTTATCAATGACTTTCAATGACTGTTCTCTGTATTACGGGGTGATTACAATTCATTATAGCCGCAAGTGATTTTAAATTACTTTTTTTCCTGCAGAAATGACACTTTGTGCAGGGTAAGTTCTAAGCATGGGAAAATGTAGCCTATAGTCTTTATTTGTCCCTTTCAGTTATAGTATGTTACATGTCCATGCCCATATATGTAAATAATTCCAATTTAACATTATGTATTCTATTGTTTCAATACAGATTTGTTTGAATATATGTTTGAATATGTTTCCTTTCATTTTTGTACCATAAAAAATAATAAAAATTCAGCGTATATAAATAACAATTTTGAAAATGTTAAAGCCTATATTTGATTTTACATCTACTTTAATGTCGAAGACATGAATATTGCTGTATACATTTGGAATCTCCTACTGTGTCTTGTGAGCAAAACAGCACGTTGAGTAAACTGTAAGAAGATGGGAACACAAGCTGTCCCCTCCAACCAGCTTCTTCAGGAGGCCAGACTGTTTTATCCGTTCCTTGCTCTGATGTGCTCCATACAGATGTGTCTTGCATTATTGAGACCACTGACGTGCATCAAAGACTCCCAAAGCTGTCAATTTAGCACAAGGACACTGCACTGGCCAGCATGCACCGTTCTTTTGGCAGGCCTTTCCTTCATTAACATGTGAAACAAAAAGATGAGCAATTGTCACCCTCATTTACTTATTTGTTAATGTGTGTTCTGTGTGTAATTCTTCTCTTGCAAAATACACAAAGTAGTGATGAATACCTCCAATATAACTAAATTATTCAGACTCTGATATACTTTACGGGGGAACAATCAATGGTTTTCATTTAAAGAATGTGCCAACTTTGTCTGCTGCCATGGTTACTTTATGAACCAACACTGTATGTGTGTAAGTTGGAAAAATGTTCCAATATCTGTAAAGAACTGCTTGTAAACCTCTTAACATATCCAGTTTCCCTAAAATTTGTTTTTAGCTTTTGGTAGAGTCAGAAGCCCTAGATCCTTTGTCAGAATCCTGGCATTGACTTTCAATCATAAGGGACACCAAAAGCTATGAGAACATGCCAACATTTTGAATCCTTCCTTATGCCGCGTACACACGACCGGACTTTCCAGCAGAAAGGGTCTGACGGTCTTCCCGAAGGACTTTGAATGGACTTTCCGAACGAACGGATTTGCCCACACACAAACGGACTAAAGTCCATTCGAAAGTCCATTCATTTTGAACGTGATGATGTAAGAAGGGACTAGAAAAGGAAGTTCAATAGCCAGTAGCCAATAGCTGCCCTTGAGTCAAATTTGGTCCGTCAGACCAGCATACAGACGAGCGGTTTTCCCAATAGGAATTGAGTCCATCGGACAGATTTGAAACATGTTCTATTTCTAGGTCCGTCTGATTTTTTTAAAGAAAAATGATCAGGCTATCCCACACGCAATCGGACTATGATTCCATCGGACCTAGTCTGCCAGAAAGTCCGGCCGGCATTAGTCTTCTAAATAGAAGAAAAAAGTTCTTATGGTGACCTTTTACACTTTTAGAGGACCTTTCACTTCCTGTTTCAATGACTACACAGGAAGTGAAGAAAACCTGTTTGGATAGGGGAGAGACAGCAAGAAGAACCTGATAGAAACTTGGGCATCAAGAAAATAAAGAATATAACATACTGGTTTCAAACAGTTAAAGTATTTCTCTTGGCAAACTCTCTTATTTAAATTTTGAATAACGTGAGGAGAAGGTAAAGGGGAATTCCAGGTTTGGATATTATATATATTGTAAGGGATCTTCCCGGGGTAGGGTGTGTTTGGACACAGTTCACAGCAGACTTGGAATTTTATAAAGCAGATCTTGGCGTTTATTCGTGGTACAAACAGTCCAGCAAACAAAATATACAGCAACACCGTGCTTTCTAAGTACAACAAAAATAAAAGTCCTAGCCCGGCTGGGCGCTTACTAACAGGTTCTGCTCACCTATCTAACACTTACAAACACAGCGTCTTTCGCCTGGATATCGCAGGGTGAGTTTTAGCTCCAGCAGTGGCTGTGCTTGCAGCTTCCTTCAACACACAGATTGTTCATTCCCTGGCTGAGAAGCAATCACCTGCAGACCCTACAGAGCCTTTAGCTTCCCAGGCTAATTAGGATCCAAGCTCACCTGATCCCAAACCCAGAACTGGATCGGGGGATGTGGAATGACAGGTCCCTCTACCAAACCTACCTGCCATTCCATATAAACCCAGGCCCGGCAAAATTAAATAACAACTCAGCAGCATATCGCTGCTGAGAAACTGATCCATCCTGGATTTACCATCTCACACTGTGTAGCAACCTAGGTGAGATGTACACCCCCTCGATCACTTCTCCAGTGACATGTCTACATATCCCCCCCCTCTTTTTCAGACCGGAGGGCTGAGCCTTTTGTCCCCACAGACAACTTACCCTTGACAATGCGTCAGCATTTGCCTGTAATTTCCCTGGCCTGTGTTCCACAGTGAAATTAAAGTTTTGTAGGGAGAGAAACCATCTAGTCACTCTTGCATTTCTCTCCTTGTTTAACTTCATCCATGTTAGGGGGGCATGGTCTGTCACCAACTTGAATTTCCTGCCTAGCAAGTAATACTTTAAAGATTCTAGGGCCCACTTCACTGCCAAACATTCTCGCTCCACAATGGCATAATTTTTCTCGGCCGGGGTTAGTTTTCTACTCAAGTACGTCACCGGATGCTCCTCACCATTCACTACTTGTGAGAGTACTGCACCTAAGCCTGTGCTAGAGGCATCTGTCTGGACCAGAAATTCTCGCCTGAAATCGGGGGTGACTAACACAGGTGGTTGGCACAAGGCAGACTTAAGGCTTTGGAAAGCCTCCTCGGCCTCTGGGGTCCACGTGACCATTGCTGTCTTTCCGCCCTTTGTCAAGTCAGTTAGCGGAGCAGCAACTGAGGCAAAGTTCGGCACAAATCTACGGTAATAACCCGTAATACCCAGGAAAGCTCTAACCTGTTTCCTTGTCAGGGGTCTAGGCCAATTCTGTATTGCCTCAATTTTATTTAGCTGTGGCCTAACCAATCCTCTTCCAACAATGTAGCCCAGATATTTGGCCTCTTCTAGGGCTAGAGCACACTTCTCGGCATTTATGGTCAACCCTGCATCACTTATGGCATCCAACACGGCCTGTACCTTACAGAGGTGACTTTCCCAATCAGGGCTAAAAATGACCACATCATCGAGGTAGGCGGCTGAGTAATCACGATGTGGTCGCAGAATCAAGTCCATCAACCTCTGGAAAGTTGCAGGCGCTCCATGTAACCCGAACGGCATCACTACATACTGGAATAGCCCATCAGGGGTGGAGAAAGCAGTTTTCTCTTTAGCCTCGTCAGAAAGTGGAATCTGCCAATAGCCCTTTGTGAGATCGAGGGTGGTTATGTACCTGGCGTTACCCAACTTCTCAATCAACTCATCTACCCTGGGCATAGGATACGCATCGAACTTGGAGATCTCATTCACCTTTCTGAAATCGTTACAGAACCTCCAAGTTCCATTGGGCTTTGGGATTAGCACAATTGGGCTGGACCATTCACTCTGTGACACCTCAATTACCCCCAGAGCAAGCATACGTTTTACCTCGGCAGATACGGCTTCCCTACGTGCCTCGGGTATCCTATAGGGCTTAAGGTTTACTCTGCTTCTAGGCTCAGTTTCAATGTGATGATGGATGAGGTGTGTACGCCCTGGGAGGTCAGAGAACTTGTTTTTGTTTTTCTGTAGAAATTCCTGAGCCTCCTGTTTCTGTGACACTGATAGAGTATCACCTACCTTGACTGGAGGGATTGGTTGTGACAAATTATTAACAGTATTTGTCGCCCCCAAGGATTCCCTGTCTTTCCAGGGCTTGATCAAGTTTATGTGATAAACTTGGAAAGGCTTCCTTCTACCTGGTTGGTGCACCTTGTAGTTCACCTCACTGATCTTTTCAACAATTTCATAAGGACCTTGCCACTTCGCCAAGAATTTACTCTCAACAGTGGGGACTAGTATAAGGACCCTATCGCCTGGGTTGAATGTCCTGATTCTTGCGGACCGGTTGTAAATTCTACTTTGGGCCTCTTGAGCTCTCTGGAGGTGTTCCCTTACCAGGGGCATTACAGTGGCTATACGGTCCTGCATTTGTGCTACATGCTCAATAACACTCTTGTATGGGGTGGACTCATTCTCCCATGTCTCTTTTGCAATGTCTAGTAGACCCCTAGGGTGATGACCATAGACCAACTCGAATGGTGAGAACCCTGTGGACGCTTGGGGCACCTCCCTAATAGCAAACATGAGGTAGGGTAATAAATGATCCCAGTCACGACCATCTTTTGCCACCACTTTCTTCAACATATGTTTCAAAGTTTTATTAAATCTCTCCACCAATCCGTCCGTCTGGGGGTGGTACACAGAGGTACGGATGTGTGAGATTTTAAATAGTCTGCATAATTCCTTCATTACTTTCGACATAAATGGCGTACCTTGGTCAGTTAGGATTTCTTTGGGGATCCCAGTCCTAGAGAACATATAAAACAACTCACGTGCAATTGTTTTAGATGCAGTGTTTCTTAAGGGTACAGCCTCAGGATAGCGGGTCGCATAATCCAGGACTACCAAAATATACTGGTGTCCTCTAGCTGACTTTACAATGGGACCCACTAAATCCATGGCAATACGCTCAAAAGGCACCTCTATAATAGGGAGCGAAACCAAAGGACTGCGAAAATGTGACACTGGGGCACTAACCTGACATGTGGGGAACGACTCACAGTATTTTTTAATGTCATCATATATGGCCGGCCAAAAAAACCTCTGGAGAACCCTCTCTCGCGTTTTGTCAGTCCCCAAGTGTCCCCCAAGAACATGGTTATGTGCCATGTCAAGCACCTGACGCCGGTACGGCTTAGGTACCAGAAGCTGTTCCACAATCTCATCCTTAACCTTATTAACCCTATAGAAAAGATCATTAGTCACCGAAAAATGTGGAAATCTTTTTTCAGCATCTGGTTCCTGAGGTACCCCATTCATTACAGCAACCTGCTCTCTCACATTTTTGAGAGTGGGGTCCTGTAATTGTGCAGCCCCAAAATTATCTCTAGACACCTCTAAGTCTAGTATATTTTGCTCAGTGGGAGGAGCCTCCTCCTCCCCAGCCAGGACCTGTAAAGGAAAACAATCATTTTCATCCTGCACACTTTTATCATTCACAGTGGACAAGGCAACCCCCTTAGAGGTATCCTCACTCCTTTTGGGGATTTTTCTTTTTTCCCAGAGAGCCCAGAATAATGGAAAATCGCGCCCCAATATTACATTATGCATGAGGTTTTTAACCACACCCACTTCATATTGTACGGTGCCTTGTTCAGTCCCGACTTTAGCCAGCACTATAGGGTACATTTTTGTATCACCATGTATGCACACAACACTCATATGCTTTTTAGACTCTAAGTCCCCAGTCACCAGGCTAGCATGCACCAAGGTTACAAGGCTTCCTGAGTCCATTAACGCTTTAACAGGAAAGTCATTGATTGTAATATCGCAGATTTGCGGTTCAGTCTCTAGTCCAGGAACTGCAGCACAAGATGGTTCCGCAAATAGCGACTGACGCCGGCTAGCGTCACATTCCATGGGTTCAGAGGTAAGAGGGCAATGGGCCGACACGTGTCCCGCCTCATGGCATCTCCAACACTGGATAGGGCCTGGTCTCTTTGGCAAGGAGTCCTTTTCAGAGCCCCTTAGCCACCCGGGACCATCACCAGTCTTTTGTCCCTGAGACACCACTTGAGCCCTTTTCCCCCCATCAGCACCCCTCCACACTCCCCCAATAGATGGAAGTCTCTTACCAGCTGACGGCACAGATCTGGCGCTCCGGGGAGGTGAAGATGCTGCAGGAACATCACGGAGGTAGTCCTCAGTCGCCTGGAACCTCTCCACAAGGTTGACAAGTTCGTTTGCATTCTTAGGATCACCTTGTCCCACCCAGCGTTGCAAGTCAGTAGGAAGGGCTCGGAGGTAGCGATCCATCACGACCTTCTCTAGGATTTGTGCAGGAGTAGAAGTGTCTGGCTCCAACCACTTTCTTGCCAAATGGATTAGGTCATACATCTGGGACCTCGCTGATTTGTCCAGACTGTAGCTCCAGTTGCGTACCCTCCGGGCACGGACTGCAGTAGTAACTCCTAGTCGGGCAAGCATCTCCTCTTTTAGCCGAGTATAGTCCTTAACCTCTTGCTCACTGAGGTCATAGTAGGCCTTTTGAGGTTCACCTGTTAAATAGGGCGCAATTACCTCTGCCCACTCAGCGGCTGGTAACTTCTCTCGCTCGGCCACGCGCTCAAATACTGTTAGATAGGCCTCAACATCGTCCTCAGCAGTCATCTTTTGCAGCGCTTTCTGCACAGTCCTTCTCCCAGAAAAAATCTCTGGAGCGGCTCCCATCACCACAGGCGCCTCTCGATTTGCTATCAGGTGCTCAATAAGTTGTTGTTGTGCAGCCATGGACTGTTCATGTCGTCTATTGGCCTCTATCTGAGCCTGCTGTTGTGCTGCCATGGACTGTTCATGTCGTTGCTGTTGTTGCAAACTCACTTGCATAAACTGCTTCAGCATCTCCTCCATGTTGCTGGACTGTTCCTGGAGTGTCATTGCAGCTTTCACCCAAGACATAAGCAGCTGTAGCCAAGTCTGTCCACACCGTTGCCCCTAGCAACCGACTTTGCCCGCATTCGAACACCAATTGTAAGGGATCTTCCCGGGGTAGGGTGTGTTTGGACACAGTTCACAGCAGACTTGGAATTTTATAAAGCAGATCTTGGCGTTTATTCGTGGTACAAACAGTCCAGCAAACAAAATATACAGCAACACCGTGCTTTCTAAGTACAACAAAAATAAAAGTCCTAGCCCGGCTGGGCGCTTACTAACAGGTTCTGCTCACCTATCTAACACTTACAAACACAGCGTCTTTCGCCTGGATATCGCAGGGTGAGTTTTAGCTCCAGCAGTGGCTGTGCTTGCAGCTTCCTTCAACACACAGATTGTTCATTCCCTGGCTGAGAAGCAATCACCTGCAGACCCTACAGAGCCTTTAGCTTCCCAGGCTAATTAGGATCCAAGCTCACCTGATCCCAAACCCAGAACTGGATCGGGGGATGTGGAATGACAGGTCCCTCTACCAAACCTACCTGCCATTCCATATAAACCCAGGCCCGGCAAAATTAAATAACAACTCAGCAGCATATCGCTGCTGAGAAACTGATCCATCCTGGATTTACCATCTCACACTGTGTAGCAACCTAGGTGAGATGTACACCCCCTCGATCACTTCTCCAGTGACATGTCTACAATATTTACACTAATCCAGCTTGGACCAATGTAGCTATGCATTTACCATACCTAGCTTTAAGCAGAGTTCCAGGCTTTTTTTGTTTATTAAAAGTCAGCAGCTCCAAAAAGTTTAGCTGCTGACTTTTAATAAACAGACACTTACCTGTTCCACAGTCCAGCGATGTGGCCGCACGGAGCCTGTTCCTCTCTTCGGCGCCTCCATTGAAACTGTGGGCACCCGGCTGTGACAGCTTGCAGTTTCACGGGCCGGGCGTGCACTGCACATGCGCGAGTCGCGCTGCACTCTCCCAGTGGACAGGCAGTCTTCTGAGACCTGTCACATGTCCCAGAAGATTGCCGAGAGGGAGGGGCCGCCTAGAGGGAGAGGAGCAGTTGCCTAGGTGGCCGTAGGCAGAAGGAGGAAGTGGGACAAGAAGTCCCTCTCTAAAGTAGGCACCCACTCCCCCCGAAAAAAAATTGCATGCCAAATGTGGCATGTAAGGGGGCCATGAGTGCTTAAAGCAGAAGTTCAATTTTTGGGTGGAACTCCGCTTTAAGCCCCAGGAAACTGGAAATTACTGAAGCAGATACCTCTGCTCCAGTGAATTTCACTTTCAGATCCCACACCGAGATGTACTGCATTTCTGAACACAGGAGGTTGGCTGCTTGGAACAGGTGCCATTCATGCAATGCTTTGCATTTTCAGAATGAATATGAAGCATTATTTAACCACTTAAGGACCAGAAAAAATTTCCCCCCTTAATGACCAGGCCATTTTGGCAATACAGCACTGCGTCGCTTTAACTAACAATTGCGCGGTTGTGCGAAGTTGAAGCCAAAGAAAATTGACGTCCCTTTTCCCCACAAATAGACCTTTCTTTTGGTGGTATTTGATCACCTCTGTGGCTTTTATTTTTTGTGCTATAAACAAAGAGCGACAATTTTGGAAAAAAAAACTTTTTGTTATAATACATATCGCCCCCAAAAATATAAAAAAACAAGTTTATTCATCAGTTTAGCGCTAAAAGGCACCTATATATAGAGTACGTGTATGTATACAAAAAATCAGCAAGAACAATCCATCAGAGTCCCAAAAAAGATGTTCACAGTCATGAAACCGGTCCACCAAAATCTCAAAATGGAATGTTTCTTATCGTGGAACTCATGAAATTCTCAAATAACATTCACAAAGTTAAAACTCCCAACCATCTCAGGCCTCAGAAACTCTTGAAATCAGGTTGTAAAGTAGTTATTGAAGGTGGATACTCTTACCGGATAGGTTGGACACATCCACCGTATAGCAGTGTGTCATAAAAGCTTATGGGAGGCTCCGATAGCACAAACCCAGGTATAGCCAGCCGGATGGTAATTCACCTCAGGGTTCCTCGTCATGAATCCCTTGTAGTCTCCAATTGAGGGAGGTAGATAAGCCTTCCGAACCGCAGACAGCTGTAGAACTTATCACCAAATGTCTCATGAAAGTTCACCATAGGGGGGAAAAGCATAGAGAAACGCCTCCCATGGTGAAATTCAACCAATAACGTTTTTTTTTTAATATTTGGATATAAAAAAATAGAACAAATTGTCCATAAAAATCACGTGATAAATATTTAAAAACAAAAAATAGCAATGTGGGGAGCAGAAAAATGCAGGCCCTGCGCGTTTCGACCGCAAAGTCGTCTACTGAGGCATAACCTGACTCCCCCACATTGCCACCATGCTTTTACGACACAGTGCTATACAGTGGATGTGTCCAACCTATCCGGTAAGAGTATCCACCTTCAATAACTACTTTACAATCTGATTTCAAGAGTTTCTGAGGCCTGAGATGGTTGGGAGTTTTAACTTCGTGAATGTTATTTGAGAATTTCATGAGTTCCATGATAAGAAACATTCCATTTTGAGATTTTGATGGACTAGTTTCACGACTGTGAACATCTTTTTGGGACTCTGGTGAATTGTTCTTGCTCATTTTTTGTATACATACACTTATTTTATATATAGGTGCCTTTTAGCGCTGCACTTATTTTATTCATTTTGCTTTAAACTTGGTGTGTTTGTGTGCTAGCAGCTTGGCTGTGTTCATTCACAGGTGTTTTTTGTTTATGTTTTTCATGTTTTTTATGCAAATTCATTGTTTACTATTTTTATGTATTAGCACGGTGTCTTTCCCTTTATGTAAATATTCATCAGTTTAGGCTGATATATATTCTTCTACATATTTTTGGTAAAAAAAAGAATAATAATCACAATAGGCGTATATTGATTGGTTTGTGCAAAATGTATTATTATTATTATTATTAATCTACCTATGGGATAGATTTATGGACTTTTATTTTATTTAAATTGTTTTTACTGGTAATGGCGGCCATCTGCAATTTTTAGTGGTACTGCGACATGGCAAATCTGACCCCAAATTACACTTTTTGGGAACCAGTGACATTATTACATTGATCAGTGCTCATTGATCAGCATGTTCTAACTGTAGGGGGGATGGGCTGCCTGGGACATGACAGCAATCACTGGGAACATTAGATCTCTGACATGTCCCCTGTCAGAGCGGAGATCCACTTGTTTACACTGTTCTTCCTCTGTACTAGGTGATTGCGGGTCACCAACATCGACAGCTACGGCGATTCGCTCAGGAGAGCCAGCCTGTAAAACGGCAGTGGCTGTTCGGCAAGTAGTTAATTGGATAATGTGGAGAGGCAGGGCAACAACGTCATATATATATATTCAGTAGAAAAAGAAAAAGAAAAAATGCTACTGTACAGTAGGGATGAGCCGAACACCCCCCCGGTTCGGTTTGCACCAGAACTTTTGAACGGACCGAACATTTGTGCAAACTTTAGAACCCCATTGAAGTCTATGGGACTCGAACGTTCAAAATAAAAAGTGATCATGTTAATGGCTAATATGCAAGATATTGTCCTAAAATGGGTTTGGGGACGTGGCTCCTGCCCCAGGGGACATGGGTCAATGCCTAAAATGTTTTTAAAAACTGACGTTTTTTCTGGAGCAATGATTTTAATGACGATTAAAGTGAAAAAAAAAGTGAAATATTCCTTTAAATATCGTGCCTGAGGGGTGTCTATAGTATGCCTGTGAAGTGCCACGTGTTTCCCGTGTTTAGAACAGTCCCTGCACAAAATGACATTTAAAGAAAAAAAAGTCATTTAAAACTGCTTGCGGTTTTAATGTAATATCTGGTTCCAGCAATATGGATGAAAATTACAATTACAGAAGAGCAATATAGCTATATAGGTAGATACAGGTGTATACTGCGCTCAAGGCACACAGACAACACCCACAAACTCATGCAGATGGCTGATAGCTCAATTACAGAAGAGCAATAAAGCAAAATATGTAGATACAGGTGTATACTGCGCTGAAGGTACACAGACAACACCCACTAACTCCTGCAGACGCTGGAACACTACACAAGGCCGCCGCGCTGGCGGCCTTATATAGTGTGGGGCGTGTACTACGCAGCCTGAGCTATGATTGGCCACAGGCATCCTGCCTGTGGCCAATCATGGCTCTCCTCGCTGCTGGCGTTGTGATTGGCCAAGCATGCGGGGTCACAGTGCATGCTTGGCCAATCATGAGCCAGCAATGCACCGCGATGGCGCAGTGCATTGTGGACCGTGAGCGCCACACAAATTTGGTGCGAACGGCCCACAGAGTTCTGGCTTCGCGGAACGGGCGAACAGCCAGTGTTTGAGTCAAACATGCGTTCGACTCGAACATCAAGCTCATCCCTACTGTACAGTTATGAGCATACCATGCTCTTCAAAGCCTGATGAAGAGCATGGTATGCTTTTAACTGTACAGTAGCATTATATTGTCATGTCTTGAAGAGCAATCAGATAAAAGTTTTTGCATTGGAGAACGTGTCCGGTCATCTTTTTCTACTATATATATATATATATATATATATTATTATAAATATGCTTCTAAATATCAATACACTAATACATTTAAATAAATGTGGCTTTGCATTATTGTTTTGATTATTTTATAAGCAGCAAAAGAAACAGGGGAATTCATTCGAGTAGAAGGCATGGTCAAATTTTTAAGGTCCTTCAAAAGAAAATAGTTGACTCAAGAATTACATATTTGAATGCTTTGACAAATGTTTTTGCAGAATTTTTTTTTATAAACCTTCTAACTAAAGAGTATCTGTGAATGGCCAGATTTAGACTGGATGTCCTGTTTTTGGAAGACAGACGAGTTTCCCCACCTTCACTAAACTCTGGAGAAAATTCCCTTGCAACGTGAACAGTGAATTTTCCATTAGGAAATTAACCCCATGACATAAGCCTTCCTAAACTGATTAAAGTCACCAAAGGTTAACCATACACAGACTGAAATTTAAACTGATGGTGGCCCTGTTGGCTGAGCAGTGAACAGTGGCTGCATACGATCAGATGTAATCACTGTTTGGGTCTTCATACAGCCAGAGGTGCTGAATACAACAGCAGTGCAGCTTTTTCCATCCGTACTGTTTAGCATGGATGAGAAATACCAAGTGATTTCTCTCTATAAGTGTATGGATGGCATTTTACTAGAGTGGCCGTTATCTGTTACCTGCAAAAGGTTTAAAGTAGATGTAAACCCTAAATGTCATTTAAGGCCCCCATAGACACTGGTATTCAAGCTACATGTGGCTCTATCAGCACCACCCAGCTCAACAAAGGTCAACTGGGCTGGATGGAAAATGAATGGACAGACAGTGACTGGAAACGTATCAGATGCAGTCACTGTTTGGCAGCGCTATTGTATTCAATACAATAGGGGGTCCCTGAATACAAGACCTTCATTCATACTATTGGTGTGGATGGGGAAATTAATTGTTTTTCTCTTGTTCAGCCTGCCAGCTGATTGAATAAAATTGGAGCCGTGTACGCCCTTTACTTTACAAAAGTGCTGTGCATCCCACACAAATGCATTTTTTTTTTAGGTAGAATGCTTGCATACAATGCTTGGGATAAAACACAAACGTGTAGCGTGTAGGAAAGTACATAAAAGGAGTAACAGCAAAGATTGGATGCTAGTACATTAAGGGCAGAGGGGAAGTTGCATTGACTTCACTTCTATAGTTGCACCCAACTTTTGTAACTGTCACCAAAATAAGCCATGAGATGAACAATCTCTATTTTATCAGGAGGACCTATCATACTGTATGTCACATTCAACATAAGCATTAATACATTTTTATGGTTAAAGTTCTGACAAAGTTAGGCATTTTGGTATTTGCCAATTGCCATAAGTGTATGTATGGAGATGTGAGATGCTGGTAATTTCTATAGACAGCTCAGTCTGTTTAATCTTTGTAATACAAAATAAGACATTGAAAGGATAGCTATGAATAGTCTAGAGTGGCCTCATCTCCAGTTAGGAAAGATCTCAGTTCTTTGCTCTCCCTCTTGTATACCCTAAAACCGAAACTCTCCACACCTATTGGTGTACATATTATATAACTTGAAGTATTATACCGTGTACACACGAGCGGAATGTCCGACAGAAAAAATCAGACGGGAGCTTTTCATCGTATATTCCGATTGTGTGTATTGGGAAAGCCGCTCGTCTGTATGCTGTTCCGAAGGACCAAAAACAATGCATGTTCTGAAGCAAGTACGAGGTGGAGGCTATTGGCTACTGGCTATTGAAATAGCTTTTTCTAATCCCGTCGTACGCGTTGTACGTCACTGCGTTCTTGGACTTTGGTGTGATCGTGTGTGATAATGCATTCAGGTGAAAAAACATGAACCTTTACAACCCCTTTAAATACAATTTTAAAGCATGAACGATAGTTCTCCTTTAAACCTCAGACATCTGGGGCTGGTGTTCTCTTTTTTATTGACACGTATAGTATCATCATGCCAAGATGAATAAAGATCTGTAAGACCCTCAATAAGAAAGTTGTAGGTGCCTACCAGGCTTCCAAGAGATCTAGGAAGAAAAATAAAGTAATTAAAATCAATAATTCCACTGTAAAGAATAAAATCTACAAGTGGCATAAATTTTAAACAGCTGCTAATTTGCCTGGGACTGTACAGTCCATCTAATTCAACCCAAGTGCTGACCATTTAAAGCTGAAAGAAGTCTCCAAGAACCCAAAAATATCATTGCAGATTAGGTTTCAGGGCTGGGCTCAGCCCTTCCTTCTCTGAGCTGCCCGCTCAGCTGTCGGCTAATTACCATCTCCTATCTCTCCACAGTTACTCAGCTGTTGATGATATCCTTCTCGTCAGTCCTGCCTACTTAAGCCATCCATTCCAGAGGTTCTCTGCCTTCAGCTTGGTCACATCACAGAAACTCCTGCGATCCTGTTCAAGACTTGCTTTGCTGACATCCCTTCTCGCTCCAGATCCTGCTTGCCATTCCACTACATTGATCCCTGACTTCTGGCTTGGCTGACTATCCGATCCAGTTACTGAACTTTGGCTATGTTTTGACTATGTTTGTTCTTTTTACTTTTATTATTAAACAAGCCCGATTTAACTGTACTTCTGTCTCGGCCTGATTTCATGGTTTCTGACATTAGGTAACTCTTACAACAGTTGGGTTCAAAATACATGCATTTAAAATCATAAATAGATTGCACCAATTTAATGTGTATGACAGATGTGTTAAGAAAAAGCCTTTGTTGTACACAAAGGACTTTGGAACGAGACTACAGTTTGCTATTGATCATGAAGGCAAAGACCAGGCCTTTTGAAACAATGTGCTGAACACTGATTAATCAAGATAGGTTTGTTTTGTACAGTAATAGTAGGCATGTTTTCTGCAAACTGAAGACAGTATTTTAGAAGCTGAACATCATAAAAACTGTGAAGAATGGTGGTGGATGACATGGGATGCTATGGTTTGGGGTTGCTTTGCTGCTTCAGGGCCTGGGCAGCTTTCAGTCAACCAGTCAACTATACATTCTGCATCATTTCAATAACATTTTGGGCAGTTAATACAGTGTTATCAGCACCACATTCCCAAGTTGATCGAATTATCCCCAAAAAAATGAATATGGGACACTGAAGGTGCTCAAAAATACAGTTTTGTGTATTGTTAAAATGTAACAACTGTTTATTAGATTACACAATTAAAATATTGTATAATACAAACCAGCATTGTGAATAAATATGTTCCTGTTGTCCTCGTATGAAGTGGTATAGTAATTGATAGCTCCAACATGTTTTGCCCAATGGGGCTTCTTCTGTGAAAGACTAGACGCTGAGACTTTAATACTGCGATGAGAAAACAGAATAAAAGTAAACAGCTTAATAATAACATGTTCGTATTAAGCAAAATGTTACAAAATGAAATGTAAATCATCTGCTGTGTTATTTAATATATTAATCATTTAATACAATAAGCAGTTGTTATATTTTAACAGTACAAGAGGCTGTGTTTTTCAGCTTCTTCAATGTCCCATCTGGTTATTCGGAGATTTGGATATATCCGAATACCCAAATCACAATATATACAAATTTTACCGAGTGACCCGAACAACGAAATTAAAATTTGTCCAAATTTCAGAAATTCGGACTGAAATTCAAATCAAATTTTGCATCGAACTCTAGTCGAATTCTAACTGTACACATACTGCTGAAATCAAAGACTGTGTGTATTATTAGAGTACCATTTCAAAATAATGCCAAATAAAAGCCAAAAGGTGATTTAAAGAGTCATTGTAATCCTGAAGATTTTTCTTTTGTTTGTTCACTTTGCCACATTCAAATTGAAAAAAAAAATCTATCGTTTTTGATTTGAAATTCAAATAAAAAAAATTTCTATTCAAATCTTTCGAATCAAAAAAAAATGGTAAATTCTAAGAAAATTTGAAAAAGACATAAAACGAATTCCCAATAGGAATCCCGAATACGAATTGAATGAATCAACTAAATTGAACTAAACTAAATTACTAGATTAACAAAACGAATTTGAAACAAAACACATTTTTTCGTCATGCACATGTCTACTTTTTTGGTTAAGTTGTGCAAAATTGAGCATTTTTGTTTTGGTGAAAGTTTACAGGTTTTTCAAAATGCATTGGAATCAATTGGAAAATTAAATGAATGCTTCTTATTGGTTTTATTTAAAGGTGAATTATAATTAAAGCTGTGTTCCACCCTAATTTGCATGCATGTCTACATTTGTTGCTAATCGCTTCACCGATCCTTTTTGGATAGTGTTTTTTTTTTTTTAAACGCTCTACTTCTATCCATCCATCCTCACAAGGTACGTTGTATTCTTTTTCGCATTGGCTCCTGGGATGCCAGTGTAATTAATCCCAGGAATCAATGGGCATCCTCTGCTGCTAGCATTGCATTATTTCTAAACCGGAAATGATGGGGATGGTAAGCGTGGTAGGTGCCATTTCTATGGCAACTTACTATATACATAGTGGGCAGTGAAAAGTTCTCACTGCACATGCACGAGATCAGGAGGTGATTGCTGGGTATCCAGCAGCACCATAGGTTTGTGCAGCCTATTGCACCCCAAAGCTCAAACACACATGCGCAGTAGAGCAGTGGATGGTGTCAGTAGGGATGAGATTGGTGTCAGTAGGTTTTTATTTTTATTATTTTATTTTGTTATACTGCGACAGGTCGGCTCATTCCAGCAAATTGCTGTAGGTGTACGTAGGAGCCATAGCAGGCACGTGCAAACGCTGCACGGCGAGGGACCTGATGGGGTGGGTGGGAAAGAGGGCCAGAACTTGGATCTGTCAATGTAAACAGACATATCCCCATTTTGACAGGGGAGGAGAGAGATCTGCTGTTCCTAGTGATTAGAAACAAAGCAATCTCGTTCCTTCTCCAGTCAGTCCTATCCCCCCACAGTTAGAAACACCTCCCAGGGAACACATTTAACCCCTTGATCACCCCCTAGTGTTAACCCCTTCCCTGCCAGTGACATTTACATACATTTTTATAGTACTGATCGCTATAAATGTCAATGGTCCCAAAAAAGGGTCAAAAGTGTCTGATCCGTCCGCAGCAATGGCACAGTCCCACTAAAAATCACTGATCACCGCCATTACTAGTTTAAAAAAAAAAAAAAAAATATATATATATATATATATATATATATATATATATATATATATATATATATATATATATATATATATATGAAAAATGCCATGAATGTACCCCCTACTTTGTAGATGCTATAATTTTTGTGCAAACCAATATACGCTTATTGTGATTTTTTTTACCAAAAATATGTAGAAGAATACATATTGACCTAAACTGATGAAGAAATTAATTTTTTAAGGGATTTTTTGGATATTTATTATAGCAAAGAGTAAAAAATATATTTTTTTCGAAATTGTCGTTTTTTTTTTGTTTATAGCGCAAAAAATAAACACCACAGAGGTGATCAAATACTACCAAAAGAAAGCTCTATTTGTAGGGGAAAAAAGCATGTTTTTTTGTTTGGGTACAGCATCGCACGACCGCGCAATTTTCGGTTAAAGCGTCACAATGCCGTATCGCAAAAAAATGGCCTGGTCATTAAGGGGAAAATCTTATGGTCTACATTTTTTGCGATACAGCACTGCGGTGCTTTAACCGACAATTGCGCGGTCGCTAACATATGGTTAACATAAAAAATATATATACTTTGTAAACTTTTTTTTTTATGTGCACATAAAATGAACCTGGAAATAAATACAGTCATGTGATCACCATGTTAGTGCTGGCAGCAACTTATAATTCTATCAAAGCAGGTTTCATTTAGAAGAACCTAACGACCCTTTAAACCAGGGGGTCTCAAACTGGTGGCCCTCCAGCTGTTGCGGAACTGCAAGTCCCATGAGGCATTGCAAGGCTGGTAGTTACAAGCATGACTCCCAAAGGCAGAGGCATGATGGGACTTGTAGTTTCGCAACAGCTGGAGAGCTGCCAGTTTGAGACCGATGCTATAAACCGTAGCGACCCTTGACCTGTGTAGTCTTTCTAAACTCCAGAGCCTACAGTTCAGACATCTCTGTAGGCTTTTCCAGTGTTACTTTCATTCATGAGATATGATAACATTTGTACTAATGCAGTTACATTATGTGCTCAGGTTGTCAATTCTGCACAGTAAGTACTAGTAGCTGGAAAATAAAACAATAGGATATTAAAGGGAATCGGTAATCATGTAAGAAGACAGGTATCCTGCAAAGATGTAGGCAAACACAGAACATTGTATTATACTTTTTATTTAATTGACCTTTTTTTTTATTGTTTTAAAAAACTCCTATTAGGAGCTTCACTCAAACCTGAATACAAGAAGCGATCGGTCTTTCACAGCAAAGAGTACATTATTTCATTTTTTTTTCTCCCCCATTTTTTTCTTTTACATCGGACTTTGATGGCACGCAGAAGCAGCAGCACGCCTCCAGAAAACGTACGCCGCACCTTTCATCTTAAAATTTGACAAAATGCTGATGTCCTATATACCCTCAAAATATGAACTGAGGTCTACGGAGAATAGACGGATTGTATGAAATGCAAAAAAGGCAAATTCTTAAAAGTCTCTCTTTTTTTTTTTTACTTCCAGCAAAATGGAACGACCAAAGTAGCCCCTTGCCCCCACCGAGAAGTCTTTCCTCTTTGCCGCACTTTGGCACTAGTCCACTTTTATTAGAGTTGTTGACTTTAAGTTTTTTTTTTCTCTTTTTTTTTTTTTTTAAATCAACAAACACAGCACAAGGCAGCGTGCGCCTCATTTTATCAAATGGTACACAGCTTGTTAATGGCCTCCCCAGATAATTTGAACTAATCTGCGGTGATGACCACGGGGACAGTGATGATTGTCATGTTAGTAAAAAAAAAATCAAAACAATCATGTTACGTCAGTTCTACCATTAAAAGACTTGCTTCTCTGCAAATTTTTGCGCTCAGTAATTAATACTCTAGGGCATCCAATTTCCAAGCTGGTACTCTAGGCTCTGAAATGCCACTCACCTGATAATTATTTCAGGAAACCATGCACGAATAAATGTGATTGACAAATGCAGCATTGCTATAATTGCCTCAAGCAGAGAGAGAGAGAGAGAGAGGAAGAGTAAGAGAAGAGAGATGGCGTAGAGTTAACTACTTATGTGCTTACTTATCAGTCGAGAGAGGGAAAGAAAAAAAAAACAAAAAAAAATGTGTTTTGGCAACGTACAGAGCTCCTTCACCGCTGAGCTTATCAAACTTGTTCTCACGGCGGTTCGTATTTGTTTCTCAGTTTCAGAAATCTACTTACATTTAAGGGTTCACTCCCGATCCCAGGCGGATTAAATGTTTTGCAATAAAAAAAAAAAACAGGCACGCGTTAAATCCCTACCTGTCTGATTGCCGAAACAGACTGTGATTGCTACCTGGAAGCAGAACACCGGAGTCAAAAGACATCTGTGATGAAGAGAGAATTGTAAAGGGAAAAATATTCCTGATATGTCCTATGATCTGACACAGGCGTGAGTGAGGGATGTATGTTTATAGGGGTCTAAACAGGAAGGATTCCCTTTGGCTTCACCTGAAGCAAAGTAGCTGAAGAGAGAGGCAAAAGAGTTCATAAATACACATTTTGAGACAAAAAGAAAAAAAAAAAAAAAAAAAGGAAAAAGAATACACAGCATCACCTGCTAAGCAGACACCATTGTGGAAATCTATTATTTTGCGTCGTAAAGTTGGGTGTTTTCCTTGCCAATCAAAGAAAAGATGTGTGAGCTTATTCCATGCAAAGGGAATACAGGAGAAGTGTAGTAAACCGTGGACAAAAATCAGCTTTTTATCAGTGTGAAGAAGGTAGAATAATAAAAGATGTTTGTGGATTGGTTACCTCACTATTCCCCTTGGCAAGATATATTGGGCTATTCTCCAAAGCCTAGTGCCAGACAATATTTTATATATATATATATATATATATATATATATATATATACATACACAGACACAAACCAAAAGGGAGTGCAACGCTCATGGGTCTTGAAAGGTGAACGTGGTTTTATTTTGACATTTCAACGAGGCACAAGCTCATCTTCCTCAGGATCCTGAGGAAGACGAGCTTGTGTCTTGCCGAAACGTCGAAAATAAAACCACGTTTACCTTTCAAGACCCATGTGTGCCAATCTCTCTTTTGGTTTATATACATTACAGTCTTTGTTGTGCAATAGGGCCCATTTTTTATCCCTGTTTTGTGTGTGATGACAACCATTGGACATCATATATATATATATATATATATATATATATATATATATATATATATATATATATGTATGTATATATATGTGTGTATATATATATATATATATATATATATATATATATATATATATATATATGTATATATATATATATATATATATATATATATATATATATATATATATATATGTATATATATATATATATATGTGTATATATATATATATATATATATATATATATATATATTATATATATATATATATGTGTGTGTGTATATATATATATATATATATATATATATATATATATATATATATATATATATATATATATATATATATATATATATATATATATGTGTATATATATATATATATATATATATATATGTGTGTATATATATATATATATATATATATATATATATATATATATATATAAAAGACAATCAGATGGGATTGCTGCACTTAAAATTTATTTAGAAAATTTTGAATTAAAATTCCATTCAGTATCAAATGCATAAACGTTTCGGGCTGTAGAGATAGCGCCCTTCTTCAGAGACACATACAATGATAATGATTTTTATAAGCATATTTATACACTCCTATCTCATGTGAGATCAATTAATCAATTAATCATTTTGTACCAATGGGAAAAATCAACCAATGCAAAAAAAAACATATAGGTATATATGAAATCATGGATCACCAGGTGCTATCACTTTTCCTATCACTTTCGATATGCGCTAAGAAAAAAAACAAAAAAAACAAAACACATAATATTATGAAACTTGACATATTTTTTTTTTTATGCTGGTTCACCTTTTTTTTTTTTTTTTTTTTAAGAAGATTTGCACACAGGTCATGTTAGCGTGTTACGTTGCCAACAGGTGACATGTACCTTGTTAAAATTATGTAAAAAGACTCTTGCTTCTCCAGCTCCCCCTAAAAGGGCATTTAACCTTCCCCCTCTAACGCATATGATTTATTTGGGCTAGCTTTTGCTTTTAAAGGGGAACTCCACACTCCATTCTCCAATGCTCTTGTCTCCCCCCTCTGTCACCTTGGATTTCCATGGGCTAACTTTTGCTTTTAAAGGGGAACTCCATACTCCATTCTTAAAAGGCTGTGAGCTGCCTTCACCAATCCAAACCACATCCTTTTTCTGAGCTTACAACAGGGCCAGCAAGGAAAGGGGCGAGAAGAGCGATCGCCCAACCCCCTCCTGAACCATACAAGGCCACATAACCTCAACATAGCTGGCTGCCTTTGGGGCATGTTGGGCTCAGCCCAATACCAACCACAAAGCACCTTGTACCCACTAGTTTAAAGGGGCTTCCCACATTCCATAAAGCCCCCTGGCTGCAGCCCCCCACAACCCCAGCTTAGGGTTGCGTGGAAGAGGCCCTTGTCCCCTGAATATGGGAACAAGGTGGTTGGCTTTTGGGTTGCCCAAGACCCTTCTGCCCCCAAGAATCCACCCCCCTTTCATGGGGTGGCTTGCTGTGTGGTTGGCTAGGGGTTTGTTAGTGTGTGGGAGGAGCAATATTCTTTTAGTTTGGGGTGGGATTTTTCACATGGGGGCTCTCATTTTAAGCCTTAACATACCCAAACAGCCTTATATGTATTGGGCAGGACAGGCTATTTTTTGTTTTGGGCTAAAATCTTGTAGCTGCATTGTAGATTTGTACGTTTTCTCTAAAGCCATACATGTTTGAAGCAGCATTTTGGATACATGCTACAGATACACCACTTTACAGGCAGAGCAACCCCCCCCAAGTTACTAGCTTTTAAGCAATTTTGCATTTTTAAAGACACTTTTCCTTGTTTTGTTTTTGTGGTTGTCCAAATTGGTGACATTGATATATGTCCCTCAGGGTGGGACCTGGACCCCCATACCCATTTTAAGGGCAATAACTAGAAGATAAGTCAGTTCCCATAGACTGCAATGGTATTTGCTGTATAACTTTTGCCCATGTTAGGCTCTTTGTTTGCACCCTTGGACCAGGGGGTGTTTGTCCCATCTGTAATTTTGTAGCATGCTTAATTTTGGACAGGGAGGTGGCTTATTTTGGGCTAGCTGCATTTGGGTTGGTCTGGGCATGCTCAGGGACTTTGCTTTTTTTTTTCCAGCTTTTTGTGTGTGAACAGCACTTGGATGTTTCTGGGCATGCTCAGAGAGTGTGTTTTTTGTGTTAGTAATTTAAGGACACCCTTAACAGGTGTCCTATTTTATATACCTATGTTATATAAAGCTTGCATTCTTTACCTTGCCCTGAAAAGATGCAAGATTCTGTGTGTGTATGTGTGTGTGTGTGGGCAAGAGAGTACATTTGGGTGTCCTTATAGCGTTTGTAACACATTTATTTTCTCTTTGTATTTTTTTTTTTGGTATGTCTTTGCAAAATAGATGTGTTTTAGAGAAAGTTTTTTTTTGGTATATGGTATTTTTTTGGGTGGGGGGATATTTTCCCCTGAAATATTTTTGATGTTGTCAATGTGTGTCGTTTTTAGGTTATTTCACTTTGATTTATTTGTCTGTGCTGCATTATTTTGCAAAATCTTCCTCAAGATGTTGTGACTAATTAATGTTTAAATCCCTAATAGATGTCCATTTGTGGACACAGTCCTTTTAACTCCTGTTAATTTCCTCTGCAAAATTGGCAGATCTAGTGTCTCAAATGAACATACACATGTTTTTTGCTTTCCTTGCTCTTTTCCAAGTCCTGTTTTGTTGACCAATAGAATTTGTAGCAAAGTTTTTTGTGTTTTGTTAATTTTTATGCAACGGATTTCCCAGCTGCAGCTTAACTAGGCATGCCATGGCAAAACAAAAAAAGGTGTGATGTGTCTAAAAGCAACTTTCCTGGTGCCTTCATGGTAGCATATGCATGGATTGTGTGTATGATGCCATGGATAGGCACCAGGAAAGGAAAATTACAGAGAGGGAAGTATTCAATTTTCAATTTTAGAGCAGTGGTTCTCAGCCTCAGTCCTCAAGTGCCCCCAACAGGACATGTTTTGGGAACTTATTTTAGATAAAATAGCTGTCCAAAATACAAAGCCATTGACTCTGATTTAAAGCACCTGTGCAAGATAAAGGAAAACCTGCAAACATGGCCTGTTGGGGGTACTTGAGGACAGGGTTGAGAAGCACTGATTTAGAGCACTGGGCTAAAATCTAGCTCAAGACAATTCTATGCTAATTATGGGCATTTGAGGGAAACCAAGTGAGTGTTAGAACCCCTGCTTGTCTTCTTTTTAGGTTGGGCTTTGTGTCCCTTTTCTGAAAATTGGCTTCACTTCCTGTCACAGCCAAACAGGAAGTGAGGGTAAAACCCTTAAGTGTTTAATTTGGGCTCCTGTGCTGTATAGGGAATAAGAAGTGGTAATTTGTCTAATTAGCTGGATGCTGCAAACACTTCCATGAGACACACACTCATGTAAAAAGATAAGTGAAGAAAAAAATGGTGCTGCTCTCCCAAAGTGAAATTAATCTAAAAAAGTAAAAACTTTTTCAAACACTAGAAAAACCTTATTGCAAAATAAATATGTGTAACCTGATAGTGCGTAATCTCCTCAAATACCTTCGGGACTAACCCAAAAGGTTCTAAAATGAAAATTACTCATATATACACCTAAAATTGAAATAAATCCACATATAAGTGAAATAACCAACCAGAACGTGATCTAATCAGGAGAGGTATCCACTGCTAAGGTGCTCTTATAAATCTAATGTGTATATACATAAAACAATTACTTCATGGACAACAAAGTGTCATGCACAATAAAGTGTAAATAGTGATCAAAATTTGCATTAAAGTGCTAAGTGCATATGATAAACGTAGAACAAATTAAAACACACAATAATCCAGCTAAGTGAACAAAAGTCCAGTGAAAGTATCGGATGCAGTTATAAAGTGGCTCAGTGCTTGTAAAGTGCAAAACAACACTTCCTCCACTCCGGTGAGTCCACGTGTTAGTAACACACACTAGGTAATTACCTCACCTCTGTAAGGTATACAGCGTGTCTGCAGCCCTCTCAAAGGTACACAGGGAATCAAGGGGGGGGGGGACTTCAAATAGCCACACTTTAGTCACCATCCATGTAACCGCTCCATAAGTAGATTCCAATATTGCTCAAAAGATAAGTATGAGGGTAACCATAGTGTAGTAAGTTTTAAAATCACAGAATTTATTCACAAATTAAAATTACTCACAAACAGCCGAGGTGAGTCAGACAGTAACAACAAAACTACGAGCGAAATGCTCGAGTGCAGGCATCACTTCCGGTCTCCGTATCCTACGCGTTACGTCACTTCCCGTGACTTCAACTGGGATGTGAGAACAGTGGGTGGAAGCGTCGTTAAGAGGACTGGGCGGGAGCGGCTGCGCCCTGTATTCAAATACAGACACTCCCTGTATAATCTAAACAGCAAAGCGTTAGGATAAAAAACTAGTGAAGGCAAGAAATAATATATATGGATCACAAAAAGACACAAAAAAAGGGGGGGGGGGGAATGGTTAACAGCTAAAACCCTACCAATGTCTTTCCTTGGGGACACACAGGTCAATCTAACTAGTGTCCCCATTAGGCAAATTGCACTCTAGCACTTTGTTGTGTACACCCCAAATTATTAGGTATTTTGGGGTTTATTAAAGGGAAATCCACTCTGCAATACAAGTGTACTCACTGTAAATCTGAGGGAAAGCACTGGTGATTTTATCATCCAATCCTGTAGAAGCAAAGATGCTGTTTTATTTTCCTTGCATGTCCCCCTCGGATCTCCAGCAACTGCACTTCCAAGTGCACTTGTAGTGCAAAGTGGAGTTGCCTTTAGTAAATAAACCCCAAAGTCCAAGAAACCTACTAATTTGGGGTGTACACAGCAAAATAATAGAGTGCAATTTATCTAATGGGGTAGCTATTTAGATTGACCTGTGTGTCTCCAAGGAAAGACATTGGTAGGATTTTACCCTCACTTCCTGTTTGGCTATGTGACAGGAAGTGAATAAATTTGAAGGAGAAAGTGGCAAAATTTGTGCGTTATGGTACATCTACTTTCCAAATTTTGCACTTAAAATGGCACTATGCAATCTGATTGGCCAATCTCTGTACAACTCAATATTTTGGCAAAATATGTAATAGGAAGACGCACTTGAACATTTCATTCAAATTATAGGAAATCGATCAGGCTCTTGCACAAAATCAAATTTTTTTAAGATCTAACTGATTGCAGTGTATGGTCTCCTTTAAAGATCAAGATCTGAAAATATTAATTTATTGAGTTCAGAAACACTAATCTGTTCTTTGTAATGTATTGAAAGATTTGGGTAAAAATAGAAGAAAAAAAAACATTTTAAAGATATATTAGAAGTAATAGGAATGAGATTAGCATCAAAAGGGTTAATTAACTGAGAACACCTACTAATTGCCTAACAAGACACATCCAATGAGATGAAATTAACCAATTGTATTGGGCGTCTGCAATTATCAATGAGAAAACCGCAGTTACCCTAGCGACAGTTACAGTTTACATATTTATTATTATTTTGCGCTTCAAAGTTTCCCAGGTCCGCATGTTCAGTTAATTACTTTTCCAGCGCACCAATTAAGGTATGAACTGGCGCAACGCATTCTTCTTAGTAAATCAGCCCCATGGTGTTTTTAACTTTGCTTAGTGTTTCACTTTACACCAAACATATACAGTTTTACATATACATCCTTTTGTATTATTTTCAGGAAAACACACAATTTTTTTCTTGAGATAATAAATATGAAATTTCAATATTGAAATATTTCACATTTACCACTTGCAACCAATTTTTCTCAAAAGTTTTACCGCCATGCTTTGAACAGTCTGTAAGTTGATCTGTGTGGCGGCCCCCAATCCATGCGCTCGGCCCCTAATTTACAAGCATGCCAGACACATGTATTTCAATGGTTTTTTTTCTTTTGTAAGCATATGATAAGAGCCTGAGGCTCTAATTGGCTTTAAGAAAGGGTGGTCTCGGGACGCAGAGCACAGAGCCCTGAGCCTACCCAGTTGTGTGACAATAGTGAATTAACAGTCACTATTGTCTTTCTGATTCTCCTCCCGGCCAATCAGGAAACTTGTCCTGAGACCTGATTGGCCAGCGAGTCTTAGGACTCGCTGGCCAATCAGGTCTCAGGATACACTTCCTGTTCAGCCGGAAGGAGATCTTCCTTCTCCCTGCCTCCTAAAAGTAAGGCCTCTGATTGCCTTCCCATCCAACTCCCGGGGAGGGGTTGGTGTTAGTTTGCCGCCCCCCCCCCCCCCCCAAAAAAAATATTGAGCACCGGCCACCACTGGTTGATCCCCTGTTTGAAAAGAGTCAAAGGGGGGTGGCACACCTTCTTTTTCAATTCCCAAGGCCCTATATGAAGTTTGGTTAGCCAGAAATAAGAAGCCATTTCACGGCTTACTTATCAAAAAGCTCAGTATGCTTTACCAGAAACTACGTCATGGAAGCCCTTTGTAAAATTAAATAAAGGTTTTATACTATTAGTTGTAAATAAAGGTTTATACTAGTAATTAAAACATAATATAATACATAAATTATTTAACCTATAAACATTCAAAGAAAAATGATATAATAAAGAAAAGGCAGTCTCTTAGATCATTTTTCATCATCCTAAATTTGCATTTATATGATTTTATATATTTTTTTTATATTTATTATTGCTGTTCTTTCAAATAATTAGGGGGAAAAAAACCTGTTCCCAGCTGTAGGTTAAGCTTCCCGGCACAATGTGTGCCTCTTTTATTTTGAAAATAGGTAAAGGAAACATTCAGATAGGGGAAAAGGAGGAGTAATTTAATTGTCTGACTCCTTCTGTGCCTCAGAATATCAGACAGATGGGAGGATAAAACTGGGAGCTCAATAATTAATTTTCATGTTCCCGACTAGTGGGACCACTTTTAATCCCTGTTCCTGTGATTATAAAGAAAGGTTGAGTAGCGAAGTTTCACTCGTTAGCAGCAAGCATCAGAAATAAAAATACCTGCATTATTGTGAGATTTTTTTTCCCACATTTTTTACGGTTCTTTTTTTGACATTTAAAAAAAAACATCCTTGTTTCAGGTCCTTTGCTGAATGGAATTGAATTCCATCAGATAAATAATGGAACAGCTGGTTGTTCACAGGTTACAGGTCAAGACTTTCTGACTCACTTAAATAAAAGGTCAACCAAAAAGATTTTATTTCAGAAAAAAAATATATATTCAGTTAGATCATTAGCTTCTACGCACCGATTATTATGTGAGCTAGGTTTGCATACTGCCATTTAATAAGATAATAACATAGAAGGTTTCTTTCTGCAATCCTTATGCCATTTAGAGCACATGCATGCAAACATTTCAAATGCATTTCTATAAGGTGGAATTTGACATACAGTTGTGCTAAAAAGTTTGCATACCCTGGCAGAAATTGCGAAATTTTGACATGAATGTTAAAAATATGACTGATCATTCCAAAAAACTGTCTATTATTAAGGCTGCTTTCACACTGGGGCATCAGCGGCGCCAACGGTAAAGCGCCGCTATTTTTTGCAGAGTTTTACCGTCATTTTTGCAGAGCTTAAAAATTGTTAAAATGACCCACAAAGCGCCGCTATATCGGCAGTTTGCCGGCGCTGCCCATTTATTTCAAGGGGCAGGAGCGGTTTAGGGGCACTGGGGCTTTCACACTGAGACTGCAGGGGAGCCGTTTTTCAGATGCTATTTTTAGCCCAAAAGCACCTGAAAAAATGTCTCAGTGTGAAAGGGGTCATAAATCACCCAAATGCCCCTGATAAAAAGTTTACATACCCTGGAATGTTTGGCCTTGGTACAGACACAGAACGTGGCACACACAGGTTAAAATGGCAATTAAAGGTTAATTTCTCACATTGGTGGCTTTTTAACCCCCCTGACGGTATTCCCGAGTCTGACTCGGGGTGGATTTTTCATACCAAAAGCGGTATCCCCGAGTCAGACTCGGGACAGCGTCGCTGGATCCAGAAGGAGGTTTACTTACCTTCTCCTTCGGATCCAGCGTTGTCTCCCCGCTGTACGAGCGAGCCGTGTCTCGCTCGATGCATCACACCGCCGATCTCCGTGCCCTGCGAGCGTTGCGACGCACGGGCACGGAGATCGGCGCCAAATTCAAAAAGTGAAACAAACAGTATGCATACAGTATAATGTAATCTTACAGATTACATTGCTGTATGTAAATATTTCACATCCCCGTTGTCCCTAGTGGTCTGCCCAGTGTCCTGCATGCAGTTTTATATAATAAAAACTGTTCTTTATGCCTGGAAACTGGAGATTGTCCATAGCAACCAAAACTGTCCCTTTACATCAAAAATGATTTTAGACCAGCTGGAAAACAGCGATAATAAATTAGAATCACTTGCAGAATTGAGCGACAGCGATTTGTGGGGAGATCCGTCATCAAATACTGAAAAGTAATGACAGTGACAATTCTGCAACTGAGCAAATTTCAGTGTTTTTGATTTGATTACATTACTGAATAATTTTTATTATTGTTATATTATTATTTGGTACAATTATTTATAATTATTTATTATATTATAATTTATGATTTAATTTTTCAAACTTTATCATACCCGGGATGTCTGCTAGACTCTGGTTTGGACAGATTTAAGAGAGTTATTCCTAAGAATTGCAGGACTACAATATAAAACGCCAAATTTTCATGCAAAATAATGGTACCGCTTTTAGCACCTAAAATCCGAAATAATCGTACCGCCAGGGAGGTTAAATCACAATTAGTGTCTGTGTATAAATAGTCAATGAGTTTGTTAGCTCTCACATGGATGCAGTAAGCAGGCTAGATACTGAGCCATGAGGAGGTAGACAAGAACAGTCAAAAGACCTGCGTAACTAGGTAACTTTACAAAGAAGGAAAAGATATACAAAGCCTTGAATATGCCAGTCAGTACTGTTCAATCACTTGATAAGAAGTGGAACGTTTGGGGATCTCTTGATACCAAGCCAAGGTCAGGTAGATCAAGAAAGAGTTAGGGATACAAAGAAAAACCCACAGGTAACCTCAGGAGAAATACAGGCTGCTCTGGAAAAAGATGGAGTGGTTGTTTTTAACCACTTCCCGACCAGCGCACGACGATGTACGTCGACAGAATGGCACGGGCAGGCATATTGGCGTACATGTACGTCCAATATTCGTTGCCGCCGTGCCATCGGGAGCGCGCCGCCGGCGGCGCGCTCCCGCGCTGGTCGGGACCCCCGTGAGTCCGGTCGCGGGACCCGCGGACTCGATCGCCGCGGGCATCCCCGCGATCGTCTCACGGAGCGGCCGAATGGAGGAAATGCTGTATAAACAACATTTTCCCATTCTGCCTAGCAACTAGTGACGCTGATCTCTGCTCCATGTGATTGGAGCAGAGATCAGTGTACACTAAATGACAGCCCAACCCCCCCACAGTTAGTAACACACCCCTAGGAACACTTAACCCCTACACTGCCACCCACTGGTTAACCCTTTCACTGCCAGTGTCATTTACACAGGAATCACTGCATTTATATAGCAGTGATTACTGTATAAATGACAATGGTCCCAAAAATGTGTCAAAAATGTCCGATGGGTCCCCCACAATGTCGAAGTCACAATAAAAATCGCAGATCGCCGCCATTACTAGTAAAAAAATAAATAATAAAAAATTATTAATAAAAATGCTATAAAACTATCCCTATTTTGTAAACGCTATAACTTTTGCGCAAACCAATAAATAATCGCTTATTGTGATTTTTTTTACCAAAAATATGTATAAGAATACGTATCGGCCTAAACTGAGGGAAAAAAATGTTTTTTTATATATTTTTGGGGGATATTTATTATTACAAAAAGTTAAAAATAATGCGTTTTTTTCAAAATTGTCGCGATATTTTTGTTTATAGCACAAAAAATAAAAACCGCAGGGGTGATCAAATACCACCAAAAGAAAGCTCTATTTGTGGGAAAAAAAGGACGTTAATTTTGTTTGGGAGCCACGTCGCACGACCGCGCAATTGTCAGTTAAAGCGACGCAGTGCCGAATCGCAAAAAGTGGTCTGGTCTTTGACCAGCAAATTGGTCCGGTCTGAAAGTGGTTAAGGAGCGCAATACGAAGATATTTGAACAAAAAAGAGCTGCATGGTCAAGTTGCCAGAAAGAACCCTTCTCTGCACAAGTTCCACAAAAAAGTCTGGTTGCAATATGCCCAACAACACCTTGATGTGCCTCTTTGGCTTTTTTTGTGGCATTGGTGATGTGATTCTGAATGCATAACTGAGGTATTGCCCAAGGTCCGGCTGTCATGCCACTTCCCAATCACCACCCCCCCCCCCCCCCCAGTTTTGCTTTTTCTCCCCCCTGTTTCTTATTTAAATAACTCAGACCAGACCTTACTTTTTGGGTTTAAATGGCCAAAGCAGCCCTTTTTTTACAAAAAAAAACATTAAAAAAAAACATACCATAACATATCAGCCCGAATGTAACTGCCTGCTTTTATTATGTCTTAGGATTTTTGAAGGCACACTTGACTGACCAACTAGCTGTATATGGCACCACCTTGCCTTTCCACGGCCCCCAGCCACAACTTACACCGGCTTGGGGACAATTGTTTGGCAAATTCTCCAGCCGATACAGCAAACTACTCCAACACGTATTACATCCGAACTTATTAGGGCAGTTACACTCTTACCAGAGATGGGCCCAACCCATCGTTCTCCAAGGAACATAACCATCCCCACCTTCAAAAAACCCTATGACCTCTGCCCGCTGCTATGAAATCCCCAGTCCCACTCAAAACAACTAATTAGGGGGGAAAAAGAACACAAACCAAAGAAAAAACCCATTTGCAGAAATAAATTGGCGGGAGGGCAGGAGAATCTTGCCTGATGCTGTCCCCTGGTCCAACTGATGCTAGAGGAACGCCTCCCACCAAGGAACCCCTAGGACCACACCCTGCCCCACCCTATCCCCCAATGAGGTAAAACCTATTACTTTTGCCTTTTTCCAAACATTTATTTAACCTCTACCTTACTACAGCCTAGCTAGTCAAACTCAGTCATGTATGCCTTCTACTTATGCTGCACAAGCAGCTCTTGGGCTATGACTTTAGCTGGTCATCACAATGCATATTAACCTCTTTAAGACCAGGCCTTTTCTGGAACTTTTTGCTTAAAAGTTTCAAATATTGTTTTTTGCAAGAAAATTACTTAGAACCCCCAAACGGCACTGATAAGCAGCACTGATGGGCACCGATAGGTGGAACTAGTGGGCACGTATAGGTGGCACTGATGGGCGGCACTGATGGGCGGCACTGATAGAGGTCACTGATAGGTAAAACTGATTAGGAGGCACTGACAGGCATCACTGATTGGCACAAAGTGCCATCCTAATGGGCACTGATTAGCACCCCTGGTGGGCTCACCTGGTGGTCTGAAGTGGGCATCCCTGGTGGTCATAAGTGGGGATCCTCGATGGGTCTGTGCTGATAATCAATGTGCTGATTATCATCGCAGACACCCGTTGTCAGGAGAGCAGCAGATAGTTTCTCCTCTACTCACAACTGTTAGTGCGAGTATAAGAAAAGCCGATAATCGGCTCTTCCTATTTACACTGTCATCAGCTGTGATTGGACACAGCTGATCACATGGTAAAGAGCCTACGTCAGAGGCTCTTTACCGGGATCAGAGATGCGGTGTGTCAGACTGACACACCACACCACTGATCGGCCCACTGCGCGCCCCCATGGCTTATCCTGCTGGACCTAATACGAGTTGCAAAATATAGAATTCAGTAAACATATTGCCACGTACACACGAGCGGACTGTATGGCGTACTTAGTTCGTCATACAATCCGACGGACAGTCCGTCCTACTTTCGACTGAACGGACTTGACCACACACGGTGCACAAACAGTCCGTCGAAAGCTTGCGCGATGACGTGTACAGCACGTACGACGGGACTAGAAATAGGAAGTCCAAGACACAGCAAAGCACCCTTCCGCCGTGTAAATCCTTTCTGGGCATGCGCCATTCTTAGTCATTCTTAGAACTAGCATACTGACGAGCGGATTGTCCGCTGAAACCAAAGTACGACGGACAGAATTTCGAAAAATCCGAAATTCTTAGTACGCCAGACTGCACGCTGAAAAAGTCCGCTGAAGCCCACACACGAGCGGATTGTCTGCTGAAATGTGTTTAGACGGACTAAGTACGCCATACAGTCCGCTCGTTTGTACGCGGCATATCTGGAACTTAGTAATGTTTAACCACTTCAGCCTTGGAAGGATTTCCCCCCCTTAATGACCAGGCCATTTTTTGCGATATGGCATTGCGTCCTTTTAACTGACAATTTTGCAGTCGTGCGATGTTGTACCCTAACATTATTGTAGTCCTTTTTATCCACAAATAGAGCTTTAATTTGGTGGTATTTGATCGCCTCTGCGGTTTTTATTTTTTGCACTATAAACCAAAAAAAGAGAGACAATTTCTGCTATAATACATATCACAAAGAAATATATATTAAAAAACAAGTTTATTCATCAGTTTAGGCCGATATATATTCTTCTACATATTTTTGGTAAAAACAAATCGCAACAGGCGTATATTGATTGGTTTGCACAGAAGTTATCATGTCTACAATCTATGGGATAGATTTAGGGACTTTTATTTTTAGCGGGACTTTGACATCGCGGTGGACAAATCTTACCCCAAATTACACTTTTTGGGGACCAGTGACATTATAACATTGATGCTAGTGCTAACAAAATGCACTCATCAATGTAAAAATGACACTGGCATTGAAGGGGTTAACACTAAGGAGCGATCATGGGGTTAAAGAGGAAGTAAAGGCTATTTAAAAAAAAAAAAATGCAACCTGCAAGGCAAAGGCATAATGAACTAGTATGCATAGCATACTAGCTCATTATGAATAACTTACCTGAGAACGAAGCCACCGAAGCGGTCCTCCTTCTTCATCTTCGCCGCTGCCATGTATCCCAGAGTGACTTCCGGGTCTCGCTGCTCCGGCGCTGTGATTCGCTGGAGCCACGATGACGTCACTCCCGCGCATGCGCACGGGAGCTGACAAGAGCGGCATATCGCCGTGATCTGCGGCCTGCACAGTGCGCCTGCGCACCGCTGTCTACGGCGCATGCGCCGTAGACAGTGGTGCCTGTCTTTTTGTAAATGTCTCCTAAACTGTATAGGTTTAGGAGATATTTCTTGGGCCTACAGGCAAGCCTTAATCTAGGCTTACCTGTAGGTCAAAGTAGTTTGTAAGGGTTTACAACCACTTTAAGTGTGTTCCCTAGGTGTGTTCTAACTGTAGGGGAGGGGGGGGTGGGTTCACTGGGACATGGCAGAGATCACTGTTCCTGATCACTGGGAACAGAAGGTCTCTGACATTTCATTAGGCAGAACGGGGAATCGTCTTGTTTACATATGCAGTACCCTGTTCTGCCTCTGCACACAGCAATCGCGGGTCGCCGGGAGACATGGAGTCCGCAGGACCCAAGGGCACGCTCCCATGGCACATGGCGGGTGCAAGCGCGCGCGGGATCGCTATCCTCCTTGCACAGACCAACTTACAGGTAAGTCGGCTTGCGCAGCAGAGCTGACCTGCCACGGTAAATGTATATGAGCTGGTCGACAAGTGTCTAAATTGGAAATCAGGACACCAAAATAAAATAAAATAGAATTGTAGGAAGAGTCCCAATTTACATTGACATCCTTCACTGAATGAATTGTGAAAGTACCATAAAAACCATAAAATCAAGTCACATAATTCTGCTTCCTGTTTTGAAAGTTTCATGCCCCGTACACACGAGCGGACTTTTCGACATCCAAACTCCGACGGACTGAGTCCGGCGGACTATCCGATCGTGTGTGGGCTGCAACGGACTTTAGCAAAGCTAAAGTCTGACGGACTTTAGAAATGAAGCATGCTTTAAATTTTCCCGACGGAACTCCGCCGGACCCGGTCCCCTTTGAAAAATCCGCTCGTGTGTGTGCTACTCCGACGGACTAAAACCGACGCTAGGGCAGCTATTGGCTACTGTCTAGGAACTTCCTACGTCGAATCCAGTCGTACGTCATCACGTTCGACTCCGTCGGAGTTTGGTGTGATGGTGTGTGGTCAAGTCCGTTCGGTCGAAAAGTCCGCCAGAACTCCGTCGGAACTCCGGCGGAACTCCGGCGGAACTCCTTTGGAGGTCTGTCAGACTTAATCCCTCTCGTGTGTACGGGGCATAAAGTGTTACTAAACCCACAACAGTAACATCAGTCTGTATATGCAACATAGCATGCTTGTTATACTCACTGTGGAACTTAAGGGGTTAATCCTCTGCATTGTGTAAAAAGGCTGTTTGATCCTGTACGCACAGATCCTTCCCTCATGTACTGTCTATCTGGGGAAAGCCAGCTAACACAGGCAGGGTAGCCGACCTGCACATGCTCAGTTGTGCCTTTTATGCTGGAGAGAACATTTACTTGTTCTCAGAGCTAGCCAGGTCACATGATATTGACATCACACATGTGGGCGTTTATACAGGCTGTAGTGGAAATCTCCTCCTACCGGAACTCTCAGCACTGGAGAAACTGTACAGTTTATCATGTAACCGTGGTATACGGATCATCCAAAAAGGTATATAGTGGCAGTATTTTAATGTAAAAAGATTTATAAGCTGTGGGTACTGTGGCGGAGACGGATGAACTATTTTCATATTACTGGGTTTAGTAACACTTTAAAGCGGGAGTAAAACCGCTGACTTTTTTTTTCTGACCTGTAAGGGAAAAGTCATAATGAGCTAGTATGCGGTGCATACTAGCTCATTATAAAATACCTACCTTAGAACGAGGTCCCGACATCTCACCCGATGCATGCAGAGGGAGCTGACATGTTCCCTCGGCGTGTCTTCCAGGTATCACGGCTCCGTGGCTGGAGCTGCGATATCGTCACTCCCGCGCATGCAGGGTCCGGGGTCTGCGGACTTTCAGCCGAGAATTCCCTGTGCGCATGCGTTTTAGGAGATATTTATTTTAGGCCTTATTATAGGCTTACCTGTAGGTAAAACTTATAAAAAAGATTATACAACGGCTTGAAGTCCTAGGTAAAATAATGACTGCAGAGGTTCAAGTTGGTAACCTGTGATATTTTCACATGGCATAGAGGGGTATTTTTCTGTCAATCATCCTTCATGCACTGGGATTGGTGGACCGTCATTGGAATGTTATGCACTTAAAATAACACTAAATTCAATATTCTTTTGCATCAATTGTTCTAAAATATCAAATATACCAAAAATGGTGCAAAACAAGCCTCCTCACCAACTGTCAATTTCCTCTGAAAAGCGATCCAGAGAGGGATCGCTCTTCAGAGGAGCGGCAGACTCATGTCTAAATCTAGCCTAACGCTATGCTAGGAAAAAAAATAAACAATTTCACAGCATTTTGGCTGAACTTTTAACCTTTTTGGTATTTGTTTTTATCATTGCCATGCCAAAGAGGAGTCAAGTGCCAGTCTCTCATTCGAGGACAATACACGAGTGCGGAGTGGCTTTTGAATTGTAAGATGAATTCTGTAACTAAGGATTATAATTTAGGCAGAGGGCACAATCTCTGAAAACATAAGCATTTCAAGGTAATTTTCATAAATCCCTATTGTGATCTAATTTCCTATTAGGTGGAACAAAGCAGGCCGGCGTTGCAATTAATCAGGCTTTTGCTCTGTGGAGCAGTACTGCAGTTTATTGTATTCTCCTTAATGGAAAAACATTTTTTATTTTTTTTGGGGGGGTTTTAAATCACAGTTTTAATATGTCAAACTTCACCCTTTCCGCACCATGACTGTCTGAAAAGGAAAACAAGTCTGTATCAAAATCTTAGCCGTGATAATGTTTGTATGGAATAGAAAGTGAGCCGGAGATAGTTGTCGGTTCTGCCTTGGAAAGGGTAGGAACCTTCAATTTGGAGACATGCCCAAATATTCGTTCTTTTCATCACTTGACTCTGCAAGATACACTTAAAGTATATGTAACTCTAATTCGCTAAATCGCCATATTAGCTTTTACATTTTAAAGACACTAGAAAAGTAATTTTAATATTTTTATTATTATTATAGTATTAGTTTTTTTTTTTTATTAAAGTAATATTAAATCCTCATTTGTAAGCACTTTCAGCAGCTGATTTAATCTCTTACTGAGTATACAGCTTCTTTATCTTTTAATCTTTGCCTATGGTTTTGTTTTACCGCTTCCCGACCGCGCTATAGCTGAATGACGGTTACAGCGCGGTCGTCCAGTTCTGGGAGGGTGTCCTAAGACGTTCTCCCGTGATCGCCCTCGCCACGCACCTGCTCTGTGATCGCCGTGTCCTCAGGACACAGCTGATCACAGATTGGGGGTAAAGGGCCAATCACAGCGGTCCTTTACCATGTGATTAGCTGTGTCCAATCACAATGTAAACACAAGCCGGTTATCGGCATGCCTTTCCTCACACTGACAGCGTGAGGAGAGGAGAGCCAATAACCGGTTTGTGTGAAAGGGACATTGATTATCAGGTCATTGATTATTAGTGCAATCCCAACAGTGTTCACCACTGCTGCCAATCAGTGCTCATCAGTGCTTCAAATCAGTGCCCATCAATGCTGTACATCAGTGCCCATCAGTGCCTCCTCATCAATGTCACATATCAGTGCTCCCTATCAGTGCTCATCAGTGTCACCTACCAGTGCCCATCAGTGCCGCCTATCAGTGTCACTTATCGGTGCCCTTTAGTGCAGCTGATTGGTGCCCATCAGAGCCACCTATCAATACCCATCAGTGCCACCTATCACTGTCCCTTATCAGTGCAGTTTCATCAGTGTCCACCAGTGCCATCTCATCAGTGCCCATCAGTGTTGTATCATCAGTGCCGCCTATCAGTGTCACTTATCAGTGCCCTTTAGTGCAGCTAATCAGTGCCCATCAGATCCACCTATCAGTACCCATCCGTGCCACCTATCGCTGCCCCTTATCAGTGCAGCTTCATCAGTGCCCACCAGTGTCACCTACGAGTGCCCATCAGTGTCGCATATCAGTGCCCATCAGTGCCGCCTATCAGTGTCACTTATCAGTGCCCTTTAGTGCAGCCGATTGGTGCCCAGATCCACCTATCAATACCCATCTGTGCCACCTATCACTGCCCCTTATCAGTGCAGTTTCATCAGTGCCCACAAGTGCCACCTCATCAGTGCCCATGAGTGCAGCCAATCAGTGCCCATCAGTGTCACCTACCAGTGCCCATCAGTGTCGCCTATCAGTGCCCATCAGTGCCGCCTATCAGTGTCACTTATCAGTGACCTTTAGTGCAGCTGATCAGTGCCCATTAGAGCCACCTGTCAGTACCAATCAGTGCTACCTATCACTGCCCCTTATCAGTGCATCTTCCTCATTGCGCATCAGTGCAGCCTCATCAGCGCACATCAATGAAGGAGAAACTTTACCTGTTTGCAAAATTTTATAACAAACTATGAAAAACGTTTTTTCTTCCGGTCATTTTCATTTATTTAGCAAAAATTTAAAAACCCAGTGGTGATTTAATACCACTAAAAGGAAGCTCTATTTCTGTGACTGTGCAATTGTCATTCAAAGTTCAACAGTTCTGAAAATTGGCCTGGGCAGGAAGGGGGTAAAAGTGCCCAGTAGACAGGTAGTTAAGTTGGTGCCATAACCACTGTCCCAGGTTTCCTGTGCCAGGGTGACTCCTTTCTCTTGCTGCAATCTATGGGGCCACCCTTCCATATAGAGACTAGACTGCATCAATAGAAGCACAGATAGATAGCCCCATAGCCTAGGATTGCAAGGCACATCCCTTACTCCTCCCTCCTCCTCCCCCTTCTCTTTTCCAAGCTAACAGACTGACATCAGACTGCACTGTCCACTGGTAAGGGTAGGTTTAGACATGCATCTAAATCTCCCTTGCCCCTGAAGCCCGATCCGCAATCCAATCGACCTCCAGAGGCTACTAACAGGTGTTGAGGAGACAATGAGATACCTCCTCACCACCTATTTTACCCCATTTCTCCGACAAATGTGCCAGACCTGCATGCATTGCACGTGTTTGAGCCACTTCCCCATTGGCTTGAATATGTAGCGCTCCGCGAGCTTGCCGCAAGCTGATTGCTACAAGTCAGGTCAACATGATGCTTCACTTTGCGCTCATGGCATGTAAACAGCCCTATCCGCTGCCTATTGCAGCTTAAGTGGGAGGGGGGGGGGGAGGTGGCCCACAAGTCTAAATGGGGCCTAAATCTTTCCTGTAAAGACCAGAAGTTCAGGGAAGCAGGACTGAAAGAGCAGCATTGAAAGTTGTAAACTGCAAGTGCTGTGGTGGAAATTTTTACAAACGTTTATTATATTGTTAAAGGGACACTAAAGGTTCCCTTTTTTTTCTTTTAAAATAACAATGTCATACTTACCTCCTCTGTGCAGTTGGTTTTGCACAGAGTGGCCCCCCCCCCCGATTCTTCTATTCTGGGCTCCCTCTGCGACGCTCCTGGCTTCTACCCGCATTGAATGACCCGTCAGAGAAGTTCTCTCCTTCCGGGCACCCATGCGAGCGCCCTCCCGTGTACTGCTGCTGCTAGACACAGACAGCAGGACTCGGCCCCGCCCCCGGTGCCCACGTCATTGAATTTGATTGACAGCAGTGGGAGCCAATGGCTGCGCTGCTATCAATTTATCCAATCAATAGCCGAGACACTGGCCAGATAGGGTCTGGAGAGGGGACGAATGGGCTCAGAGTAAAACGGGGGGCTGGTACACTATCATAGGTTTTTAAATTCAATGCTTAGAATGCATTGAGGTGAAAAACCGGGAGGGTTTACAACCCCTTTAAGCTAAAAAACACTGAGAGTCTAATACTACTTTAAAGACATGCTGTGTACTTTGCCTATTCTGGGCAAAGTGTCAATGTCTGTAAAAAGGAGCCCCCACCCCCCAGCATTAGTAAGCTGGTTGCTAAGATTCTGGCAGCTGGGCACCATAACAACCAATGATGCCGTACTGCCCAGCCACCAGCATCCTAGCAACTAATACTACACAGCCTCATTGGCTGCTGTGCCAGCATCCTAGCAACCAGTATGGGGGAGGGGGGGTAAAAATGGTGTGGTATCGGAAGAGAAGGTTGGAGCAGCAGAAAAAATGGCCACTTTGAGCAGCATTTAACACAAGTGGAATACCAATGTTGAGTGCAAAAGGCAATCACATGAAAAAACGTATTAGTTTATTAAAAACTTTTATTAATATCCAACTTTTTGAATGGTCCGGGGTTGGGTATTGCGGCAAATTCTCTTTTTGCCTTTCATTACAAATAATAAAAATTTCAACAAAGCATAGGACTTTTTTTTAATATTATAATTCTTTTCACATTGGTGGCAACATAATGTTGGATTACAGCTAGGCACTTAGTTTCGCTTAGGCTGGCCATTCACGGTCGAATTTCAAAAGAATTTTCTTTTGAAAAACAGAAAATGTGTGCGTTTTGTGATCCGATGGCGCCACCATTGATTTCGAAATTTGGCCAACCAAGCCTTCAATTTCACCTCATGTTGCTACAGAAAAGAATTCTGGCTGGGAATCTTCTTTTCTTTCCGGGAATTTTCTTTTCTTGCACATGCGCATTTCTTTTTTCGGTTACATTTCTCGCACGATTCTCCCATCATTGATTAGAAAACCGTTTTTCAAAAAATTTCCATGTCCGATTACTCAAATTTGATTGTCGCATGAAAATCCGCTGTTGCTGCAGCCCACTACTAATGGTACGAAATTCTTAGATAAGATTTCCAAAAGAAAATTCTTTTGAAATTCGGCCGTGTATTGCTTACCTAAGTTGAATTGAAAGGAGGGAGCTAAAATAAAGAGGATGTGTTAATGTGGTAACTATACGGTAGATTTCTTGCAATGTGTCATACAGAGTCCAGCACCAAGCACTTCCAATTCAACTTCAGGTATTTCTCTGTTGGGGGGTCAAAGATTTTCTAAAAACCTTTTACAGGTTTGAGACTTACCTCTGACAGGGTATGACAGAAGAGAACAAGAACTATAGCCCCTGTCCTTATAACAGAAACATCAATAGACCATGGAGGTCAGTGATATCAGTTCCCCCCCCTGTTCCTCTTATTCTCATTCAGTCACACTCTTTAACCACTTCCCGACCGGCGCACAATGTACGTCGGCAGAATGGCATGGGCAGGCATATTGGCGTACAGGTATGTCCAATTTTAAATGCTGCCCTACCGGCGGCGTGCTCGTGTGCCGGTCGGGACCCCCGTGAGTCCGGTCGTGGGTTCCCGCGGACTCGATCGCTGCAGGCATACCCGCGATCGTCTCACAGGGAGGCTGCCGTTGTAAACAGCATCTCCCCGTTCTGCCTAGCAACAAGTGACGCTGATCTCTGCTCCATGTGATTGGAGCAGAGATCAGTGTTCACTAAAACAAAGCCCAGCCCCCCACAGTTAATAACACGCCCCTAGGAACACTTAACCCCTACACTGCCACCCCCTGGTTAACCCCTTCACTGCCAGTGTCATTTACACAGGAATCACTGCATTTGTATAGCACTGATTGCTGTATAAATGACAATGGTCCCAAAAATATGTCAAAAATGTCCGATGTGTCCGCCCTAATGTCGCAGTCACAATAAAAATTGCTGATCGCCGCCATTACTAGTAAAAAAACATTATTAATAAAAATGTCATAAAACTATCCCCTATTTTGTAAACGCTATAACTTTTGCGCAAACCAATCAATAATCGCTTATAGTGTTTTTTTTTTTTTTTTAACAAAAATATGTGGAAGAATACGTATCGGCCTAAATTGAGGGAAAAAATGTTTTTTTATATATTTTTGGGGGATATTTATTATAACAAAAAGTAAAAAATAATGCATTTTTTTCAAAATTGTCACTCTATTTTTGTTTATAGCGCAAAAAATAAAAAACGCAGGGGTGATCAAATACCACCAAAAGAAAGCTCTATTTGTGGAAAAAAAAAGGACGTCACTTTTCTTTGGGAGCCACGTCGCACAACCGCGCAATTGTCAGTTAAAGCGACGCAGTGCCGAATCGCAAAAAGTGGTCTGGTCTTAAGCCAGCAAAATGGTCCGGTCTGTAAGTGGTTAATATGATAGATTTTACTATTGGCCAAAGATGACACGTCTTTTATTAGTACACAGTGCATCCAGAAAGTATTCACAGCGCTTCACTTTTTCCACATTTTGCCTTATTCCAAAATGCATTCAATTCATTATTTTCCTCAAAATTCTACAAAAAAGACCCCATACTGACAATGTGAAATATGTTTGTTTGAAATCTTTGCAAATGTATTGAAAAAAATAAAAAAAATAAAATGTACATACTGTGAGTATGCACAGCCTTTGCCAAGACATTAAAAATTGAGCTCAGGTGCATCCTGTTTCCACTGATCATCCTTGAGATGTTTCTACAACTTGACTGGAGTCTACCTGTGGTAAATTCAATTGATTGGACATGATTTGGAAAGGCACACACCTGTCTATATAAGGTCTCACAGTTAGCAGTGCATGTCAGAGCACAAACCAGGCCATGAAGTCCAAGGAACTGTCTGTAGACCTCCGAGATAGGATTGTATGGAGGCACAGATCTGGGGATGGATACAGAAAATGTTCTGCAGCATTGAAGGTCCCAATGAGCACAGTGGCCTCCATCATCCATAAATGGAAGATGTTTGGAACCACCAGGACTATTCCTAGAAGGGCCATAGTCAGGAAGGTGACCAAGAACTTGATAGTCACTCTGACAGAGCTCCAGCATTTCTCTGTGGAGAGAGGAGAACCTTCCAGAAGAACAACCATCTCTGCAGCACTCCACCAATCAGGCCTGTATGGTAAAGTGGCCAGACAGAAGTCACTTCTCAGTAAAAGACACATGAAAGCCCGCCTGGAGTATGCCAAAAGGCACCTGAAGGACTCTCAGACCTTGAGAAATAAAATTATCTGGGCTGATGAAACAAAGATTACCAAATTGATGTCCAGTACAATGTCACTCTTTTTATCAACATAAACTGTTGAATACATGCATCTCCTTCCTAAAACCCCTGAGGAAAGGATTTGACCTGAAACGCATTAGTTTTAATGGAGAAAGCTTACTGCAAACATTTGTCAAACACCAAGATGTCTGTAAAATGAGACATTTTTATTTTGTATAGGTTTTTTCTTTTCTCATATGTTTAAAAACAATTTTAATATGTTGAAATAAATCAATATATTTTATCATATATGTTCACGGTGTACTGCTTGCCAAAAAAGTCCTAGTCTCTAGTGGGGGATATATTTTGTTTGTTCTGTAAACGGGATGTCGGCAAAGAGACACCTGATTTTTCAGTAATGGAAATCCTTTGCCAAAGGTAATTAGTAGGGATGAGGTCAGGGTTTTGTGCAAGACACTCAAGTTCCTTTACACCAGTAGTCTCCAAACTGCGGCCCAAGGGCCGGATGTGGCCCTTTGCTTGCCTTTATCTGGCCCCTGGGGCACTATTCCTCCCGCTGACACCAACTATGGGGCACTATTCCTTCTACTGATACAAGTCACTATTACTCCCACTGACACCAATAATGGGGCACAATTCCTCCCACTGACACCAATGATGGGGCACTATTCCTCCCACTGACACCAATGATGGGGCACTATTCCTCCCACTGATACCAATGATGGGGCACTATTCCTCCCACTGATACCAATGATGAGGCACTATTCTTCCCACTGACACCAATGATGGGGCACTATTCTTCCCACTGACAACAATGATGGGGCACTATCCCTCCCACTGACACCAATGAAGGGGCACTTTTCTTCCCACTGATACCAATGATGGGGCACTATTCTTCCCACTGACACCAATGATGGGGCACTATTCCTCCCACTGATACCAATGATGGGGCACTATTCCTCCCACTGATACCAATGATGGGGCACTATCCCTCCCACTGACACCAATGATGGGGCACTATTCTTCCCACTGACACCAATGATGGGGCACTATTCCTCCCACTGACACCAATGATGGGGCATTGGTTACATCCATTGACACAGGACATTTTTTACTTCCATTGGGAAAAGTCTGGCCCACCTAAATTCTGAAGAACATCAAACTGGCCCATTTTTAGGAAAGATTGGAGACCCCTGCTTTACACCAAACTTATCTAACCATGTCTTTATGGAGCTTTGTACATTAAAGTACAATCATGCTGGGACAGAAAAGGGCCACCCCTAAACGGTTGCCACAAGGAAATAAGCACACAATTGTCTATATTGTCTTTGTATGCTGTAGCATTTATGCCCCGTACACACGATCGGACTTTCCAACAACAAAACCGTGGAATTTTGTTCGAAGGTTGTTGGCTCCAACTTGTCTTGCATACACACAGTCACACAAATGTTGGCCAACAATTACGAACGACGAGCCGAGAAAAAGGAAGTTCAATAGCCAGTGCGGCTCCTTCTACTTGATTCCGAGCATGCGTGAACTTTTGTGCGTCAGACTTGTGTACACGCGCTCGGAAATTCCGACAACAAAGTTTTGTTGGCAGAAAATTTGAGAACCTGCTAGCCAACATTTGTTGGCGGAAAGTCCAACTACAAATGTTCGATGGAGCATACACACGATCGGACTTTCAACCAACAAGCTCACTGTCATGGTTATGCAGTGATCTTTCTGTTTGCTTACCTTCCCCTCATGTGTTCAGACTAAGAGGTCAGCCACTTCCACCTGGTGGTTTTTATAACCTCTCTTCTAAGCATGGCTCCACCCCAGGCCCTATCAGGGAACCTTATATTAACCTGTGCACTGCAAGCCAACAGTGCTGATCAACCATTGTGTATTCCATTGTGTATTCAGCTTCCTGTTACCTGCCGTGTGCTCTTCTGTTGTACCGTTACCGACTTTCTCGTGTCTTTGACTATCCCTGTTTGCCTGTGATCCTGATCTTTTGGCATGTCCCTTACTATTCCTATCTGCTTGTGGCCCCGACCTTGGCTTTGTCCCTCACCATCCCTATCCTCCTGTTGCCTACTGTGGGTGTGAGCTGGGGGACCCTGGGGGTCACGACCTGGAGTCAGTTGCAGCCAAGTCCATCCTCACCACTCAAGGCTCTGGGGAACACCTGCTGGCTCTTAGACTCCGCGGCCCAGGGAATCTTACGCTCTAACCCCGGTGGGACCTGTCTCCCGTCCGCAGCAGTCAGCTGTAGGGTCCACAACCTTGCGGTGCACTCCTGATCCCTACGGCGTGCATCTGTCACCTCGCCTCAAGGTGACTTGACACTCACATCCAACAGTTGTTTTCAAAAAATCTGAATGTGTGTATGCAAACTAACAGTTCCACAAACTGGGAACACTTGAGCTTCATAATTTGCAGGGAAAGGGGGGTTGGTCTCTTTTAGAGATATGATGGCCAGGTGTCCCCCAACTCTTTGACCATATAGTGTAGACTTCGTTGTGCATTTTTATTTTTATTTTTACCAGATCCAATTAACTGAATTTCGGGGGTGTCCATTCAAGTGCCCTATCATGGTTTATAACAAACACTGACCATCAGAAAGCTACTGATAGATACCTCATCAGTACCCCAAAATCCAAAATGTTATCTTCATAAACTCTCATTCTAAATGCTTTTTTGATGTAGCTCAATGTTGAACTTATTGGTACTGTCTCAATCCAATTTGACCTGCGTATAACTGGAGCTAATATATGAATTTTTCTCCCATGCTTCCTATAAGATCCATGAAATTCTGATGGAGAAAAACATCATGCACGACTTAACCATCTAGTTAACACAGACCAGAAAAAAAAAGGTCTGGTTGCATGCTTAAGGTTAGGGTTACTGCTAGGGGCCAAGAAAAAGAAGTCAAAGCTGACAACAGAGAGACTGGAATTTCAGAGAAATGAGAAAAGGTTTAGATCTGGTAATTGATTCAAACGGCAAAATAACTATTGATGCACATTATAAAGAAATAAAAGAGGTTGCCTGGAGGTGGACATCTTGGTTAATCTACCACTGCAGACAATGCTAATAGGAATGTTCCACTTCAATCACTTTGTTTAATTGGAACCTGAAGTTTTGTTTTGCTCCCTTTTATCAAATCTTTTGTTGTATACTCGACCATGAGATGATTTTTTTTTTTTTTCATGGATAGGAAGATGAAAGGAGAATGTGTGTAATATTTGTGTTATGGCATACTTGCTAAATGTTTTCTGAAATTTTATTACCAAAAAAAGAAAAAGAAAAAAAAAAGTTATCCAGGTCTCTAGTTCAGGTCATATACATATTTTGGTAAAACCTGACAAATTATTTTTTAAGTTCCTGAAAATCAGGTCGTGTGCTATTGATGCCACATATTTTGGTACAACCATTTTGAAAACAAATTACATTTTTTACTTGGCCACGTCGAAAAAAAATTGAATTCATTATACTCAAGAAAGGTTGTATTGCACCCAACAAAGTAAACACGTCATTGCCACTTGCTGACCCTTAACCCCAATGACCTCAATGTAGCCTGTGAACATAAAGTAGCGGACATTGTTTTCTAATGACAGCTGTATAAAAGGAGATTTCCCTCATTTTGAAGAGATATTCTTTCATTTCTCATTGTATCTACAGGACAAGAAGTACCGTAGTTGTAACAGAAAAAAAAACAAAAAAATAAAAAAAGCTCCTGTTCCCTTATAGCAGATTAAACAGCATAGTGATTGTGCTGTCTAATCTGCTCCTTTCTTAGCTGTAAAAAAAAAATACCTGGTTGATCCTGCCTGTTGCTGTGTTCCCCTCAGGTGGTCAGTTTATGTGCCTCTGTCATCCTGCTGCTCTCGTCTCTCCCTCTCCCCCTCCCTCCCTGCCTGTCAGCTTCTGTGTGTGTCTCTCCCCCTCTACATCCCTCCCTCCCTACTGCCGCTATAAGTAGCTGGCAGTAAAAGTACAGAACAAGTACAGCCAGCCCCTCTGTTCTTGTAATCTCTCCTACACTGTGTAAATGTCTTTCTAAAATGATGGCTGTAAATACCTTATCTTCGATCTGGTCTGGCCGGTCACGTGACTTCCGGCAGCTCTATTCCCCTGATCTATCAGTTGTCTTAAAGGGGAATTTTTTTTTTTTATTATCACATTTAAGTGTACAGTAAATGTGAGATCAGAGGTCTTTTTGACCCCAGATCTCACATTAAAGAGTTCCTGTCATGCTTTTTTCTATTACAAGGGCTGTTGTTTACATTCCTTGTAATAGGAATAAAAGTGACTTTTTTTTTTTTTAAAGGACAGCGTAAAAATAAAAAATAAAATGAAAACAAATAAGAATTTTTTTTTTTAAAGTGCCCCGTCCCGCCAAGCTCGTGTGCAGAGGCAAACACATACGTCACATCTGCATATGAAAAAGGTGTTCAAACTACACATGTGAGGTATTGCTGCGATTGGTAGAGTGAGAGCAACAATTCTAGCACTAGACCTCCTCTGTAACTCAAAACTGGTAACCTGTAGACATTTTTAAACATCACCTATGGAGATTTTTAAGGCCCCTTTCATACTGGGGTGGTGTGGGCGTCAGCAGTAAAGAGGCGCTATTTTTAGCGCCGCTTTACTGTCGTTTCAGTGGTGGTATGCGGCCACTAGCGGAGCGGTTTTAACCCCCGTTAGCAGCCGAAAAAGAGTTAAAACTGCCCGCAAAGTTGACGGTATAGCTGCGCTGCCCCATTGATTTCAATGGGTAGGAGCGGTTTAGGAGCGGTGAATACACCTCCCCTTCACTGCTGCAAAGATGCGGCTAACAGGACTTTTTTCACCGTCTTGCCAGCGCACCACTCCAATGTGAAAGCCTTCTGTCTTTCACACTGGAGTGAAGGGGCCGTTTTTTTCAGGCACTACACAGGCGCTATTTTTAGTGCTGTAGCGCCTGAAAACCGCCTCTGCGTGAAAGGGGCCTAATTGCCAACGTTTGTCGCCGTTCCACGAGCGGGCGCGATTTTGAAGCATGACATGTTGGGTATCAATTTACTCGGCTTAACATTATCTTTCACAATATAGAAAAAAAATGGGCTAACTTTACTGTTGTCTTATTTTTTAATTAAAAAAAAGTGTAATTTCCCCCCCAAAAAACTGCGCTTGTAAGACCGCCGCGCAAATACGGTGTGACATAAAGTATTGCAACGACCACCATTTTATTCTCTAGGGTGTCTGAAAAAAATATACAATATTCGAGGGTCCTAAATAATTTCTAGCAAAAACAATTTAACTTGTAAACAACAAATCTCAAAAAGATTTGTCCTTAAGCGGTTACTTTTACTGGTTGTAAGGGAAATCTCCCCAATGGGACAGAGATGACTAAATTAAAATCTTGACTGAGGTTCAACCAATAGCTGCTCTATCCAAAACTAACTTAAATGTTGTGGTTTTAGATGTTTAAATCGCTTCAGGGCTTGATTATATTCTAGGGGTAAAATTCCAGACAACACAACACAGTGCAAAGTAATAACCTAACAAGCGCTCATGTGTATTAAGCAATTTGTTTCAATAAACATTTAGGCCAGGAGGACATCAGGCCCCCAGCATCAATTACACATGTGTCTTGAGCCTCTACTATTGTTGCCTCTTTACACAATGCCTTGGGGGTCTGCGCACCACTACTAAAAATCAATGAATTAGTTACTTACTTCATCTGCACGTCAACCTTGTAATAGTCAACATTTTATTATGTTTAACATAACTATGATCTCTGGTTCTGGTTATAATACACACCTTAAAGTTTATCTAAAATCTAAAACATTTTTCATATTTGATATGGTAGGAAATGCTTAAAGTGGTTGTAAACCCTTACAGACCACTTTGACCTACAGGTAAGCCTAGATTAAGGTTTACCTGTAGGTCCAAGAAATATCTCCTAAACCTACATGGTTTAGAAGATATTTACAAAAAGACAGGCACCGCTGTCTGCGGCACATGCTGCGTAGACAGCGGCGCGCAGGCGCACTGAGTATGCTGTTAGTGGCGGCTCCCCTGCGCATGCACAGCAGTGACGCCATCGCTGCTCCGGCGCTGTGAGTGGCTGGAGCAGCGATACCCGGAAGAAGATGGACGCTCCGTGCTACAGGGGACATCGGTGACATCGCTGGCTCCTGTGTCAGGTATGTGACACATAATGGGCTTTACCCATAAAAGCCCATTATGCTTTACCTTTGCAGGGAGACAAAGAGGAAGTAACACCCATCAGGGTTTACTTCCTCTTTAAAACCACTGTGACTTTTTTTTGGGAGATTTCCCTTCACTTCCTGTCTTGTAGACAGGAAGTAAAAGGACTTTTCTTCAAAGTGAACAAGTGTACCTATTGCCAGATTTTCCCATGCTTCTTATTAGACATGTGTGGTTTGTTTCGTTCCTAATTGAAATTCTTTAACTGCTTCAATACCGGGCACTTACAGCCCTTTACTGCCCAGGCCAATTTTCAGCTTTCAGCGCGGTCACTTTTTAAATGACAATTGCGCGGTCATGCTACACTGTACCCAAACAGAATTTTTATCATTTTGTTCCCACAAATAGAGCTTTCCTTTTGCGGTATTTAATCACCTCTGCATTTTTTATTTTTTGATAAACAAATAAAAAAATACCTAAAATTTGAAAAAAGAAAACGTTTTTCTTCTGTTTCTATTATAAAATTTTGTAAATAAGTACGTTTTCTTCTTCACCGATGGGCACTGATAAGGCGGCACTGATGGGAACTGATGATGGGCACTGATAGTTCGGCACTGGTAGGCGGCACTGATGGGTGGCACTGATATGCAGCACTGATGGGCATTGATAGGCAACACTGATGGGCACTGAGAGGCTGCACTGATGGGTATTTATGGGTGGCACTGATAGGCGGCACTGCTGGGCACTGATGGGCACTGATAGGCGGCACTGCTGGGCACAAAATACGTGTCACTGATGGGCACTGATAGATGGCATGGATAAGCATCACTGATGGCACTGGCACTGGCAGGCATTGGGGATGGACACTGATTGGCAGCTGCCTGGGCACTGATTGGCATTTCCCTGGTGGTCTAGGGTGGCTTACCTGGTGGTCCAGTGTGGTGGCATCCCTGGTGGTCCTGGTGTCATCCTGGTGGTCCTGGGTGGACATCCGAGGGGGAGCTGCACTGATAAACAAATCAGCACAGACCCCCCCATCAGAAGAGCAGCCGATCGGTTCTCCTTTACTCACGTTTGTCAGATGCAAGTGAGGAAAAGCCAATCAACGGCTCTTCCTGATTGTGATCAGCCATTGATTGTCGCATGCAAAGTCGCATCACAAGGCGTTCCCCATGATTTCCAATGGCAACCATTCATATTAGCATGACTTCAAGTCAAGTCTCCCTGAAATCGCGGCAAAATCGTGGGCCGCAAAACCACAGTAAAATCGCGGCAAAATCCTGCAACTTTGAAGTTGCGGTTGTGTGAAAGGGGCCTAAGTAGAACTTCAAGTCATTCTGCCTTCAAAGTAGTCCCTGCACTACTTTGGTCCGACTTTGATACCAGTTACACTGAAATCGCAGAAAAATCGCAGGAGAAAATCGTGGCAAAATTGCGGATGCAGAATCGTGGTAAGATTGTGCGACTTTGATGTCACAGTAGAGTGCAAGGGGCCTATGGGCAAGTTCACACCACATGCAGTCGAGTGCTTTTTTTCTGCATCAAAAACGCATGGATAGTAGGTTATATGCTTTTCAATGGCATAACTCACACCATTGGGGTCAGTTTCAGTACGTTCCAGTTCCAGGAAAAAAGAAGAACATGCTGCATTTTTTCTACACTGAATTGAACTTGAACGCGGTAAAACTCTTCAAAAATGCACCAGAACGCACCTAAACACACCAAAAATGCACTGCAACACACATGTCTTTTTTTTAAGGTGATAAAAAAGAGGGAGAAAAAAAGCACTAGAATGCATCGAAAACGTACCAAAAACACTTCAAAAACGAGCATGCAGAAAAGCATCTGGAATGCATCTGGACTGAGTTTCTATGGTGTGAACTGGCCCTCAAAAAAAGTTCCAGAACTTGTTTGAGCTTCAGGCTTTTTGGAGTGGAGATGTAAACCATCTCCATAGAGAATAATCGATTTTTTCCCCTCCGACGTTTTGTAGCGCTCAGGTGTGAATGGAGCCTTAGGGCACTTTCACACTGAGCAGTGCCAGGCGTCGGCAGTAAAGTGACGTTATTTTTAGCAGCACTTTACCGTCGTTTTAGCGGTGCTTTTTGGCCGCTAGTGGGGTGCTTCGGTGGCACTGTCCATTGATTTCAATGGGCAGGGACGCTTTAGGAGCAGTGTATACAGCGCTCCTAAATCGCTGCAAAGATGCCGACATCCTGCCAGCGCACCGCTCCAGTGTGAACGCACTCAGGCTTTCGCATTGGAGTGAGAGGAGAGGCTCTTTACAGGAGCTTTGCAGGCGCTACTTTTAGCGCTATAGCACCTGTAAAGTGCCTCAGTGTGAAGGGGGTCTTAGTGTCCGATTTGTCTGCCATAATATCGCTGTCCCACTATAAGTCGCTGATCGCCGCCATTAGTAGTAAATAAATAAATAACAATATCTAGGGCTGTTACTGATTAAAATTTTTGTGTTTGATAAATTTTATTTTTTTTAATCGATTAATCGACTAATTTTGATTAATTATAACGCATATACAGATCCAACTACTTTTATCTGATCTCCTTGCATTACAGCTCTGCATTAGTCAGTGGTAAATGTGGTATACACTATATACAATCACCCGACACTAGTTAGTTTCTACAATCCATGACTTAACTTCACAGTTCACACAAATACGTTTTAAATTCAAACTGTAGCACTGACGTAAGTAATTTTTTTCCCACAGTAGTGTGACAATCCCTCCACCTCCGGTCTAACTAATCCCTCTCACCTTATGGCATGGACCCCTGTGCAAACAGGTGGTCATGCAGGCAGGTATTAAAAGGGTTAACACGGACCATAAACTTCTCTCACGTCTCCTTAGGTCTCAGCAAGGATGCCAGGTCATGGGTAAAAGATCTAAGTGCTCACCGCTTAAGTATAAGATTTAATTTTTGTGTTCAAACACAAACTACTCACATAAAGATGATAAAAACACAGCATGTAAAGCCGACAATAGTGTTTTTTTTCCGCAGGGCAGCAGCGGGTGACATCATGCGTAGCTTCTCCCCCGTGTGGGTTACTGTTAATCAGAACTTCAATGTCACCAGACTCCTCCTCCTCCAGTGACGTCGATGTCGGTGATGTCACCGGATCTCCGATGGAACTCCCTGAAGACCCGGAAGCTGGCGGAGAGGTGAGTACCACAGAATTTTGATCCGTCAAAAAAATTAATCAATTAATCAAGGAATTAATCTTTAATTTCCACAACCCTAAAAATATCCCATAGTTTGTAGACGCTATAACCTTTGCACAAACCAATCAATATACGCATATTGAGATTTTTTTTTACCAAAAGTATGTAGCAAAATACATATTGTCCTAAATTGATGAAGAAATTAGATTTTTAAAAACATTTTATTGGGTGTGTTTTATAGCAGAAAGTAAAAAATATATATTTCTTTTCCAAAATTGTGGGTCTTTGTTTTGTTTATAACGAAAAACAAAAACCGCAGAGGTGATCAAATACCTGTCAGGCCTGGCTTAGTCCTTCCTTCTCTGGGCTGGCTGCTCAGCTGTCGGCTAATTGCCAGCTCTCATCTCTCTCCACAGTTACCAGCGGTTCCTGATCATGCTCGTCTGACCTGCCTACTTAAAGCTGTCCAGCTCACTTCATCTCTGCCTTCCCCTTGGTCACATCACAAGAAACCATCTCCTGCGGTTCTGTTTAAAGACTGGGTTGCTGATCATCCCTTCTGGCCCCTTTTCATGCTTGCTGTTATTCCACTTGGATCCCTGACTTCTGGCCTGGCTGATTACCCAATCTGGTTACTGGACTCTGGCTATGCTTTGACTACGCTTTCTCTACTTACCTTTTTATTTTTATTTAATAAACAAGTGTCATTTAATTGTACTTCTGTCTCGGTCTGATTCATGGTTTCTGACAATACCACCAAAGGAAAGCTCTATTTGAAGGGAAAAAAGAACACTAATTTTAGTTGCACAACCACGCCATGGTCAGTTAAAGTAATGCAGTGCTGTATCGCAAAAATAGCCTAGTTATTAGGGGGGGGGGGGGGTAAACCTTCCGGAGCTGAAGTGGTTAAACAATACAAAACCTAACAGGGGTCCTAACCCTCCACCATTCTGTCCAAAACTAGAAAACAGCAGGGCTATTGTCCACAGAAACTCCACCACTTCACCCTTTTTTAAATGACCTAACGGGGATACGGCTGGCCTTTTTTTGGATGACACTGTTTCCACTTTTAGAGCTGAAATATATTTTGCAAAAGTAAAAAATGGTTCACATATTAAAAAGTACCCAATCTATTTTTGGAACCAGGTTTAGTGGCATAGCTAATCCTCCCAGTGTATAACCTGTCACACAGCACAGAGTTCTCCAATTAAATTAAGTTCATCTCAGTTTCCATATCACCAATTTAATAAGTTAAGATATATATTTTCCAGGCCAGTTATTCGGTTTGTTCACAAAGTTTGCTTGTTGAACTTGGAATATATAATACAGCCTTTAAGGGTATTTTTTTTTTATCAACAATATTATTTATTTTGTTCTTGTTGTGAATGGTCTATGTCTAAGTTCAAATTTCCCTTGCTCAAGTTAGAAAATAACATCTCTGAAAAAGAACTAAATTATAATAAGAAACAGATAAAAATCCATCAAAGTACAGACAGTTTGCATTGCGGATTTTCATGAAATTTGGGATGCATTCCAAGAAAGCTTCAGTTATTGCCATCCATTGCATCTACTGTTTATTTAATCCGTTTTTTTATTTTTTTTTTATTTTAGGGAATAATGTTTCTTAATCACACTCAAGCGGTGACTTCTCCTAATTTTAACTTATGGGTTACTCTTAGTTTAAGAGAAGTGAAACTTTGAGGAATTATTGATGCAAACGAAACAACCATTAAAATGACCATTCCAGGTTCTAAAACCTATCTATTAACCAAAAAGAGTGCCAAACAGACGTCCAAGAGGCCAAGGTTTTAGATGATAAAATTGATTCGTAGCACAAAGAGGCTTTATTTTTATTTTTCTGCTATGGATCAGTTTCATCATTAAAAGCCTTGGAGTGTTACATTTGTTTGGCGCTCTCATTGGATTATACATATGTGGATTCCTAACTCTGATGCTACGTACACACGACCGGACTTTCCATCAGACTAGGTCCCAAGGGATTAGTCCGTCGGAAAACTGGGGCGAAAGTCCATCAGGAAGACCGTTGGACGTAGTCTGCCGGAAAGTCCGGTCATGTGTAGGCGGCATGAGTCCTTCCCCTGTTCTTGAGGGGAATCCTCATTTTGTGGAATACTGCCAAACCAAAGCCAATGTGCCTAGGAGCGGTGGCCGATCCATAAAGGGGCACAGGGGCGCCGCCCCCCTAATCTCCAAGCACTGGCCCCTAATCTCCATGCAGGGGGAGGAACGCATGGATTTCTATGAGTTTTTTTTTTAGCTCTAATTGGCTTCAAAAAGTTTGGGCCCACCCACTTGTGACATTAGGGTATCAACATTCGCTATTGTCTTCCTGAATCTCCTCCCTGCCAATCAGGACAGGAAGCGTGTCCTAAGACCGGATTGGCCGGAAGGAGAAGTGACTGGATTGGCCGGGAGGAAAAGCGGGGGGAAGCCGGGGAAACACCCTGCAACCTGGATGGGGTAAGTGTGGAGCTGGTGGGCGGACAAGCAGGCGGGCGAGAGGTGGGGGCTTTGTTTGCCACCGCCCAAAAAATGAAACACCAGCCGCCACTGGTGTTTAGTGACAATTTTAATGACCCCTAAAAAATCTGTATCCAATGCCCTGTTTATTCTTGTGTTTCTAAAGCAAAACGTCCAAATGCTCCCTGCAAAAGAAGAATTAATATACCTCTGTAGGCTTCAGCACTGCAATCTCTTTAAAACTCTTTTGCAGTCAATATTTCCAGAACTGTCCAATGATTGTGTTCCTGTCAATCCATGCATCACTGCTGATCCCTATAATGATATAAAAGTCTGAAGAAGGAACCTTAGCACACAGCAGGAGACATAGCATTTGACACTACCAGAAGTGTCAAACTCTGAAGAGATTAGCAAAGTTTGCAGCAATGGAACAGATGGAAGGTAGAAGGCATGGGTCACTGGAGTCACGTACTACCTCTTCTATTGCAGGGAATAGGGGAATCAGCTGCATTATAATTCTGTATACTCGATGACACCAGGAGCGGCTGGTCCATAAGGGGTGCACCCCCTGGTTAGCTTGCGGGGGGCGCCGGGCTCATAAGTCTCTATGAGTTTTTTTTTCCATGACACATGATTAGAGCCTAAGGCTCTATTTGGCCTGAAAAAGGTTGGGCTCATGGTGCAGCTGCATCCCAAACCCACCCACTTGTGACACTAGCAAATCAATATTCGCTATTGTCTTCTGGCTTCTCCTCCTGACCAATCAGGACAGGAGGTGGATCTGGTTTATTTGTTTATTTTTAATTTTTTTATATTTATTTTTTTGGGGAGAAACACCACTTTAAGCTGAAGCTTGAACAATCACCTTGACAAATGCATTTGGAAAATAGTGGATCTTGACGCTGCCTGTCCACATCTTGGACCATCTGGCAGAACAAACAAAACCTGTGTTTTGCGAACCTAAGTGGTCGCCCTTAAATAGACTCTGATCTCTCTTACTACAGCAAGAGAATGTAGTGCTCTCTCTTCCCCAGATTAATGCTCTGGGGAAAAAGAAGGAAGAATAATATCTTGGTTTAAATTAAACCTGTTACCACTTTTGGTAAGAATTCAGGATAAGGACATAAAACCACCTCATCCTTATGCATGATGGAATATGGCTCTTACAAGACAGAGTCGTTAGTTACGATACTCTTCTAGCAGTAGAAATGGCAAGCAGAAAAGATTATCTTTATTGTCAAAGAACCAACGGAATTTCTCGTAAGGTTCAAACGGCTGACTTAGCAAAGCTGATAAGACCAATTTTAAATCCCAAGGATTTAGAGGTGCCTTGATAGGGGGAATAAACTGTGTTACCCCCCGAATAAGCTACGCACCAAGAGTGGGAAGCAAGAGGCCATAGGAAAAGACACCGACAAGGCCTGGATCTGGTTCTTGATAGAAGTCAAGGCCAGCTTCATTTCAGATCCCATATGCCTATTGACATACTTCCTGTGGTGCAAACCCCTGGATCCACACCAAGAAACCTATGCCTTCCAGATTCTAAAGTAAGTGATTCTGGAAGCCGGATTCCTGGCCTTAGTCAAAGTAGGCGCTACTGAAGGAGATCACCCACAATCTTTTAGTGGGAGTGGGATTCAACAGTCAAACCTGTTAAACTCTTCGTCCGTAAGGTAGGATGAAATACCGGACCTTGTGCAAGAAGGTCTGGCTATAATGGCAGAGTCCAAAGAACTCCTACTGCCATCTTTATGATCTTGATAAATTAAGATCTTCTGGGACCCGCTGGGGCTGCCAGAATCACCTACTCTTGTTCCTGCTTAATCCTGCGGAGAAGGCGTGGATGTAGCAGAACTGGAGGAAATGCATAGATCAGTGAAAACTGATCCCCTGGAAAGACTAATGCATCTGTTCCGCGTGCTAGCGGACCCCTTTATTCGACATTATTAATGAATCTGGACGCGAATAGGTCCATGTCCGGAATACCCCATCTGACATATTGCTAGGAAGATGTCGGGGTGAAGAGATCATTCTCCCGGAAATAATTGTTGGCGTCTAAAGTAGTACACTGAACAATTTGAATTGCAGATAGGCAAGGAGTGTTGTGTTCTGCCAAAGCTAGAACATTATTCACTTCTTTTTGGGCTGCACAACCTCTTATAAGCCACCGCCGTGGCCCTGTCAGACTGAATCCTGTCAGGACAGTCCCGTAGTCTGACCGCCAAGATTCTAGGGCCAGATGTACTGCCTGAAACTTCCAAAAAAGTTGATAGGCAAGGTCCTCTAACCTGGACCATCTCCCCTGGACAGAATCTTCTTACAGGGCTGCTCCCCAGCCTAGAAGGCTGACATCTGTTGTTAACACCTTCCAGGATAAAGATTTTCCCTCTTGCTGGATAACAACCACTAATTTAGGCTGTGGCCTCTGTTGGGAGCCAAGCGTTTTGGAAGCAAACAAGGCCTGAATCTTCTTTATTCCAGACTGACAGGAAGGTGTCTTGAAGCAGTCTTTGAATAAAACTGCGCGTAAGGGACGGCCTTGAAGGAGGCCACCATTTCCCCTAAAAATCTCCAGCAGCTGAATGAAGGAATTTTCCTTTATCCTGATAAGTTGAATTAGTCCTACAATGGAACTGATTCTTGTGTGGGGTAAAAATACCTTCTTCTGTATGATATCTATAACCAGCCCCCAAGGAGAATCCAACCTAGAGATTTCAGATATCTACAGCTGAGATCAGACTCTGGTTTTAGACCTGAGCCTGAATGATTTATTAAAATGTGGATCTTCTAATAGGCTAGGCCTGTTATGCCTTGAGCCCTTAACCTGGCTAAAGGAGGTGCCAGAATCTTTCAGAACACTCGTGGTGCTGTGGCTAAGCCGAATGGCAGCACCACAACTGAAAAAAAAAATGCTATTACAAACCACAGAAATTTCTGGTAAGTGGGAAACTTTGGCACATGAAGATGCCAACCTTGCAGGATGGACACAACCGATCGAATTATGAAAGGATCGGATTTTTAAGTGCCGATTCAGATCTCCGAGATCTAGAATGGGTCTTACCTCTCTGTTTGGCTCTGGAACCCTAAAAGGTTTGAGCCAAAAACCCCTGTTCCACTAAGGGAATCTCTGATATCACCGACTGGGATAACAGCTGATTAGGGATGAGCTTCGTGTTCGAGTCGACCCACAATACACTGCGACGGCGCAGTGCATTGCTGGCTCATGATTGGCCAAGCATGCACTGTGACCCCGCATGCTTGGCCAATCGCAGCGCCAACAGCGAGGAGAGCCATGATTGGCCACAGGCAGGATGCCTGTGGCCAATCATAGCTCAGGCTGTGTAGTGCACGCCCCACACTATATAAGGCCGCCAGCGCGGCGGCCTTGTGTAGTGTGTTGGCGTCTGAAGCAGTGGGTGTTCTGTGTACCTTCAACACAGTACACACCGATCGTTTTTGGCCGATTTTCGATCTTGCTGTTGTGTAGTGGTTGTTGTCTGCGTGCCCTGACCGCAGTATACACCGCTATATTCACCTCACCTATATAGCTAGTGATCTATCTTTTATAATAGAGCTTGCAATCAGCAGTGTTAGGAGCTAGTGCGTGCTGTCTGCGTGCTCTGTACCCAGTACATACCGCTATATCCACCTACATAGCTGTTCTCTATTTGAGCCCACTTGCCATCTGCAGGAGTTATTGGAAGTTGTGTGTGCCTCCAGCACAGCACAGTATACATCTGTATATACTCCTTTATCTCTGGTGTTCTATAATAAAGGCATCTGCAGGAGTTAGTGGGTGTTCTGTGTACCTTTAACACAGTACACACCGATCGTCTTCGGACGATTTTCGATCTTGCTGTTGTGTAGTGGTTGTTGTCTGCGTGCCCTGACCGCAGTATACACCGCTATATTCACCTCACCTATATAGCTAGTGATCTATCTTTTATAATAGAGCTTGCAGTCAGTAGTGTTAGGAGCTAGTGCGTGCTGTCTGCGTGCTCTGTACCCAGTACATACCGCTATATCCACCTACATAGCTCTTCTCTATTTGAGCCCACTTGCCATCTGCAGGAGTTATTGGAAGTTGTGTGTGCCTCCAGCACAGCACAGTATACATCTGTATATACCCCTTTATCTCTGGTGTTCTATAATAAAGGCATCTGCAGGAGTTAGTGGGTGTTGTGTGCCTCTAGCACAATATACACTACCCAACTGCTTTTTTACCCACCTCCCTTCAGGCCATTACCATGTCTGGAAGGCCAGCAAGGAGAGGCAGACAGGCGCGAGCTGATAAAAGAGGGCAAGCAGGCTCTGTGTCTAGAGACAACAGTGCTGGTCGTGGACGCGGTACATTGTCAACAGCACGTGGCCATGGGACACGCTTGTCCTTCTTTTCGGCAGCTGGACATGTTGAGCTGCAACATGCCAACGACTTGGTAGAGTGGATGACCAAGCCCTCTTCATCCTCCTCATCCTCTCTCACCCAGTCTCAGGGTACTAGCAAAGCAGCTGCCAACGCATCGTCTTCCCTCCTCTCAATGTCATCATCAGTGACTCCTTCCCTAGACCCACCACGTCTTCCTGAGGAGTCTCCTGAACTCTTTGAGCACAGTGTTGGGTACATGCTCCAGGAGGATGCCCAGTGTTTTGTGGGCTCTGATGATGACACTCAGCTAGAGGAAGGAAGTAGCGTGAGTGCAGAGAGAGGGGATGCTCAAGAAGGACAGCAATCTGGCAGTCATGTTCCACAAGCTGCAGCATACTGCCAGGTTTGCTACAGCGATGAAGAGGGAGGGGATGATGAGGGCACTGACTTCACGTGGGTGCCTGGAAGGAGAGAGGAGGAGGAGGCACATGTCCAACGAGGCAGGATGCCCTCCGGGGGCCAGCTTAGGGGCAGCACACCGACTGAATCACACCGCAGAGCTCCGCCTGTGCAGGGCGCTGCCTCTGTGCGTTATTCTAAAAGTTCTTTGGTGTGGGCCTTTTTTGAGACGAGTGCATCAGATCGCACCGCTGCTATTTGCAACATATGTCTCAAGCGTATCTCGCGTGGCCAAAACATCAGCCGCTTGGGCACCACATGCTTGACCAGACATATGTTGACCTGCCATGCAGCTCGTTGGCAAGCGTACCTCAAAGACCCACACCAAAGAACAAAGCGGACCTCTCCTTGCTCCTCATCAGCTGGCATCTCCAACCCCACTAGACCTTCAGTCCTCTCTGAAACCTGCTCTGAGAGGAATGAAGGTGTAGAATTAGGTGTGTCACAGCCAAGTGCTTCCGGGAACTCTGCTAGCGGTACACCCACGTCCGATTATAGCAGGCAAATGTCCCTGCCCCAGCTGCTGGACCGGCGAAAGAAGTTCACTCCCAGCCTTCCACATGCCCAGCGGTTGAATGCTAGCTTGGCTAAATTGCTAGCACTTCAACTGCTGTCTTTTCAGTTGGTAGACTCGGCCCCCTTCCGTGAGTTTGTACAATGTGCGGTTCCTCAGTGGCAGGTCCCCAAACGCCACTTTTTCTCATGGAAGGCGATTCCGGCTCTCTACCGGCATGTGGAAGGCAATGTCCTTGCCTCGCTGGACAGGGCGGTCAGCGGTAAGGTGCATATTACCGCTGACTCATGGTCCAGCAGGCATGGACAGGGACGGTACCTGTCTTTCACGGCCCATTGGGTCACTCTTCTGGCAGCTGGGAAGGATGCAGGACAAGGTGCAGTAGTGTTGGAGGTTGTTCCGCCACCACGCCTCCAAAATGCTACTATTGGTTGTGGCACACCTCTCTCCTCCACCCCCTCCTCTTCTTCTTCCTCCATGGCCTCTTCCAGTGCTCTGTCCTCAGAACCAGCGGTGCTTCGTAGGCGTTCCAGGGGCTACGCAAGTACGCAGGCAAAACTATGCCATGCCGTGCTTGCGCTGGTTTGTTTGGGGGACAGGAGCCACACTGGGGCGGAAGTTTTGTCAGCTCTGCAGGGGCAGGCCGAGAGGTGGTTGACGCCACGCCAGCTTAAGCCAGGAATGGTGGTTTGTGACAATGGCACCAACCTCCTCTCCGCCCTCCGACAGGGACAACTGACCCATGTGCCCTGTGTAGCTCACGTCCTTAACCTGGTGGTGCAGCGGTTCTTGGGCAGGTACCCCGGCTTACAGGATGTCCTGAAGCAGGCCAGGAAAGTCTGTGTGCATTTCCGCCGATCATTTAATGCCTGTGCTCGGCTGGCTGAGCTCCAAAAGGAGTTGAACCTGCCCAAGAACCACCTTATATGTGACATGCCCACCAGATGGAACTCAACGTTGGCCATGCTGCAGCGGCTGCACACGCAGCAGAGGGCCATCAATGAGTACCTGTGTGACTACGGCACCAGGACAGGGTCAGGGGAGCTCGTTTTTTTCTCACCACGCCAGTGGGGCATGATCAGGGATGCATGCACTGTCCTGTCACCGTTTGAGGAGGCCACAAGGATGGTGAGCAGTGACAGTGCATGCATCAGTGACACTGTACCTCTTGTCCACCTCTTGGAGCATACGCTGCGTGGAATAATGGACAGGGCACTTGAGGCAGAACAGAGGCAGGAAGAGGAGGACTTCCTTGCCTCTCAAGGCCCCCTTTATCCAGACAGTGTTCCTGCTGTGCCACCCATCACACAGGAAGAGGATGAGGAGGAGGAAGAGGAGGAGGAGGATGATTGTGTCAGCATGGAGGTGGAGGCTGGCACTCAGCATCAGCATCAGCAGCAGCAGTCTTATAGGTATGATTTACAGTCCCAAGAAACACGTGGACTTGTACGTGGCTGGGAGGAGGTAGCTGCGGATCATGTTGTCCTTAGTGACCCAGAGGACTCCGGACCGAATGCCTCAGCTAACCTACGCTGCATGGCCTCCCTGATCCTGCAAAGCCTGCGGAAGGATCCTCGTATTCTTCGGATCAAGGAGAGGGACCATTACTGGCTGGCCACTCTCCTTGATCCACGGTACAAGGGTAAGGTTGCTGACCTTATCTTGCCATCGCAGAGGGAGCAGAGGATGAGACATCTCCGGGAGGCCTTGCAGAAAGGTCTGTGCAACGCGTTCCCAGAGACTGGGAGGTTACAAACTCCTGGTCCTGGACAACGTGTTGCTGAGGCATCGGTCAGAAGGAGCGGTGGAGAAGGTGGCCGTCTGACTGATGCTTTCAGACAATTTTTTAGTCCGCAGCCCCAAGGTATGATCGGTTCCAGCACCCATCGCCAGCGTCTGATTTACATGGTGCAGGAATACCTAGGGGCAAGGTCAGACTTGGACACCTTTCCCACCGAAAATCCTCTGGCTTACTGGGTCTTGAGGATGGATCACTGGCCAGAGCTTGCACAGTATGCAATTGAGCTACTGGCCTGTCCTGCATCCAGCGTTCTTTCGGAACGCACCTTCAGTGCTGCTGGTGGCTTTGTTACCAATCACAGGGTGCGCCTGTCCACCGAATCAGTTGATCGACTGACCTTCATCAAGATGAATCAGTCTTGGATCACCCACAGCTACCAAGCACCTGAAGCTGATGTAACTGAATAATTTCTTTTTAAATATCACATCCCTTCAAGACTGCCTATGCTGATGCTTAGTGACTGTCCTGGTATGTTGATTGTCTTTCCTCTTCCTCCTCCGCTGATAAGTTGGAAGAACATTTCTGGTTCTGGTTGATGCCATCAGCCCAATTTTTCTGCCCCTGTTTAACAGGGGCGTTTAAGTATAATTTTTGATGCAATGCTTTGCAGCAGGGCTAATTCCTGCAATCAAACAAGAGTATATGGGAGAGGTTGCAGTGTGGTGGCACCAGCACCAGTGCCTAAGGCACAATTTTTTTGCCCCTGTTTAACAGGGGCGTTTAATTACAATTTTTGATGCAATGCTTTGCAGCAGGGCTAATTCCTGCAATAAAACTAGAGTATATGGAAGAGGTTGCAGTGTGGTGGCACCAGCACCAGTGCCTAAGGCCCAATTTTTATGCCCCTGTTTAACAGGGGCGTTTAAGTACAATTTTTGATGCAATGATTTGCAGCAGGGCTAATTCCTGCAATAAAAGTAGAGTATATGGGAGAGGTTGCAGTGTGGTGGCACCAGCACCAGTGCCTAAGGCCCAATTTTTCTCCCCCTGGTTAACAGGGGCGTTTAATTACAATTTTTGATGCAATGCTTTGCAGCAGGGCTAATTCCTGCAATAAAACTAGAGTATATGGCAGAGGTTGCAGTGTGGTGGCACCAGCACCAGTGCCTAAGGCCCAATTTTTCTGCCCCTGTTTAACAGGGGCGTTTAAGTACAATTTTTAATGCAATGCTTTGCAGCAGGGCTAATTCCTGCAATAAAACTAGAGTATATGGAAGAGGTTGCAGTGTGGTGGCACCAGCAGCAGTGCCTAAGGCCAAATTTTTCTGCCCCTGTTTAACAGGGACATGTAATTACAATTCTTGATATAATATTTCACAGGAGGGCCCCTTCCTGTGCCCACCCAGAGTAACGGTGAGGACTTATAGTGTTGTGGCACCAGCACCACAACCACCAAAGGTCAATTTTTCTACCACTGTTCAACAATGGCATGTAATTACAATTCTTGATATAATCGTTCACAGCAGGGCGCTCCAGCGCCCACCAAGAGTCACTTTGAGGGCTTACAATGTTGTGGCAAAGCCAACACTTTGTTCCGCCATTTCTGCAGAGCATATAGGGCAGGCCCCTACTTTCAAACATCCAATTTACAAACATCTCCTACTTGCAAACGGAAGGAGACAACAGCAAGTGAGATGAAAAAAGATGGACGACAAAACAAATTATACAGGGGTGATTTTTGACTGGAGCTACACTTTAAAAATGTACCAGTTGAAAATTACAAACAGATTCAACTTAACACAACAAACCTACACAGTCCCTGTCTTGTTTACACCGCCTGTATACTGCTGTTCTGAGTATATAGGGCCTGGGGGCCACACGCATTTCCTTTTTTTAATATGGGTACAGGGTTCCCCTTAATATGCGTACAAGACACAAATAGGCTGGTAATGGGCAGGGAGGGCTACCCATGCCCTTTTTCTCAATGATTTTCAACCATATTGCAGGAACCAGATATAACATTAAAGCCGCATACAGTTTTAAATGGTGTTATTTCCGTTTAATGCCATTTTGTGCAGGGACTGTTCTAAACATGGGAAACACGTGGCACTTCACAGGCATACTACAGACACCCCCCAGGCACCATATTTAAAGGAATATTTCACTTTTTTTTTCACTTTAATCGTCATTAAAATCAGTGCTCCTGCCAAAACTGCCATTTTTAAAAACATTTTAGGCATTGACCCATGTCCCCAAACCCTTTTTAGGACAGTATCTTGCATATTAGCCGTTAAAATTAGCACTTTTAATTTCGAACGTTCGAGTCCCATAGACTTCAATGGGGTTCTAAAGTTCGTTCGAATTTGGGGTCCATTCGAAAGTTCTGGTGCGAACCGAACCGGGGGGTGTTCGGCTCATCCCTACAGCTGATCCAGAGGCCAGAAAGAGAGACTTCTCTTTTCTCTTTCTTCCTTTTTTTTCTTTTTCTCTGGAACCTTAGGAACATTCTCTGAGGAGACGAAAACTCTTGCATAAAGACTGCCGCATCAGCAGCCCCAAGGACCCCACAGGCAGCACCCAAACAGGGACCTGAACCCGGACCCTCAGATCGAAAGCCGATTGAGCCATCTGGGCTCTTGGAACTCCAGTCGTAGCCTAGAGAAAAAATTGCAGAAATCCCTCTGCTCTTGACATTGTTCCTGCCAGACCTTGAGAATCGCAGGACCTTTCCCCTCACCCAAACGAATGGGGGTGCTCCTTCATGAGAAGGCTTTAGCATTCTGCTTTATGGGCTCTTTGTCCCCAAGATCCTGGTGCTGCCCTTGGGAACTTTCTCCTGAACCTGACGATTGAGACCATTGAGACTGCCTAAAGGCCAATGCCCAAGGCATAGGAGAGGCTGTACGATTAAAGGAGACCTTAATGGAAACCTTCAGGAACCGGGGAACACTCAGGTTGACCCACAATCCTGGACCTGCGACAGCACCCTGCCAGTAAACTTTTATTGGCCTTACTACCAAAAAGTACTGGATACCAGGGTCCAGCTCTCAAAGCATTCGCAAGCAAAACCTTGTGTCTTCGGATTACGAGGCCCGGGTATCATTCATTTAGTCCATTACAGAGACATTAGAACGGATGCGGTCAGGATGGCTGGCTCTCATCAAGGATTACTGCCTGTGGAGCTCAGTATAATGCATCCTTACTCGTGCCCAACACCTTAGACTCTGGCAAAAAACTGAGGACTCCTAGTAGTGGGAGGGGTTATATGGGGGAAGTTCACGCCTTAAGTGGCGTGCCAGTGTCCAGCACCTGATACGCCAATATAACCCATATAGTTATTACTATGGCTCTGTGTCCCCTGATTAGGGATGAGCCGAACACCCCCTGGTTCGGTTCGCACCAGAACTTTCGAACGGACCCCACGTTCGTTACGAACGTTAGAACCCCATTGAAGTCTATGGGACTCGAAAGTTCGAAATGGAAAGTGCTAATTTTAACGGCTAATATGCAAGATATTGTCCTACAAAGGGTTTGGGGACCTGACTCCTGCCTTAGGGGACATGGGTCAATGCAAAAAAAAGTTTTAAAAACGGCCGTTTTGGCGGGAGCACTGATTTTAATGACGATTAAAGTGAAAAAAAAAAGTGAAATATTCCTTTAAATATGGTGCCTGGAGGGTGTCTGTAGTATGCCTGTGAAGTGCCACGTGTTTCCCGTGTTTAGAACAGTCCCTGCACAAAATGACATTAAACGGAAATAACACCATTTAAAACTGCTTGCGGTTTTAATGTTATATCTGGTTCCTGCAATATGGTTGAAAATCATTCAGAAAAATGGCATGGGTAGCCCTCCCTGCCCATTACCAGCCTATTTGGGTCTTGTACGCATATTAAGGGGAACCCTGTACCCATATTAAAAAAAGGAAATGCGTGTGGCCCCCAGGCCCTATATACTCAGAACAGCAGCATACAGGCGGTGCAAACAAGACAGGGACTGTGTAGGTTTGTTGTGTTAAGTTGAATCTGTTTGTAATTTTCAACTGGTAAATTTTTAAAGTGTAGCTCCAGTCAAAAAAACTATTTTTAAGCTTTTTGGAAAACATAGGGAAGGGTTATCACCCCTGTATAATTTGTTTTGTCGTCCATCTTTTTTCATCTCACTTGCTGCTGTCTCCTTGTGTTTGCAAGTAGGAGATGTTTGTAAGTTGGATGTTTGAAAGTAGGGGCCTGCCCTATATGCTCTGCAGAAATGGCGGAACAAGGTGTTGGTTTTGCCACAACATTGTAAGCCCTCAAAGTGACTCTTGGTGGGCGCTGGAGCGCCCTGCTGTGAACGATTATATCAAGAATTGTAATTACATGCCATTGTTGAACAGTGGTAGAAAAATTGACCTTTGGTGGTTGTGGTGCTGGTGCCACAACACTATAAGTCCTCACCGTTACTCTGGGTGGGCACAGGAAGGGGCCCTCCTGTGAAATATTATATCAAGAATTGTAATTACATGTCCCTGTTAAACAGGGGCAGAAAAATTTGGCCTTAGGCACTGCTGCTGGTGCCACCACACTGCAACCTCTTCCATATACTCTAGTTTTTTTGCTGGAATTAGCCCTGCTGCAAAGCATTGCATCAAAAATTGTACTTAAACGCCCCTGTTAAACAGGGGCAGAAAAATTGGGCCTTAGGCTGAGGTGAATATCGCGGTGTATACTGCGGTCAGGGCACGCAGACAATAACCAGAAAACAGCAGAGATAAAGGGGTATATACAGATGTATACTGTGCTGTGCTGGAGGCACACACAACTTCCAATAACTCCTGCAGATGGCAATTGGGCTCAAATAGAGAACAGCTATGTAGGTGGATTATAGCGGTATGTACTGGGTACAGAGCACGCAAACAGCACGCACTATCTCCTAACACTACTGACTGCAAGCTCTATTATTAAAGATGGATCACTAGCTATATAGGTGAGGTGAATATCACGGTGTATACTGCGGTCAGGGCACGCAGACAATAACCAGAAAACAGCAGAGATAAAGGGGTATATACAGATGTATACTGTGCTGTGCTGGAGGCACACACAACTTCCAATAACTCCTGCAGATGGCAATTGGGCTCAAATCGAGAACAGCTATGTAGGTGGATTATAGCGGTATGTACTGGGTACAGAGCACGCAAACAGCACGCACTATCTCCTAACACTACTGACTGCAAGCTCTATTATTAAAGATGGATCACTAGCTATATAGGTGAGGTGAATATCACGGTGTATACTGCGGTCAGGGCACGCAGACAATAACCAGAAAACAGCAGAGATAAAGGGGTATATACAGATGTATACTGTGCTGTGCTGGAGGCACACACAACTTCCAATAACTCCTGCAGATGGCAATTGGGCTCAAATAGAGAACATCTATGTAGGTGGATTATAGCGGTATGTACTGGGTACAGAGCACGCAGACAGCACGCACTATCTCCTAACACTACTGACTGCAAGCTCTATTATTAAAGATAGATCACTAGCTATATAGGTGAGGTGAATATAGTGGTTTATACTTCGGTCAGGGCACAGACAATAACCACTACACAAGAGCAAGATAGGAAATCAGCCAAAAACGATCGGTGTGTACTGTGTTGAAGGTACACAGAACACCCACTGCTTCAGATGCCAACACACTACACGAGGCCGCCTCAAAGGCGGCCTTATATAGTGTGGGGCGTGCACTACACAGCCTGAGCTATGATTGGCCACAGGCAGGATGCCTGTGGCCAATCATGGCTCTCCTCGCTGCTGGCGCTGCGATTGGCCAAGCATGCGGGGTCACAGTGCATGCTTGGCCAATCATGAGCCAGCAATGCACTGCGCCATCACAGTGCATTGTGGGCCGTGCGCGCCACACAAATTTTGACGCGAACGGACCAAGAGTTCGGATTTCGCCAAACGGACGAACAGCCAATGTTCGAGTCGAACGTACGTTTCGACTCGAACACGAAGCTCATCCCTACCCCTGATGTAAGAAAATAAATACTTTTGGGTGTCTCAATTCTTTAACACTAAAGTAGCTCATAAACCACCTGACGTGTTTATCCGTTAAAGTGTAATAAAAAGATTTCTTCCTTTCATAGAACAAATATAATTTTTTTTTTTAATGTAGAAGGCTTCTGTAACCCTAAGGAGTTATTTAAAACTAATTGTATCTTCAAAAGCCACCTTACAAGAGAAGTTTTTTATTTTATTTTAATTTTTTTTAAGTTTTATACTTAACTAGGTAGCTGCAGCATCCAGTTACTGCCTACCCCCCCCCCCCCCCCCGCCTCTGCACTGAGAACCGAGCGATCGAACACCGCCGATCACTCGGTTCTGACAGCACCCTGAGCAGAGAGCTGCTGACTGTCAATCAGCAGCTCTCGGCTCTGCTCCTCCACACTCATTGGAGTGCTGGGCTGCAGGGGAGCGGGAAGCGGCCGTCTCAGGCTCTCCCATTAGTGCCTGGACTGATCTTGGTGGTGTCAGCAGAGATCTGACTTCTGTCAGCGGAGTACAACTGGACACAGGAGTGCAAAACGAATTTCAGGAGAAGCCCAGCAGGAGAAGCCCAGCCATACAAGCTCAGGCTGGACTTCTCCTTTAATCACTTCAGGGCCGGTATGTTACACACTTACCAGTCCAGATTTTTACATTTTCAGTGCTGTGATAGTTTGAGTGACAATTACTGGGTCATGTACCCCTATACCTAAATCAAGTTTATATTTTTTTTGGGGACAGACAAACCTTTTTTTGGTGGAATTTATTATTTAATTTACTTTACTATATAAAAAAATCAAACAGTTTATTAAAAAAATTTGTTTCTCTTACTTTAAAATGCCAGGAAAGAAAAAAACAAAACAAAATGACAAAAAAACACACACATAGGGTACACTATACTAAGTTGATGACCCCAATGACCCACCGATGCAATACAAATTGCAAATAATAGGCACCAGTCCTGAATGGGAAGGGGCATGGACAAAAGAAATTCAAAATCATAATATAGGTAATCCAAGTCTATAATTCTTTGTTTTTTATTGTCAATACATTGTTTCACCTGAACTCTCCAGTGCCCTGTAATTGTTCTTTTGTTTTCTCTGAGGTCACCCTTTTTTCCACATATCATTTCTCCCTCCCTTTTTATTCCTTTTTCTTGCATTTCCTTTGTTTACCCCTTATCTGTCTATTATCAAAAAAACAAACAAAAAAAATAATGATCTTAACAGGGTATAGATCTTAAAACCATGATGTTGTAGTATATCTATCTATCTATCTATCTATCTATCTATCTATCTATATATATATATATATATATATATATATATATATATATATATATATATATATATATATATATCTGAAAAGGTTTTTTGTTATTTTTCTATTGTGTATCATTGGGGGTTATTTACAAAAGGCAAATCCACTTTGCACTGCAAGTGCACTTGGAAGTGCAATCAATCTAAATCTAAGGGGTAGTTCTGAAATTAGTGGAAGCTCTGCTGATTTTATCATCCAATCGTGTGCAAGCTAAAATGCTGTTTTATATTTTTCTTGCATGTCCCCCTCGGATCTAAAGCAACTTTGGACTAAACACTGGAGTAATGTAAGAAGTATTATTCACCCTGTAATCTGATCAGATTAAATAAAGTATTAAACAAATAAAAAAAAAAAATTCCAAGGTGATCTCATGTTTCACCATCATTTCTTGTTGCGAAAGGAAGAGACTGACTCGCCAGTGCAAACAGTACTACACGTTAATTGCTGAATGCTGATATTGATTATCACAGCGATCACATTGCACAGAGCTGCTCCATTTGGCTCTGTGCCTTTGGCTTGATGCTCTTAACTTTCTTGTTCAAACATTTTATTGAAAATGTAATACAGATTACAGGGTTAAAGGGAGATTGAAAAAGAGAGATAGCAATAATGCATATAAAAATATCAAAGGTGAAAATCGGGACGCAGCCCTTATGTTTAACAGAAATTTAAGAATCAGCCATGTAGATGAGAACCAATATCCTGACAATTAGAAGATTAAGAACCTAAGGTAAACAATGGAAGGTTATAGGTAAGGGTCAGGTAGATGAGGACTGGCATGGGTAGGAGTGTGCCCTCAGGTGTATCAAGAGACGCTGGGGTGCGGGGCCCACTAAGATGCTAATGATCAAGGGCGCATAATTCTCTGTATCACAGATCAGTGTGGCTGGGCAAAGGGAAATGCCCTAAGGGGGAGAGCAATCCAAAAAAGGATCTAGGATGCTCTTAACTGTCTAATTGTTGAAATAGGAAAAAGACCCTCTTATGGGATTTTGAAGGCAACCACACAAGACAAATGCATAACCATGTATATATAAAACCACTTTTTATTACAAAACCCCCAAAAAGCATAGCCTTGTTAAAAACACTTGGCCATATTTAGGCCAAGGTCCATTGTACACATCAATATGCAGTTGATACTTTGGCAATGTTACACATGTCTTTGGAGGATTTGCTGTTCAGCAGTAAGTTGGCTGGGGCATCATACGTCAATGCGTTTCTAGATTTATTAATTAATCTCTTCCTCAGGGATGTTTAGATGTCTTTCAATTTATCAAAAAATAAATAACCACTTCTCATGATGACTGCCCATATCAACCTCCACTTACTTGTGAGCAGGGGTGAATTCACGCAAGGATCATAAAGATTCCCATACCATGGAAAAGGGACTTGTAAAATTTACACAAGGCCCATTTTTCAGTCCTGTTCACCCAGACCAAGGTGTATAGGTCTGCTCCTATTGTGTGAGATGTGCTAAGGAACTGACCTGAACAGCTTGGTTTGGGTGAACAGCAGTAAAAAATGGGCATTGTGTAATTTTTATAAGACCTGTTTCCATGGTATGAGAAACTTTATGATCCTTGCATGGATTCACCCCTGCTCACAAGCAAGTGGAGGTTGATATGGGCAGTCATAATGAGAAGTAGTAATATTTTTTTGATACATTGAAAGGCATCTAATCATCCCTGAGGAAGAGATTTATTAATACATTTAGAAATTGCGTTGGACGTATGATGCCCAAACAAACTATCTGCTGAACATCAAATCCTCCAAAGAGATGTGTAACATTGCCAATGTATCAACCGCATATTGATATGTACAATGGATCCTGGCCTAATTATATGGCCACGTATGTTTTTAACAAGGCTATGTCTTTTTAGAGTTTTGTAATAAAAAGTGGTTTTATATATAAACGGTTATGCATTTTTCTTTTTTGGTTGCCTTCAAAATCCCATAGGGTCCTTTTCCCATTTCAAGTACAGAAAAAGGGATGGTGGCAACCACTTCCCAGAACAGAATAAACATACATTAGAAACTATCTAATGGTGGCTGGAGCAGAGGTTTTGTGTGCACACACCAACATAACCAAAAGACATACGGATACATCCACCCACCCTAACAAGGGTACCGGATGGCTGTTTAGCCACTATGGCCTGTTGTAAGCAGGTTCATTTTGCTTTCCCTACTGACTCCAATGCACTGGAATTTCATTAAAGGGAAAAAGCTCAGTTTTGCCCATTAGTGACACTGAAGAAAATTGTTGGAGAACAACATGGCTACCATATACATGTGAACAACCCCCTGATAATAGTGATGGTAAATTGGTGGTCCTGGGAATTCACTTGGAATCGTCAATCATCTAAAAAAAAACTACCAAGATTTTCTTAATAAGAGTGGACTGACCCTTTCTTTTCAGAAAACATCTCACAAATCTATTCTAGTGACAACTGTCAGTTGGGTATGTCATTATAAGTAAGCAAGAACACATGGCAAGCTGTTTTGCAAACATATGTGTTAGCTATTGATGTCATTTTATGAAATGTTTTTCAGATAAGGATCTAAAGAAGGTAAAGCCTCTACCTAAGATAACACAGAATAATCTAGATTTGTTCTTATTGTTTTTCCATTCTTACAACGTTGTATAATTGGCACAGAATCCTCTTATCATCCCTAGAATAAGAAAAAAAAGGTTTGAATTAAATAATGCATATGTGTATGTTGATAGTGATTCTGGCAAGGCAAGTTAATTTGGTATTAACTATGTGCTGTGTCTGTATCAATTTATCCATAGCTCCTCAGCAGGGCTGAAAAGCTATAGGAATTATCATATACTGATGAGATCACAGAGCATGTCTCCTAATCACATCCTTGAATGGGCTCACATACATGTCGAGGTATAAAAAAGGGGGATGTAGGAGCACAGTTCCCTATGGGAAGAATAGGCAAATTTACTGAGGCATAAACACTCAATATAACGAATTTACATATATGTCTCCCCAAGGATTACCTCTGAAATGGAACATATTCTGGGAAAAAAAATAATTGATACCTTTATGTCAAAAATGATCTGCAGATGAAAAAAACATATTCTTGTTGAATACAGTAGAGAGTATGTTCGGTGTCTGGGAATATTACTGTATGAACGGGGAGCTAGGATGCCTCTCCTGGATGGACTGATACAAATGGATGTTCCCCCACGACCTTTTAAATTATCCTGTTCAGTTAGCACAAGTCAAGCTAAGGTGAAGATTCCAGGGAAAACTCAATATATTCATGATCCTTATCACTGAGCGACAAGACATCACGATTGTGAAGGAGATTTTGTGCTTTATCTATAGCTTTAGCCAATCCTCTCCCAAACGTCTCGATTGTTAAAAGATGAGGAGGCCAAATCCTACAGGATTTTGGGTTTCATGCTTAAACTATCAACGTGAAAGTGTTTTCTTGAGCTTGCGTAGAATGGCATTTCTGTGCTGCTGACGTGAACTCTTTGAAGGATCTTACTCTAAGTTGAAATTCTAAATTGGACCATATAGCAACATGTTAAAACCCAACTGAAGTAACAAAAATAGATATCCAGTCATATGGACAATGCACCAACAACCTTTATTTTCATAATCTTATCTCTCCTCTCCTGTTACATCAGTTGTACTGGGTGTCTATGTACGACTGTGTAGACCAATAGGAGATATGATAGTCCAATAGGCGCTAGAGTTAGACCCAGCTTTCTCAGTATTTGAAACAGAACTGGTCAAACAAAGTCCTACAGTCCTTCACCTTCTCTGTACTACAAATCTCTTGGGGAGATTTCCTAAATCTGGTGCAGCTGTGCATAGTACCAGTCAGCTACTTGGTTTTATTGACAAAGTTTAAAGTAGAACTATAGGCAAAACTTGTTTTTTTCATTTTGGATAGAGTAAGGGAGGGTTATAACTCCTGTCATTTTTTTTTTTACCACTTGTGTGCCATTCTAGAATTTTCCCTTCACTCCCTTTCCAATAGGCAAACAGGAAGTGAGAGTGAGAACCTGGACATTAACCACTTTCAGACCAGACCAATTTGCTGGTCAAAGACCAGACCACTTTTTGCGATTCGGCACTGCGTCGCATTAACTGACGATTGCGCGGTCGTGCGACGTGACTCCCAAACAAAATTGACGTCCTTTTTTTCCCACAAATAGAGCTTTCTTTTGGTGGTATTTGATCACCCCTGCGGTTTTTATTTTTTTAACAATTTTGAAAAAAACGCATTATTTTTTACTTTTTGTTATAATAAATATCCCCCAAAAATATATAAAAAAACATTTTTTTCCCTCAGTTTAGGCCGATACGTATTCTTCTACATATTTTTGGTAAAAAAAATCGCAATAAGCGATTATTGATTGGTTTGCGCAAAAGTTATAGCGTTTACAAAATAGGGATAGTTTTATAGCATTTTTATTAGTAATTTTTTATTATTTTTTTTTTTTACTAGTAATGGCGGCGATCAGCGATTTTTATTGTGACTGCGACATTGTGGGGGACCCATCAGACATTTCTGACACATTTTTGGGACCATTGTCATTTATACAGTAATCACTGCTATATAAATGCAGTGATTCCTGTGTAAATGACACTGGCAGTGAAGGGGTTAACCAGTGGGTGGCAGTGTAGGGGTTAAGTGTTCCTAGGGGTGTGTTACTAACTGTGGGGGGGTTGGGCTTTCATTTAGTGAACACTGATCTCTGATCCAATCATATGGAGCAGAGATCAGCGTCACTAGTTGCTAGGCAGAATGAAGAAATGCTGTTTACTCGGCATTTCCTCCATTCGGCCGCTCCGTGAGACGATCGCGGGGATGCCCGCGGCGATCAAGTCCGCGGGTCCCGCGACCGGACTCACGGCGGCGCGCTCCCGATGGCAGGGCGGCATTCAATATTGGACGTACCTGTACGCCAATATGCCTGCCCGTGCCATTCTGTCGACGTACATCGTCGTGCGCTGGTCGGGAAGTGGTTAAGGGAATTCCTTGGGTCCATCCAGATCACCCGAACTAGTGTCCCCATTGGAAGATTTCTCCTCTATTATTTTTCTGGGCACAACCCAAAATTTGTGATTTTCTTTTATTTGCACTTTCAAAGATAATGGTAAACAGGACAAATGGAGAGGATGAATCTCCCTAACGGGACCACAGACAGCAATAAAAACTGACAGGTGTTCTAATCCCTTTCCACCCTATCCCTAATTTAAAACAATCTTTTGCCCTTAAGTAAATTTTAGCTGAACAGCCTGAAGTTAGAAATTGATTGGTTACTATGCGCAGCTGCATCAGATTCTGTGTTCACCAATACGTGAGGACACTTGGGCTGAGGAGTGTGGTTGTTACTCAGCTCTGCCAACACAGAGCACTGCAGGGTGAGGCAGTTGAGGTCACTAAAAGAGAAGGGTATTTTAAGGTGTTTCCAAGCAAAAATCAATCACAAACCCTAACATGATGTTTTGCACAGAACTATGAAGACATAAAAAGGTGTTAGCCCTTGTGCACACGGTCAGACATTCCGCCCACAAAATCCATCTGATTTTTTCCGACGGATTTTGTCCGAAACTGGTGTTGCATACACACAGTCGGACAAAGTTGTCGGAAAATCCGATCGTTCGGAACGTGGTGGAGTTACTTCGTCACGACAGGACGACGTTCAGGCTAGTAGCCAATAGCTTTGGTCTTGTAATTTGATCTGAGCAGCATGCGTGGCACTTTGTCCGATCGGAATTCTCTACAAACGAATCGGATCATGTTGTCGGAAAATTATTTTATATCCAGTTCTCAAACTTTGTTGGTTGGACATTCCGACTGAAAAAGTCAGATGGAGCCCACACACGGTCGGATTATCCGACAACATGGTCCGATCGGACATTTTCCATTGGAATGTCTGACCGTGTGTACAAGGGCTAAGACTTCAGTTGGGTTTTAAAAAATCAGGCTACTATTGGTGATTTCTCATCCTGCAGATCCAAGTGGCCTAGCTGTCATGCTGACCCTCTTTCTTCAATGTTTTGGGCCACTGATCCAGAGCAAGTTTGCCATTAAGGACCTCTGGCCGTATTTTGATGTTTCTAATCAAATTATGTATTCGAGTCAGTTATTGAATCATTGAAGCTAAAAAGGGTGTGAGACTTCTTTTGAGTTTTAATAAAAACGGGTTGCTTTTGGTGACTTCACATTCCTCATAATCCTAGTATCTCAGCTGTCATGCTGACCCTCTTGTTCAGTGATTTGAAGTCCAAAAATTGGAGATTTATGGAAGGGACTTTTGGAAAGGCACAACTATAACATTATATATATATATATATATATATATATATATATATATATATATATATATATATATATATATATATATATATATATAGATTTATTTATTTAAAAAAATGACAAAATATTTTATCGGATACAATCATAAAAACAATAAAAAAATTCATGCAACAATAATACGTGCAGGATCAGGATTAGCACAAGATGGTGAGATTTCCTTCATCCATAGAGCAGCTCTATATCCCAAGGTTGTGGGTACCCCTACGCATTTTTGACTCATGGGTCTTTGTCTGGGGGTTCTCGGGAGCAATAGATTAAACAACTGTTACATATGGGAAAGGAAGCATCCATGCAGAAGCATCAGGGTCACTCCAAAGCCTCCACAAGTAGCAAACAATTCAAGGGACATAAACTAGATTTTGCATTTGAGTGTCTGTAATCAGATGATGGAATTACCACCATTGCAGAGCATAGAATGGGGAGGGGAATCATAAGCACATGGCCATGGGAAGATCCCCTTAAAACCTCCCTGGTGGCATTTACACTGCTTGTCCCAGGTGTAATGTAGAAGTGTAGAAGATGGCATAAAAGTTCTCTAAGGAACGTCTGTAATATCAAGAAAAAGACAACAGGGGTCTCCTGGATTGCAGGCGTGATGGAGGGTTCAGCAATACTCACTTATTCTAGTCAGTTACTGATAATTGAAGCCAAAGGGTTAGGATAACAGTCAGACAAAGTCCTAATCTTCAAACATGGAACTTCTGAAGACTCAGACCAAAGATTAAATTGTCCCGTAAAATCTCATTCAGCATACATCTGCTTCAGTGCTCAGCTCTTCTGTGGCAGGTTGGTATTCCCTGAATACTGGAGTGAAGCTAGCCTACACGGCATGAAGGGAAATTTACTTAACATTTTATTTATTTGCTGGAATCCTGTGAGACGGTACATGAACTGCCACATGAGAGAGGAACCACAGTTCACACATGATAGTTTTTTGTGGTTAATGGTCAACGATCTCTCACAGACCAGTAATAAATCAATAATAGTTCACTTTTTTAGCTTTCGCTGATCCATTTGATGACCAATGACATACCAGTTCATTGCTGGACTTAAAGTGGTTATACAAGAATAATGCCTTCAGCTGCAGGCAGCATTCCGGTACTGTTTTTAGCTGCAGAGGGTCAGCTCTCTTGTAAAAGCAATCCTAGCAGCTACGGTAACTAGCCCCTAGATTGCTTTTACAAGCAGCAGGAAAGGACGCCCCCGCCCCCTTCCTGCCAACTTTGGCTTTATCGGGCTGTCCTATACCACTTGGACACCTGATCGACCAGCCAGCACTGGTAAAGCGCCCCCTTCCCCCATGCTCATGCGCAACGACACACGTGAGGTATCGCTATGAACATCAGATCATGGGCAGTAATTCTAGTACCAGGCCTGGAGTTTGCCTGTTCTCCCTGTTCCTGTGCAAGTTTCCTTCCATACTCCAAAGACATGCTGCTAAGTTAGTTGGGTCCAGTCTAAATTAGCCCTAGTATGTATGAATGGATGAATTAGGGACCTTAGAATTTAAGCCCCTTGAGGATAGGGACTAATGTAAATGTACAATATATATGTTAAGCGCTGTGTAAATTGACTGCACTATATAAGCAACTGTGATAAAAAACAATAAAGGCTTTTAAAGGGTTGCCTATGTATAGTAAAAGTTGTGTTGTTTGACACCATTGCACAGGGGTGCACAATTTTAAAGCATGACATATCTATTTATTCGGTGCAACATCATCTTTTATATTTTAGGACTGCCCCTACTGATGGGCTGAGACACAGCATCAGCGCCATTGGCTCCCTTGGCTGTCAATCAAGGTCAGTTAGCCAGTCAGGGGAGAGAGAGGGAGGGGCCAAACTGCAGCTCCGTGTCTGAATGGACACATGGAGCGGCAGCTTGGCCCGAGTGCCCCCATAGCAAGCTACTTGCTGTGGGGGCACTCAACAGGAGGGAGGGGCCAGGAGTAGCAAAAAGGCACCTGGGAAGAGGAGGATCCGGGCAGTTCAAAACCAACTGCACAGGACAGGTAAGTATAACGTGTGTGTGTTTTTTTTTTGTTTTTTGTTTTTTTTTTAACAATCATTTTAAGCTGTAGATAACCATAACAAGTAGGTTTTGGTTTGTAAAATTCAAATAGGAATTATTTAGATAACAACGATAGGTTTAAATTTAGGTAACCCGTGACGAGAGAAGAACACAGAGGGTGCCAGTGCTGACTTTTTTTCTAAATATGATGGTTATTTAGCTGTCATGCTGATCCTTTGGCTTCAACATTTCAAGTCATTGATTTGGAACACGTAAGAATCAGAACTTCTAACCGACATAGCATAAAATTAGCATTATAGCCAGGCAATTAACACTTTTCAGGAAGAAGTCCCCAAATGCAGCCTGCGCATTTCTGTCCTTTGAGGTTTTATGTCCTCGCTGGGAAATGAGAAGAGAATTAAACAATCGTCGACACTGATGAGCTGGAGACAAAAATCCACCGATCTAAAAAGTGCCAGAGAGCTGAGAATAAGTTCAACTCAAGTCAGTATGCGGTACTTGTGGAGTCGCCCTTTAATTCTGGCAACCGGAATTTATTTTTTGGTTCAGAGCACACATCTAATGTTAATCTAATTATTTAAGCCGTTCCTTTTTCTCGGTAATATAATTGCAGGGTTCAAGAGATGCTTTTCAGCATCATTTCAAGGGAGTGAGTGTAAAGTAAAACAGTTTCGGCCTCTTAAAAGGCAGAATAGAGCTCAGAGAAATTAAATTAGCTCTGGGAGGCGTTGGAAGATACATCTCTAGTTTGCTGATTATTATTTTTAATTTTCGATGACACGTTTTACTGAAAGTGACAGAAGAGCCAATCATTTGTGTCATTTGTGTAATTACAGTAACAACCATTATGGAAGGCTAGGCTACTTCAAACTCACAGAACACAAGATGGATTTGTCAGTGTGAGGTTTGACTGTCTAATGAGCTGCTCATGTAGGACATTAAAGGGGACTCGTCAGTGTTCTAAAAAGCTCATGGGTACACAGCAAACTCTGGCACAACTCCAAGGTTTTCTGTGCCCAGCAGAGGGGCTCAGGCAACCCAACACACTTTTATTTAAATACACTTTTATTTTATTATGTATTAATCAATTGTATTTATTATTATTTATTAATAAATATTATTTATTATTATTATTTATTATTGTGTTTAATACACTTTTATTTAAAGCATATATATATATATATATATATATATATATATATATATATATATAAAATCCTATATATATGTGCAGTGCCGGAACTCCGGAAGAGTACGCGCTGTCTGTAAATTTAGTTTTTCCCAAGACTATAATTGAGTCTTGGGGTTAATTGTTCTAAATTGTGGTTTTGGCATCAGTTTGGCTGGTCTGTACTAATGTTCTGCCTGGTCATAGGTGTAGTTAGCACCTTTGACAGGCATTGGAATGCAGTCTGGTTGGACGCATTGGGTACCAATCTCTCTCTCGAAGCCAATCAGTGGGCGCGTTTGTCTCGCTGTGTATTCTGGGAGAGGGTACTTAAGGTGCCGAAGTCAAGTGGTTCTGGGTTCCGGTCCAGAAGTATGTCCTGACTCCATGGTCCTGGTCCTCCTGACCAGCCCCCAGAGGCCCTCATGACCTGGGGTGCGGATCCATCCATTTCCGAGTCTCGGAACCGGCTAGTCCAAGGCACGGTAACTGGAAGGAGGATTCTAAAGTCGTCTGGTGCCGTCTCGGGTTTTGGAGAGGCCCAGCAACTCGTTATGCAACCAGGGGAGGACTCTTCAGTAAGAGGGCCACACACGAGGCTGGCAGAGACTTTGCTAAGTTTGATTCATGTGTCGGCTGCTAAGTCCATAAACCAGGATTTATCCGATAGCTATAGAGGTATCTATCTATCTATCTATCTATCTATCTATCTATCTATCTATCTATCTATCTATCTATCTATCTATCTATCTATCTATGTAGCTATGTATATACAACACCTGGATGCTGGAAGTCTCTGAGGTATGCACGGCTGCTACAGTGATCTATACTTGCTTTCAGGGCCCCATGCAGAGCAGCTGCCCTGCTGCATTGTGGACACAGGAGGCTACCTGCTTGGCATGAGTGCCATTCAGAGATCACTTTAATTTTTTTTCAATGAATGCAAATCATTCTTTAATTAAAGTGGTTGTAACCCTTACAAACCACTTCTACCTACATGTAAGCCTAGATTAAGGCTTACCTGTTGGTCCAAGAAATATCTCCTAAATGGTTTAGGAGATATTTGCAAAAAGACAGGACATTGTGCACTGTAGACAGCGGCGCGCAGGCGCACTGAGCAGGCTGCACATCATGGCGATATGCCACTCGTGTCGGCTCTGGCGCGCATGCACGGGAGTGACGTCATCGTGGCTCCAGCGAATCACAGCGCCGGAGCAGCGAGACCCGGAAGTCACTCCGGGATACATGGCAGCGGTGTAGGTGAAGAAGGAGGACCGCTTCGGGGGCAGCGGCGCGCAAGCGCACTGAGTAGGCCGCAGATCATGGCGATATGCCGCTCGTGTCGGCTCCGGCGCACATGCACGAGAGTGACGTCATTGCGGCTCCAGCGAATCACAGTGCCGGAGCAGCGAGACCCGGAAGTCACTCTGGGATACATGGCAGCGGTGTAGATGAAGAAGGAGGACCGCTTCTGGGGCTTCGTTTCTCAGGTAAGTTATTCATAATGAGCTAGTATGCTATGCATACTAGTTCATTATGCCTTTGCCTTGCAGGTTGCATTTAAAAAAATACATATAAAGTGCCTTTACTTCCTCTTTAAATTCTTTACACAAGAAAGGTGAAGAGTACAAGAAGATTAGTAAAGTATTACTTAACTGGTCAGAATACTGTAGCAAAAGTGATACAAAAATGGAACTGCAACCATCTCACAGAGACGTCCAGGCCGTCCACGAAAGTTATGACCTTGACAGGAGCATCTTCTGATGAGAAGAGTTGAAGAAAATCACCATGCAAGTTCACTGCAGTTAGCTAAAGAAGTAGATAGCCAAACAGGGGTGATTGTTTCCCATCCACGAAGGAAGCCTCTTCTAAAACCCATGCACAAAAAAGCCAAGGCAGTTGACATCATCAGTGCCTGACTTCACAAATGCGCTTCTGGAAGAATGGTCAAACATTCCCATAGGCACACTCCTAAACCTTATGGACAGCCTTCCCAGAAGAGGTGAAGCTGTTATAGCTGTACAGGGTGGGCCAACTCAATATTGAACCCTACGGACTAAGACTGGGATGTCATTAAAATTCATCTGCATGTAAAGGCAATATAGTGTATATAGATATATATTTACTACAACTGGATATATATAGTAACTTACATATGAAACACTTTTTATTATCCAGAAAAGTATGCACATTTTGTTTTTGTTTCCGTAATGCAATGTTTTATGAAGGTGTCAGTGCAGTCATATATGCAGACCTTGCATTTTAGTACAAGATCCACTTTAACCACTTCCCTCCCGGTCAATAGCGGATTGACGTCCGGGAAGTGGTTCTGTTATCCTGACTTGGCATCGTATGATGTCCTTCAGGATAACGTGCTGCCGCGCACCCATGGGGGCACGCATCGCGGCAATCGGTGGATCTGATCTCGGTAAAGAGCTTCCGGCAGAGGCTCTTAACCACGTGATCAGCAGCGTCTAATCATAGCTGATCACGATGTAAACAGGAAAAGCCGCTGATCAGCTTTTCCTCACTCGCGTCTGACAGACGCGAGTAGAGAAGAGCCAATCCCAATCAGTGGCTCCCCTGACGGGGGGGGGGGGGGGGGGGTATCTGTGCTGATTGTTTATCACCGCAGCCCCCCTCGGAATGCCCACACTAGACCGCCAGGGAAGCAGCCAGAACCACCAGGGAAGTGGGCAACATGTGGATGGCCAGGTATGTACCCCATGGCCATCCACATGTACAAATGAATGCCCAAGCTGTGCCAATCAGTGCCCACAAATGGGTACTGACTGGCACCATCATGAAAAAAATTAAATCAGCAATGCCACTCATCAGTATTATCAGTGCCACCCATAAGTGTATAGCAGTGCCACCATCAGTGTCCAGCAGAGCCACCATCAGTGCCCATCCATGCCCACCTATTGATGCCCATCTGTGCCACCTATCAGTGCCACCCATAAGTACTCATCAGTGCCACCCATAAGTACCCATCAGTGCCGCCTATGAGTGCCCATCAGTGCCACCTATGAGTGCCCATCAGTCCTGAATACCAGTGCCACCTATCAGTGTCCATCAGTGACACCTATCAGTGCCCATCAGTGCCACCTACCAGTGCCCATCATCAGTGCCCATCAGTGCCACCTCATCAGTACCACCTCATTGGTGTCACCTCATCAGTGCCAATCAGTGCAGCCATAGCAGTGCCTGTCATTGAAGAAGAAAACATACTTATTTTTTAAAAAAAGTAACAGAAATAAAGAAACTTTTTTTCACAAAATGAGTTACAGGGTACAGTGTTGTATGACCACGCAATTGTCATTCAAAGTGCGACAGTGCTGAAAGCTGAAAATTGGCCTGGGCAGGCAAGTGTCTAAGTGCCTGGTATTGAAGTGGTTAAGGAAACCTTTATAAAGAGAAATATGTAAGCTTCCATTGCCCACTCTTCTTCTGAATATGCTAGTTGCTTGGCTGTAAGCAGCCTCCGGCACTTTCTGAGTCACTAGCCTGGAACACGTAAGCAAATCAAGAATCCTAACTTGGCTCTGTCTAGATATTTGTTCCAGCTCAGTGACTTAGAATGGGTTGAAACCAAAGTCAGCCAGGCAACTAGCAGAAGGGAGTTAGCAATGGCAGCCTCCGCAATTCTCTCAGTACTGGACTCATTTAAAGCAATTCTTTGTCATCAGAAATTCACATACCAAATAATCCCCCTAATCCCTTGCATAGCAATCACCCTCTACAAATAAAAAGCATTTCTGAACTTTTCTGTCAATATCATCATACTTTTGGAAACTGCTGGAAAGACTACCCCCTCCCCAGGGGCGTACCTAGAGCATTTGGCACCCGGGGCGGATCCTATATCTGGCACCCCCCCCCCACCATAAAATGTAAAAACACCCACCGTGTCCCCTGCATACCTCTGCATCCTCCAATATCTTTTTTTCACTACTGTGTACCCCCCCTCTCCACAACTACACCTCTGGACCCCTTTAAATTACACAGCACCCTGCACCTCTGGACCCCTTTACATTACACAGGACCTTGCACCTAAGGACCTCTTTACATTACACAGCAGCCTACACCTCTGGACCCCTTTACATTACACAGCAGCCTGCACCTCTGGACCCCTTTACATTACACAGCAGCCTGCACCTCTGGACCCCTTTACATTACACAGCAGCCTGCACCTCTGGACCCCTTTACATTACACAGCTCTTGTACCTCTGGACCCCTTTACATAACATAGCACCCTGAACCTCCTGACCCCTTTACATTACACAGCGCCCTGCACCTCTGGACCCCTTTACATTACACAGCACCCTGTACCTCTGGACCCCTTTACATTACACAGGACCTTGCACCTCAGGACCTCTTTAACCACTTCAGGACCGCCGTATTGCCAATGTACGTCAACACAATGGCACAGGCAGGCACAATCACGTAGATGTACGTGCCTGCCTTCCAGCGGGTGGGGGGTCCGATCGGACCCCCTCCCGCTGGATACGGCGGTCCGGTTCGCTCCAGGAGCGCTCCGTGATGAGGGGATGGCCGTTGGTTTTCGGCCACCCCCTCTGGATCGCTCCTGGCCAATGAGAACCTTACACAGGAAGGAGGAAGTGATGTCATTCTCCTCGGGGCGGTCTTTTTGACCGGACTACGAGGAGAAGACTAATAGTAAGTGTGCACCAACACTACACTGACATGTAGGTACACACAGGCACACAAACCCCCCCCCCGATCCCAATAATGGTTTTAACCCCCTGATTGCCGCTAGTTAACCCTTTCACCCCCTTTTGCCAGTGTCACTAAGCGATCATTTTTCTGATCGCTGCATGTGTCGCTAGGTAGCTAGTTATTTTTTTAGGTTCACCGCCAGGTTTTTATAGCGCTAGGTACCCCGATATACTACCCAATAATGGTTTTAACCCCCTGATTGCCGCTAGTTAACCCTTTCACCCCCTTTTGCCAGTGTCACTAAGCGATCATTTTTCTGATCGCTGCATGTGTCGCTAGGTAGCTAGTTATTTTTTTAGGTTCACCGCCAGGTTTTTATAGCGCTAGGTACCCCGATATACTACCCAATAATGGTTTTAACCCCCTGATTGCTGCTAGTTAATCCTTTCACCCCCTTTCACCAGCGATCACAGTATAAGTGTCACTGGTGACGCTGGTTAGCCAGTTAGTTATTTAGGTTCCCCGTCAGGTTTTTATATAGCGCCAGGGACCCCCATATACTACCTAATAAAAATTTGAACCCCCTGATTGCCCCTAGTTAACCCTTTCACCACTGATCACCGTATAAGTGTTACGGGTGACTCTGGTTAGTTTGTTTTTTATAGCATCAGGGCACCCACCATTTATTACCCAATAAAGGTTTAACCCCCTGATCACCCGGCGGGTGATATCAATTAGGTTTTAGGGTCAGGGTCTGCGTCGCCCCAGGCAGCGCTAGGTTAGTGCCAGTACCGCTAACACCCACACGCAAAGCATACACCTCCCGTAGTGCTATAGAATCTGAACAGATCAATATCTGATCTGATCAGATCTATACTAGCGTCCCCAGCAGTTTAGGGTTCCAAAAAAACGCATTGTTAGCGGGATCAGCCCAGATACCTGCTAGCACCTGCGTTTTGCCCCTCTGCCCAGCCCACCCAAGTGCAGTATCGATCGATCACTGTCACTTACAAAACACTAAACACATAACTGCAGCGATCGCAGAGTCAGGCCTGATCCCTGCCATCGCTAACAGGTTTTTTGGTAGCATTTTATATTTAAATCCGGAAGGCAGTGCTTGGTTTTCGGGGTTCCGTACGTGGCTAGGCTCCCAAAAAGTCCCCCACATGTGGTATCCCCGTACTCGGGAGAAGCAGCAGAATTTATTTTGGGGTGTAATTTGACTTCTGCCCATAGCACGTGTGAGCAATATATCATTTAGTGACAACTTTGTGCAAAAAAAAAAAAGTTTGTAATATTCCCGCAACTTTTGGCAAAATATAAAATATTCCATGGACTCAACATGCCTCTCAGTAAATAGCTTGGGGTGTCTACTTTCCAAAATGGGGTCATTTTGGGGGGTTTTGTGCTATTTTGGCATTTTATGGCCTTCGAAACTGTGATAGGTAGTGAGGAGTTAAATCAAAAATTTGCACCCTTAGAAATCCTGAAGGTGGTGATTGGTTTTCGGGGTGCCGTGCGCGACTAGACTCCCAAAAAGTCCCACACATGTGGTATCCCCATACTCGGGAGAAGTAGCGGAATATATTTTGGGGTGCAATTCCACATATAACCATGGCATGTGTGAGCAATATATCATTTAGTGACAACTTTTTGTAAAAAAAAAATTATTTTATTTTTTTGTCATTATTCAATCCTTTAGGACAAAAAAAATAAATATTCAATGGGCTCAACATACCCATCAGCAATTTCCTTGGGGTGTCTACTTTCCAAAATGGGGTCATTTGGGGGGGATTTGTACTGCCCTGCCATTTTAGCACCTCAAGAAATGAGATCGGCAGTCATAAATTAAATGCTGTGTAAATTCCAGAAAATGTACTCTAGTTTGTAGACGCTATAACTTTTGCGCAAACCAAAAAATATACGCTTATTGACATTTTTTTTACTAAAGACATGTGGCTGAATAAATTTTGCCCTCAATGTATGACTAAAATTTAGTTTATTCGATTTTTCTTATAACAAAAAAAGAAAATATCTTTTTTTTTCAAAATTTTCGCTCTTTTTCCATTTATATCGCAAAAAAAAAAAATCGCAGAGGCAATCAAATACCATCAAAAGAAAGCTCTATTTGTGGGAAGAAAAGGACGCAAATTTCGTTTGGGTGCAATATTGCATGACCGCGCAATTACCAGTTAAAGCAGCGCAGTGCGAAATTGCAAAAAGACCTCTGGTCCTTAAGGTGTTTATTGGTCCGGAGCTGAAGTGGTTAAATTACACAGCACCCTGAATCTCCTGACCCCTTTACATTACACAGCCCTTGTACCTATGGATCTCTTTACATTACACAGCACCCTGAACCTCTGGACCCCTTTACATTACACAGCCCTTGTACCTCTGGACCCCTTTACATTACACAGCACCCTGCACCTCTGCACCCCTTTACATTACACAGCCCCTCACAGCTCTGGACCCTCTGCATGTTACACAGATCCCCTACAGTGCAGACCCCCCTCCCTACCATACAGACCCCCATCTACAGTGTAGACCCCCCTACAGTACAGAATCCTCCCCTACAGTGCAGACCCTCCTACAGTACAGACCCCCCCCCTACAGTGCAGACCCTCCTACAGTACAGACCCCTCCCCCTACAGCGCAGACCCCCCTACAGTACAGACTCCCCTACAGACCCCACTACAGTGCCGAATCTTCCCCTACAGTACAGACCCCCCCTACAGTGCAGGACCCCTTCTACAGTGCAGGACCCCCCTACAGTGCAGGACCCCCCTACAGTGCAGGATCCCCCTACAGTGCAGGACCCCTTCTACAGTGCAGGACCCCCCTACAGTGCAGGACCCCCCCTACAGTGCAGGACCCCCCCTACAGTGCAGGACCCCTTCTACAGTGCAGACCCCCTACAGTGCAGCACCCCCTACAGTGCAGGACCCCCTACAGTGCAGGACCCCCCTACAGTGCAGACCCCCTACAGTGCAGACCCCCTACAGTGCAGGACCCCTTCTACAGTGCAGGACCCCTTCTACAGTGCAGGACCTCCCTACAGTGCAGGACCCCCCCTACAGTGCAGACCCCCAACAGTGCAGACCCCCTACAGTGCAGGACCCCTTCTACAGTGCAGGACCTCCCTACAGTGCAGGACCCCCCTACAGTGCAGGACCCCCCCTACAGTGCAGGACCCCCCCTACAGTGCAGGACCCCTTCTACAGTGCAGACCCCCTACAGTGCAGGACCCCCTACAGTGCAGGACCCCCCCTACAGTGCAGACCCCTTACAGTGCAGGACCCCCCTACAGTGCAGAACCCCCCTACAGTGCAGGACCTCCCTACAGTGCAGGACCTCCCTACAGTGCAGGACCCCCCCCCCCACAGTGCAGGACCCCCCCTACAGTGCAGGACCCCTTCTACAGTGCAGGACCCCCTACAGTGCAGGACCCCCCTACAGTGCAGGACCCCTTCTACAGTGCAGGACCTCCCTACAGTGCAGGACCCCCCTACAGTGCAGGACCCCCCCCCCCACAGTGCAGGACCCCCCCTACAGTGCATGACCCCCCCTACAGTGCAGACCCCCCTACAGTGCAGGACCCACCACAGTAAAGAACCCCCCTACAGTGCACAGCCTCCCCTAAGGACCCATAGTGTACCTCGAGCCCAAGGCAGCGGCATTGCAGGGGGGAGGTGTGGGCAGCACCCGAGTGAAGTGTCACCTGTCGGCTCAGTGATCCGGGACCCGGCGCAACAATCCCCTTCTCTCTGTGGTCACGTGACTCACGTCGCGCCGTTCTGATCAGTCTCGGGCAGCGGCTGTCACTCACAGCCGAGCAGAGTGAAGCCGCCTCCCCCTCCTTGTCTACACAGTGCTGTGCATGGAGGAGGGGGAGGCGGCTTCACTCTGCTCGGGCCACTGCCCGAGACTGATCAGAACGGCCGGGCGACGCGACCACAGAGAGAGAAGGGGATTATTGTGCCGGGTCACTGAGCTGATGTCACTCCACTCGGGTGCTGCTCGCACCCCCCCCCCTGCAATGCCGCCCACTGCCAGTGCCTCGGGCTCTCTCTGTGTGGGCTGCACGGCGCTGTCTGACACTTCAGTTACGGGGGGGGGGTGCTGGCCTGACACCCCCCCCAGTGTGTGGCACCCGGGGCGGCACGCCCCCCGCCCCCCCACTTAGTACGCCCCTGCCCCTCCCATCCCTCCATGTGATTGCATTTAAGAGATTGCCCTTAAAGCGAGCATCCATGCATGTTCCTTACTGAAAAAGTACTGGTATTTTCTTCTTCCAGCAGTGGGACGGGAGTCTGGGCATACACTGTGAGAAAGCTGATTGGAGGAAAGGCACCACCAACCCCCTCCACATAGGCAGAGGAATGAAGAAACTTGCAGAGCTGTGCTGTGAATAGACAAGCTCACTGCTAATCTATCTCTATCTCTATCTGTGTGGAGAGCTTGTCAGAAGTTATCATGCTGATAACAGCAGAGGAACGGAGCAACAGAAAGACACAGGACTCAGGGCTTTGGAGAGAGATAAGTAATCACTACAGATATATGTGCACAGGTCAGATTTCATGCATGGAGTTCACATCCACTTTAAGCTTGATAAGCATAAGCAACAAAATAATTGTCTGGGCTAAAGGATTGACAAACATGTGTAGCGGCCACAACCATTACTGTGCGGCCTTGACTTAATGGGCTTACCGGTTAACTTCTCCTAGCCTGCTCTTCCACTTCTAGGGGTTCCCAGGGTTGATACCCAACGACTTGTGCACGGACACAGATAAAGTCCTTCCAAAAAGAGGTTTATTTTGCAGTAGAACTTTCACAACCACAGGCTCTTAGGGAACAGAGGGCACGGGTGAAGAACTCAGGTTTAGTAAATTCTCTATTTCCACCCAGAGAGTAGCCACTTGCAGCTGGGTACTTCAAGGCTGAACAGATCTCTAGCCAGAGATCATGGCAGTCAGCACGTTGACTCAAAACTTGAACAATCAGCTGAGGGTATACAGGAACCTTTTTCCAACCGTACCTGGAATGTTTCCCGTCTCCTTTATGGTACTGGAAAAGTGTGAATTTGTCAATGTCCTTCTCAACTCAGTAACCAGGCACTTCCTAGGATGCCACTTGCTGGCCCTCCGCCGAAGAGTCCTCCCCCGGTCACTTCCACGAGCCGCGGTGTCTCTTCAAGCCGAGAGCACACCCGGACACTGCGAATCCTCCCTCAGTTACTGCGCCTCGGACCAGCCGGTTCCGAGACTCGGGAACAGACGGATCACTACCCCAGACCAGACAGGTCTATCAGGGGCCACTGACAGGAACATGTTGTGGGATGCTGAACACCCCGTGACCGGGACCCCTTACGGGCTACCCCGGTCCTGGAACCAGAACAGACCACACGGGTCTCTTGAACAACTCCGGAACCCCGAACACGTGACCCCCACCTGTTTAAGTACCCCCTCCCAGACTCCTCAGCGGGCCCCGGCACTCCCGCTAATTGGCTCCAAGAGGGCCGATACCAAAACATCCAACCAGACTTGGTTCTAGCCTGTTATGTGCACCTCACCGTTCACATGACCAGGCAGAACTTCTAAACACAGCCTGGCCAGACTGGTGTTAGGCCTACCTACACAATTAACCCTCAGAACCTTTATTGTCCTGAGGTCTTTGATCCCAAATGTCATCCGCTACACATGTATATTAGATGGCCCCCAGCTTGAAAAACAGAGACACAATTAATAGGATAAGTACATTTACTGTATATGCAATAACATGCAGTTGGCTTGCTATGTCATATTTTAATGATCATATTTTATAGGTTGCTCCCTCTACTGGTCATCTGTATATCAGACAATCTATAACAGTCTCAGTACCCTTGCTGATCAATCTGCTGCAGTTGCCGTATATGCCACGTATATATAGTATTGTTCAGTGAAGTGAATCGATTGGCAGATCTTTATCCACAAGCCTGTACACTACTAAGATAGGAGAAACAGTAAAGAAAAATTCTGTACTGAATTACCAGAGAGAAACCACCTGTGTTGCTGAGTTTGTTTCAATTTAGCCAACAGATAGATAAAGATAGATAGATAGATAGATAGATAGATAGATAGATAGATAGAGATAGAGATAGAGACAGATAGATAAAGAGAGAGAGAGAGAGAGAGAGAGAGAGAGAGAGAGAGAGAGAGAGAGAGAGATAGATAGATAGATAGATAGATAGATAGATAGATAGATAGATAGATAGAGACAGATAGATAAAGAGATAGATAGATAGAGAGAGAGAGAGAGAGAGAGAGAGAGAGAGAGAGAGAGAGAGAGAGAGAGAGAGAGATAGAAAGATAGATATAGATAGATAGATAGATAGATAGATAGATAGATAGATAGATAGATAGATAGATAGATAGATAGATAGAAAGATAGATATAGATAGATAGATAGATAGATAGATAGATAGATAGATAGATAGATAGATAGATAGATAGATAGATAGATATAGAGAGATAGAGAGATAGATATAGAGAGATAGAGAGATAGATAGATTAGATGTATGCATATAATCTGTACATGTCTTAAAAAAACACAGATAATAGAGTTGTAGCACGAGAGAAACAAATGCAATGGGGTTGATTTACTAAAGGAAAATAGACTGCAGTTGCTCCAGAGTTTAGTAAATGAGTGGAAGCTCTGCTGACTTCCATCATGAAATCATGTTTCCTTGCATGTGATTGGATATTCTTTGCAAAGTGAAGCTTTACCTCATTTACTAAGCTGTTGAGCAACTGCCTTTGCAAAGTGCACAGTCTATTTGCCTTTAGTAAATCTACCCCAATGCGTTGACCTGCTATGATGTGTAGTAGACAATAAACCTTATCTTCTCTCTAGCTTCAGACCTGCTTTGCTCAGACATCATGCCAATCTTTCCTCTGTCCTTTGCTTATTTCTTGCAGGAAACTGTTCCAGATCTTTAATATTAAAACAATATTAACCTGTTGGGACCTTTCCATACGCCGCACCGTGTCCCTAGCCAATTGTTTTGTTGCCAGCTATGCTGTAGTCAGCCTGTTTGTTTATGTGATCTGGGTTGGTTGGGTTTGCACTAAGCCCAAGAAGCATGCTTGCTGCTGCCTGTGTATCACCGAGGACCGTCACCTATTCTTTATGTACCATTGATTTTCTTGTCATTCATTGTGTATCAATAAACTTTTGTATATCCTTTTTACTTGCTGGTTCCTATACCTGAATTTACTTCCATTGTATTGCACCGAGATAGTTCAATTGCCCTTGAGCTTTTTTGGTGAGCACCTGGCTGGGGACCAGGCTCCCGACCTCTTTATTTCTAGCACATTCTGTGAAACTTACCTTAAAGCAAGGCTGTTCCAGCGCCGTGATGTCACCGCTGCAGCCACTTCCATTTTTACCCATCTTGCCTCTGGCTCTGCGACTGGCCGGAGCCGCGATGACGTCACTCCCGCACACACGGGCACAGGGCTCGGAAGGAAAGGCACCAGTAGCCAGTGATGTCACTGGCTGCATGTAATGTAAATATTTCCTTATTATAGGCTTACCTATAGGTAAATGTCAGCATCTTTAACCGCTTCAGCCCCAGAAGAATTTCCCCCCTTCCTTCGGCACTGCGTCGATTTAACTGACAATTGCACGGTCATGCGACGTTACACCCAAACGAAGGTGATGTCCTTTTTTTTCCCACAAATAGAGCTTTCTTTTGGTGCCATTTGATCACCCCTGCGGTTTTTATTTTTTGCGCTATAAACAAAAAAATAGCAACAATTTTGAAAAAAAAGCATTATTTTTTACTTTTTGCTATAATAAATATCACCAAAAAACATATAAAAAATTTTTTTTTTCCTCAGTTTAGGCCGATACGTATTCTTCTACATATTATGTATACACACCAAACTGAGCATGTGCAGAGCGTCCCCAAGGTTCTGTTCTATCAGCAGATGGTTTGGGGACTGTGGAAGAAGGGGAGGGTCAGAGAAGAGGGGATCAAACAGACTTTTTACACAATAGAGAGGATTAACCCCTTAGGTTCCACAGTGAGTATAACAAGCATGCTTTATGGCATTGTCGCTCAACTTGTGGTCCTCCAGATGTGAAACTACAAGTCCCATCATGCCTTTGTGAGTCATGCTTGTAACTGTTCAGCCTTGCAATGCCTCATGGGACTTGTAGTTCCACAAAACAGCTGGAGAGCCACAGGTTGGGCACCCATGCATTACTGCATATACAGACGGATTTTACTGTTGTGGGTTTAGTAACACTATAAAGGTAGATGTCTGTCTGGCCTACCAAATCCGCATTAGCCTGAGGCAGAGGATACTCCTGAGTGGAAGGAATGTTTGCTGCTGTTTTAGAGTATCCCGTTGCTTTTGATGAAGGCCTAAGGTCGAAACGCATCAGTATTTTTGGATGATGTTTTTTTGGATGATGTATTTTGCTGTAATGCTTAAATAAATATTTTCTATGGAGAAGCTGTCAAGTTGCTGATCTGTACTTTGTATGGATCTCTCTGAAGTAGAAGTCTATGGAGTCTATACGGTTGATTTACTAAAGGCAAAAAAATTGTGCACTTTGCAAAGAGCAGTTGCTCCAGAGCTTAGTAAATGAGAAGCTCTGCTGACTTCCATCATCCAATCATGCGCTAGCAAAAATAATTTTTTTTTTGTTTTTTCCTTCCATTTGATTGGATAATCTTTTTCAAAGTGGAGCCTTACCTCATTTACTAAGCTCTGGAGCAACTGCACTTCACAAAGTGCACAGTCTATTTGGCTTTAGTAAATCAACCGCAAAGTGTGCGTTTGTCTCTCTCAGTGGGTTTTTGAGTTTCTGGTCACATCAACAAGGCAATTCACCAGAAGGAATGCTATTATGCCCCCACCCCCACCCCTCCAAAAAAAAAAAAAGCAGATCATTTGGGGGTTATCTATTCATATCTTTTGTATGTTTTTTTTTTTTTTGTGAGAACAGGATTTCCCCAGATTAATAATTTATCTCTCTTAATTGGCTTCCTGCCTCTCCCAGGCTTCTGCCCGAAGCTTGTGGTCAGATTATAGGCGGATTTTTAGGCTGTAGCCTTCCAAGCATTTTATTGTATTTTATGCCTGACTATTGGCATCCCAATATCTGAATTTATAATTTTTTTTTTTTTAAATAGTTATTTTACAGACGTTTTACCAGATATGTCACGTGATGAGCAGAGTCCTCTTCCTCTTCTTCACTACTCAAGTGGTGGGTGGTCCAGATTGCTGCAGAGAGTGGCAATTACACGCTGGCCTGATCAACATTTTCTGCAGCATTCTCCTATGATTCCAGGCTGACTCGATGACATTAGACATGCACAATTCATTTTGTTTCGTTCCGAATTAGTTTTTTAATGAATTTCGACAAATTCGTTAATTCATAAATATCCAAATTAACGAAACCCGTTTAATACATTTTTAAGAATATTAGTAAATTTGAATACTCGTAAATTTGAATATTTGTAAATTCGTAAATTCATACATTTGTAAATTCGTAAATTCAAAAATTCTAAATGACAGAAATGTGAAAATTTGGAAATTCAGAAATCCAAAAACCTGAAAATCTGAAATAATACCTAACTAATAATAATGTAACTATTACGAACTATTAAAGTATATGTATTGGAATTTCGTTTCAAATTTGGCAGTTAGTAAAAGTAACTAATATGAATTTATCCGAAGTTACTAATTATCCAAAATAACAAATGCCACATCTAAAACGAAGGGAACGTAACAAATTAATAATAATAAATAACAATGATAATAATAAAAACTTATTACAGGCATACCCCACTTTTAAGTACACAATGGGGTTTATTTACTAAAGCTGGAAAGTGCAAAATCAGGCTCCCTTCTGCATAGAAATCAATGAGCTTCTAACCCCAGATTATTGAATTAATCTTTGATAATAAAACCTGGAAGCTCATTGGTTTCTATACAGAAGTGAGCCTGATTTTGCACTTTCCAGCTTTAGTAAATAAACCCCATTGTGTACTTAAAAGTGGGGTATGCCTGTATTATTATTATTTATTATTAATTCGTTCCATTCCATTCGTTCTTTTGGATAATTCGTAACTTCGCATAAATTTGTATTTGTTACGTTCACCGACAGCCAAATTTGAAAGGAAATTCCAATAGCTATAATTTAATAGTTAGTAATAGTTACGTTACCATTACTTAGGTATTATTTCAGATTTTCGAATTTTCAGGTTTTCGAATTTTCAAAGTTTCCGTATTTTTGAATTTCTGAATTTACGAATATTCGAATTTACAAATTTAATAGTTAGGTATTAATAGCTAGGTATTAGTTATTCTTTCAAATTTTCTGAATTTCTTTCTTATTTTCATATTTTAGAATTTACAAATTTTCGAATTTGTGAATTCACTAATTGCGATCATAACGAATGACCCGAAAAAAATAAAAATAATAAACAAATGAAACGAAAACTAACACATTTTTCAGCAGTGCACAAGTCTAGATGACATATCCCTGGGGGGGTCCCTGACATGATGGGTTAAAAGGAGTTTTGCTGAATGACACTGATGGGGGGGGGGTTGATTTACTAAAACTGGAGAGTGCAAAATCTAGTGCAGTTCTGCATAGAAACCAATCAGCTTCCAGATTGTATTGCCAAAGCTTAAAGCGGGAGTCCGCCAGGAGTTCTGCCGTTTTTTTTTTTTAAAAGCCAGCAGCTACAAATACTGCAGCTGCTGACTTTTAAAATAAGGACACTTACCCGCCCAGCGCGCCCGCGATGTCGGCACCCAAAGCCGATCTCTCGATCATCTCTCGGGTGCTGCCGCCGCCATCTTGGGTATGGAAATCAGGAAGTGGAGCCTTTCGGCTTCATTTCCCGGTTCCCTACTGCGCATGCGCGAGTCGCACTGCGCAATAAGGATGGACCCGCTGCCTCTGGGATCTGTGTGTTTCCCAGCAGGCAGCGGGGGACTTTCGGAAAGGGGCGTAGATCTACGCCCCTTTCCGCAGAGAGCTATCCCGGAAGTGGGTGCAGATACCTGTACTGTACAGGTACCTGCACCCCCCTCCCCCCTGAAAGGTGCCAATTGTGGCGCTGTGGCGCTGGAGGGGGGGAGGATTCCAATGAGCGGAAGGGTGGACCTCCGCTTTAATTGAGCAAGCTGACGTTAGAAGCTGATTGGCTACCCATGTACATCTGCACCAGAGTGCTTGTTTTAGTAAAAACCCCCCTGGGTGTCATTCAACTCAGAAGGGGACTGACAGCAATAGGAACAAGTGCCTGCTGGGGACAGCGCCAGAGATGAGGTAAGTATTGCAGCAAAATCTGCATTTAAAAAAAAAAGTATTTATGTATGTTTTTTTATTTAATTATTTATTTTGAAAGCTTTTTTAACCACTTGCCTACAGGGCACTTAAACCCCCCTTCTGCCCAGACCAATTTTCAGCTTTCAGTGCTCTTACACTTTGAATGACAATTACTCAGTCATGCAACACTGTGCCCAAATTAATTTTTTGTTTGTTTGTGGTATTTGATCACCTCTGGTTTTTTTATTTTTTGCGCTATAAATGAAAAAAGACCAACATTTTTGAAAAAAATATATATATTTTTTTGTTTCTGTGATAAAATTATGCAAATTATTAATTTTTCTTCATAAATTTTGACCAGAATTTATACTGCTACATATCTTTGGTAAAAATAACCCAAATTAGTGGATATTATTTGTTCTTTGTGAAAGTTAGAGAGTCTACAAGCTGTGGTCCGAATCATACAAAATTGATCACATCTGATATACTGGTGGTCTCTCATTTCTTGTGACCCGAACAAGCCAGGAAAGTACAAATACCCCCCAAATTACCCCTTTTTTGAAAGTAGACATTCCAAGGTATTTAGTAAGAGGCATGGTGAGCTTTTTGATGATGTCATTTTTTCCCACAATTCTTTGCAAAATGAAGATTTTTTATTTTTTTACATTTTTTTCCACAAAATTGTCATTGTAATAGGTTATTTCTCTCACATGGCATGTGTATACCACAAATGACACCCCCAAATAAATTCTGCTACTCCTCCTGAGTATTACGATACCACATGTGTGGGACTTTTCCACAGCCTGGCCACATAGAGAGGCCCAACATGTAGGGAGCACCGTCACGTGTTCTAGGAGCATAAATTACACATCTAACTTGTTGACTACCTATTACACATTTGAAGGCCCTGGAGCACCAGGACAATGACACGTGCACTTATGTGGCACCGATGACAGATGGCACTGATACGTGGAACTGCTGACACATGACACTGATGTGGCACTGATGACAGATGCCACTAATACGGGGCACTGATGACACGTGACACAGATGACAGATGGCACTAATATGTGGCACTGATGACATATGTCACTTATACGTGGCACTGATGACACATGGCACTAATACGTGGCACGGATGACAGATGGCACTAATACGTGGCACTGATGACAGATGGCACTAATACGTGGCACTGATGACACGTGACACTGATGACAGATAGCACTGATACGTGGCATTGATGACATGTGACACTGACAGGTGGCACTGATGACAGATGCCACTGATGCATGGCACTGATGAAAGATGGCACTAATATGTGGCACTGATGACACGTCACACTGATATGGCACTGATGGCAGATGGCACTATGTGGTACTGATGACAGCTGCCACTTATACGTGGCACTGATGACAGATGCCACTTATATGTGGCACTGGGGACAGGTGGCACTGGGGACAGGTGGCAGTAGGGGCAGCTGGCAGTGGGGGCAGATGACAGTGGGGGCAGATGGCAGTTTATTTTACTTTTTTTTGGAACTTACGGCCGCTGAAGCCGTTCATCTCTCCCTCCTCACATGCTGTCTCTGTGTGAGGAGGGAGAGCGGTGCTGAGAGATGATCTCATATGTTTACATATGAGATCATCTCTCATTGGACACGCCAATCGTGCTGTAAACAGCCGCTGTGATTGGCCGTTTACAGCGATCTGTGATTGTATGTGTCCAAGGGACACGGCCAGCACAGAACTTCCCCGATGCGTGCTCTCAGGAGCGTGCATTGCGGAAGTAAATAGGAGGACATCCAGGGACGCCTTCCCGGCAGGTAGCGTCCGCGCTGTAGCCATCTATTGGCTATAGCGCGGGCGCGAAGTGGTTAAGCTTACTGCACTGGCAGTTTCAAGAAAACAAAAATGTAAGTGATTCATTTCATAACCAAATATGTTATGTGAATATAATAGCGATGAATATTTTTTTTTTAAATGTCAAGATTTTAATATTTAGATTTTTTTTTTCAATAAAGCCGCAAATACAAAGTAATGCAAAATGGTTTTATCATTTTGAGTGGGCAAAGTCTGGAGACCCCGGCATCTCAGGGCATGGGCTTCTACCCTTTTGGCCGGTACTTTAACCACTTGCCATCCGCACCATAGCCGTATGATGGCCACAGCGCAGACCTGAAATTCCGGGAGGCCGTCATATGATGGCCTCTCCTGGGCACGCTCCTCGCTCGCCCCCTCCAAGGGGTGTGCGGTGCGTGCTGTGATCACCGGGTCACTGAGACCCCTTACCACGTGATCAGCTGTCAGCCAATGAGAGCTGATCACATGATGTAAACAAAATCTTGATAATCGTTTTCGTCCTCATGCTGAGGAGAAAAGAAAACAATCACCAGCTTATGTGCAAGGGACATCAGTCCCGAAGAGGAAGAGGCAATTCTGTCTCATCTGTGCCCACCAATACCCCCTGCCAGTGACACCTACCATTGCCACCTGCCAGTGCCCACCAGTGGCACCTATCAATGCCCATGAGTGCCACCTATCAGTGCCCACAAGTGCTACCTAGTAATGCTCACCAGTGGTGCCAATCAGTGACACCCATCAGTGCCCATCACTGCCACCTATCGGTGCCCATCAATGCAGCCTCATCAACATACATCAATGAAGGAGAAAAATTACCTGCTTGCAATATTTTATAACAAAATATTTAAAAAAATTTTTTTTTTTTTTAGAATTCTGTCTTTTCACATTTTTTTAACAAAAAATAAAAACCGCAGAGGTGATCAAATACCACCAAAAGAAAGCTCTATTTGTGGGAAGAAAATGATAAAATGTCATTTGAGTACAGTGTTGTATGACCGCGCAATTGTCATTCAAAGTGCATCAGCGCTGAAAGCTGAAAATTGCTCTGGACAGGAGGGGGGTTTAAGTGCCCACTAAGCAAGTTGTTAAAGAAGACAATATATCATTTTAAAGCAGTTTCAGCCCTCATTCACAAGGGAGGCGAGTTTGAAATCATGTAAGTTCAGCTTAACTGGCACAATTTCAAACCCGCATTTCATTGCCACTTCAGGGGCAATTTGAAAGATATCTGAAAGATATCGGGTTCCTGCATCAGTTTCCTTTTGTTTTGTTATTTTCCCCTTTGTATTCACCTGGTGATCTGGCCAGTAGCACACCTTCGGTATTAGTGAGACACAACTCTGGAGGAATGAGCACAGGACATACAGCAGACAGATTTGTCTGCCGGGGGGAGGGGGAGTTATGTATTAGGAGTTTTAGAACCAATAACATATTAAAGCCAGACTCCAGCTCACACTTTATAATCAGTTACAGCAGTTACAGCCCGCGATCACCTAGCACAGAGACAGAATGGGGATCTGCCTTTGTAAACAAGGCAGATCCCCATTCTGACAGAGGACATGACAGAGATCTTCTGTTCCCAGTGATCGGGAGCAGTGATCTCTGCAATGTCCCTGGCAGCCCAATCCCCCTACAGTTAAAACACACCCAGGGAACACATTTATCCCCTTGATCGCCCCCTAGTGTTAACCCCTTCCCTGCCAGTGTCATTTTTACAGGACCACAATGGCCAGGAATGCAACACCCACCATTGCCAGGAATGCAACACCCACCATTGTCAGGAATGCAGCACCCAATATTGCATGGAATGTAGCACCCACCATTGCATGGAATGCAGCACACACCATTGCCAGAAATTCAGCACCCTCCATTGCCAGGAGTGCAGCGCCCACCATTGCATGGAATGTAGCACCCACCATTGCATGGAATGCAGCACCCACCATTGCCAGAAATTCAGCACCCACCATTGCCAGGAGTGCAGCACCCACCATTGCATGGAATGCAGCACCCACCATTGCATGGAATGCAGCACCCACCATTACATGGAATGCAGCACCCACCATTGCCAGGAATGCAGCACCCAATATTGCATGGAATGTAGCACCCACCATTGCATGGAATGCAGCACACACCATTGCCAGAAATTCAGCACCCACCATTGCCAGGAGTGCGGCACCCACCATTGCATGGAGTGCAGCACCCACCATTGCATGGAATGCAGCACCCACCATTGCATGGAATGCAGTACCCACCATTTCATGGAATGCAGCACCCACCATTGCCAGGAATGCAGCACCCAATATTGCATGGAATGTAGCACCCACCATTGCATGGAATGCAGCACACACCATTGCCAGAAATTCAGCACCCACCATTGCCAGGAGTGCAGCACCCACCATTGCCAGGAATGCAGCACCCACCATTGCCAAAAAAAGCAGCACCCACAATTGCCAGGAATACAGCACCCACAATTGCCAAAAATGCAGCACCTATCATTGAATGGAATGTTGCACCCACCATTGCCAGGAATGCAGTACCCACCATTAGCAGAAACGCAACATGCACCATTGCCAGGAATGAAGCACCCACCATTGCATGGAATGCAGCAGCCACCATTGCCAGGAATGCAGAACACACCATTGCCAAAAATGCAGCACCCACCATTGCTAGGATTGCAGCACCCACCATTGCCAAAAATGCAGCACCCATTATTGCATGGAATGTTACACCGACCATTGCCAGGAATGCAACACCCACCATTGCCAGAAATTGCGCACCCAACATTGCCAGGAATTGCGCACCCACCATTGCCAGGAATGCAGCACCCACCATTGCCAGGAATGCAGCACCCACCATTGCCAGGAATGCAGCACCCACCATTGCCAGGAATGCAGCTCTCACCATTGCCATCAGTGTAGCCTGAAGGATTAACGGGTGTGATGGGGGTAGGGGATGGGGGAAAAGAGTTCACAGGCCAAAAGCTTTATTGAAATGCCAAAGGATACACATTGGGGAGGGGGGAAGGGGAAATCTTCAAACCTCCTCTTCCTCCTTACAGTCCATCAAGTTATAGTCTCTGAGCAGACTGTGGACCAGTCTGCGACAGTCCTTGATGGATATCCTCTCCCACTGGTGGATGAGGCACTTTCTGACCGCTTTTATGTCCTACTGTGAATGAGTTCCACAGAAGAGTCCATTCAACACACCGAAGTGTGTGATTGCAGTCTGTGGCACAAAGTCTTTAAGTTCAGGTTCCAAGGCCCTCAACAGGTTCTGTGCAAAGGGGCACTCCCAGAAAACGTGCAAAGCAGTTTCCTCCTGGATGATACAAAAAGGGCAGTGCCTGTATCTGCACAGGTTTCTAGCATGCATGAATGTCCTGAGTGGCAACCCCTCTTGGATTTCCATCCATGCCAGATCATTGTGCCTGTTGGTGAGCCTCTTTGAATAAACATTCCTCCAGACCACTTTGCAAGTGGCCTAAGGGAGGCCTGGAACAGTTTCAACAATTTCCAATGCTCTAATAAACTTGTGGATAGTTTTTGGCTTCCACAAGTTGGGCTTAAGTCCATGCAGCCCAAGCTCCTTGATAAACTTAAAAGTATCCAAGTAATACCAAGGAGTGTCCCAGTTGTAGGGGATGGAACTGTCCCATTTGTCCCATCTAAGGGACCTCCAAACAGGCAGGAGGAAAAAACGGGACATTACCGCCAGAGTCCAAATTTCTGTTAACCAAAGTCCTGTGGATGCAGTTACAAGCAAAGAACACCCTCAGTAGAGTGGTGATGTCAGGCAAGCCCTTACTGCCCTTGAGAGGTTCCTTAAACATAACCACCGCTTCACTCTGTCCATTTTGAGCCCCAGATGAAGTGAAACATCACCCTGGTAATGGCCTTGCAGGTGCTAACCCAGGGGGTGCAGGCCAGAGTGAGGGACTGCATCACAGGGAGAATTTCGCTGCGGAGTACCAGTGTTTTACCTTCGATGGTAAGCTCTCTGAGGCTCCAAAGTCCAAACTTTCATCACATCTGTCCAGTCTATCCTCCCAGGACTTCAGGGCTGCGCCCTCAGCTCCAAACCAGACCCCAAGGATTTTAATGAAGTCTGTTTTGAAGCTGAAAGGAATGGGTGCAGAAGAAGGCAGGAACCACTTTCTGAAGAACATGACTTCTGACCTTTGCCCCTAAAGCTTTGCCGAAGTCCTCAATAATAAATGATTGTTATAACATATAGCATAATAATATATTTAATTTTTTTCTAAATCAAAGTTTATTGAATATTCACGTAGAAATTCACAATATCAGTACAGCACAAGAGTGTTAAGGGAGTACATTACCGTATCAGTACAGAATGAGAGAAACAATAAACAAATATGTTCATATAAACAATGTATAGTTGTATTGATGTAAGTTTTAGTACGAAGAAAACATAAACTTATAACCAATAATCAAAACTCAACAAGGACAGTTATCCTTTTGAGCAACCAGGTAGAGTAAGTGTCATCACGGGTTCCCCAATTGGAACATGAGTTGCTGTATATCAGCACCTTGACATGCTCTAGGCGGGTTACCAAGATCTCCGTGAGGTTCCCGGTCGCTTGATGCGAGTCCTAGATTGGGTGAGTAGACTCATTGTTGGAGAGGCGCCATTGGGAGATTTTTAGTTGGGATTATTGTTTAGCCTTATGTATCCATGGTTGTTTGCCTACTTTCTTTTGATGTCTCAATAACTGTTAAGCCGCGTACACACGGGCGGACTGTCTGGCCAACTTAGTCCGTCAGACAATCCGACGGACAGTCCGTCATACTTTAGAATGAACGGACTTGACCACACACACCACTTTTTGAGCGGACTAATACGGCGTACTAAGTCCGCCATACTATCCGCCCTACTTTTGAAATGAACGGACTCGCCCACACACGCGGAGGAAAGTCCGCTCATTTCGAGCGTGTCTCCAGGTAGGCGGGGCCCGCGAAGGAGACGTCGCTGGCCCCGCCGCCTGGTATGGACTTAAAGGGGAACCCCAAGTCCACAACAGACCCTTGTCCGAGCACGCTACCCGGCCGGCCAGGAAAGGGGGGCGAGCGAGCGCCCCCCCTCCTGAGCCGTACCAGGCCGCGTGCCATCAACATGGGGGGGTGCCTTGGGGAAGGGGGGGCCGCGCGGCCCCCAACCCCAAAGCACCTTGTCCCCATGTTGATGAGGACAAGGGCCTCTTCCCGACAACCCTGGCCGTTGGTTGTCGGGGTCTGCGGGCGGGGGGCTTATCAGAATCCGGGAGCCCCCTTTAATAAGGGGGCCCCCGGATACCGGCCCCCCACCCAATGTGAATGAGTATGGGGTACAATGTACCCCTACCCATTCACCTGTAAAATAAAAGTACCAAAAAAAACACAACACACGAGATAAAATACTTTATTGCACAGCTCCGGGGGTCTTCCGTCTTCGGGGGTCTTCTCGCCGGACTCCTCCGCTATCTTCTTGTAGCTCTTTTGCTAGCGGAGGAGTCCGGCTTTCTTCCTCGCCACCGGCCTCTTCTCCCGACTTCGGGGGTCTTGTCCCCCTCTTCGGTTCTTCTCCGGGCGGGAAAAGTCTGCTCATTTCAAAAGTACGGCGGACTGGCACACACACGGGCGGACTGTCCACCGAAATACGAGTCCGACGGACAGTATTACGGAAATTCCGAAATACTTAGTCCGCCAGACTGCACGCTGAAAAAGTCCGCTGAAGCCCACACACGAGCGGACTGTCCGCTGAAATGTGTTTCGGCGGACTAAGTTGGCCAGACAGTCCGCCCGTGTGTACGCGGCTCTAGGATTGCGGTCACCAGATCCCTAGCAATCCCGGAAGAGGGTTCCTCTGGTAGGCATGAGTCTTAACTCAGTTGCAGCATGAAAGATGAAGCATGAGTGAGGGTTTGGGTGCAGGCGGGAGTATTGAGATTGTTGGGAGTGGGATTGCGATCTCTTTTCGCATGTAGGCACCCTATCTGGTAGGTGGTGTTCGTTAATTCTGGTGGGGGGGAAGAGAACGGAATCTGGGAAAGGTGAGAAAAACGGGCCTTACGGGAGTAGATGATATATTATTTAGCTTGATTAAAACTGCACCTTTTAAGCAGCTGCAGATTCTCATTCTCCCTCTTAAGAAAAACATGGTCTTATGGGTAAATTCTATACCCATGAACCCATGACTTTTCCTTCTAGTTAATAGAGCTGGGAGGCAGCATTTGTTTTTTTAGACACATGCCCCCTTCTGTAACACTACAGTGAGAGGAAATCCTTCACTGCAGCATTTTTATTAGACAGCTTGGACCAATGGTGCTTTACCATTGGTCCACAGCTCAAAGCTGTCCATTGAGCTCAGTACCTCTGACAAGAAGTCATAGACACTGTGAGCTCATCCTCTCGGTCTGCTGCAAACAGCGTGTGCCAGCTTGTATTTAAACTGGCTGCTCTGTGTGTAGCTTCTGACAGGCTGCACAAGGAGCTCTGTATCTCCTGAACCATAGGTGGCAAGAGCCCTAAATTTTGACCAGTGGTGGGGTACGACTTCGTGAGTCTCTGTGACCCCAGATCGCAGAGCTAATACCCTCGAAGCACGATCATTTTTTTTTTGTTCATAGCTGCCCTAGCCTGCCCCTATACTGCCCTAGCCTGTCCATATACTACCCTAACCTGTCCATATACTACTTTAACCTGTCTATATACTGCCCTATCCTGTCCATATACTACCCTAGCCTGTCCATAAACTACCCTAGCCTGTCTCTATACTGCCCTAGCCCACCATTATACTGCCTCAGCCCGCCCCCCGGAATTGAACATAATGGTTTGTCGTATAATTTTGCATATAGACAAGGTGCTGTTGCATGTAAATATAACTTCCTGATAAATTAAATTTTAGATTTATTATCATGATATAAAATAATGAATGTTGGGGCCTTTTGGTGGCCATGATTTTTTTTGTTGGGGGGGGGGGGGCAGCATTTCATTCTTGGATCCAAGTAGCATTTCATTCTTGGACCCAGGCAGCACAATGTCTTGGGCCAGCCCTGCGTTTTAGGGTAGATTGGGATGGATCTTAGTATTCCAACCACAGTAAACAGCAGGAGGAAGCTTCTGTTGTTGTTCACAGGATTCTTTCAAGAGTAGGAAACTCTTTTGTACTATCACACAGAGGGGTCATGATACGCAGATAGGTTTACTTTAATACAGAAGCTTTCTGCTGAATATATATGAAATTATGCATTCGGCGCCTTTACACAAACTGGTATTCAGCATCACTTGCTTTTTACAGTACAGTAGTGTGCGTTTAAGAAATCAAATGTTGGTAGACCTTGCCATGAAAGAGATCATTATGATAATATTGGCGATTATAATTTGGCACGTAGCGAGTTCCTAACGCAAACTACGCAGTTCAAACCCAAACTTGCCATTTACATATTTGATGTAAAAACATCGCCTTGTTCCCAACAAAACCATTGCCTTTCCTCTGCATGTATGGTACAATAATCTGGGGTATAATTTGTACATATTTAGAAAAACTCGGTAGTGTGCCTAAAATTGTCATAGGAAAAAAAAAAGGAGTTTTGCATTTATAAACATGTTTTAAGCAAATGCGATTATTATTTTTTTATTCCTGATGTGAAAATCACTGCTAATTAGTTTTGATTAAGTAAGGCATATCCTTTGAAAATGAGAGACAAGTTCCCTTTGCCCTCTAATGAATTGTCTGTTATTTACATAGTTAATTTTAATAACCTGGAGCATTTTATCCATGGGGCTAAATCATTACAGAGATCCTCATTGGAAGCAGTCTCTATATTTACTAATATTCTGTAAGCTTACCCGGAATTAAAGTTTTATTTTATTTTTTATCCTGCAATATTGAACAGCGCACAATAGTATAAAGTATGCCCTGCCGGTTCATGGGCTGTTTATTGGTACAGCATATGATCATGCCATTATCACCCTTTGTATCACTTGCCCCTCCCTTTTAGATTGTAAGCTCTCATGAGTAGGGTCCTCCTAACCTTTTTACCTTGAATGGCATTGTAACAGTTTTGCGGGTTATTTTGTACAGTGCTGCAAAAACTGTTGGTGCTTTTATGAACCCACTATAATAATAATAATGATATTAATAATAATAATAATATCAGTGCATATGAAATAAAATAGATAAAGACTCATGTCAATGACCACATAATCTGACAATAGTTGGCATTTAAATGAGTCCAGCGTGAATAAAGTGCACATGAAGTATCCAACGTACATAAAGTGCATACAATGTGTCCCCCTTCTTAGCCCCTGTACACACGGTCGGAGATTCTGCCAACCAAATCAATCGGATTTTGTCCGTCAGATTTAGTCCGACGGATTGTGTCCGAAAATGTTGCATACACACAGTCGGACCAAGTTGTTGGAAAATCCGATCATTCAGAACATGATGACGTTATTTAGTTACGATGGGACTACGTTCAGGCTAGTAGCCAATAGCTTTGGTCTAGGAATTTGATCTGAGCATGCGTGGCACTTGGTCCGATCAAAATTCTCTACACATGATCAGATTATGTCCGATCGAACCAGTTGGTCGGAAAATATTTCCAACATGTTGGAAAATTGGGTCGGACAGAGATTCGGACGGAATCAGTCCGATGCATACCACACACAGTCGGATTATCTGACGACGCGGTCCGATAAGACACATTCCGACGGATTCTCCGACCGCGTGTACGCGGCATTAGACCACACTCACCAAACAAGCAAAAACCTTCCAGTCCAAAATCAGGCAAATAAATTAACTGATGATGTGGAAAATTCCAAACAAAGACGTTAGGTGCACACTGGATCACAGGAGAATTTTCATGTTCCACCGGTAAAAAAAAAAGAGAAAATTGCATGGTGAAGTGCTGTGAGGCTCAACTGAAATTGTGCACTACGGTGCTACTTACAGGATAAGATCAGAAAGCAACATTTCAGATAAGAAACTTTCCCCAATCGCCGCCCGTACAGTGTGCACTCCATGTAGGCAGGAAATTGGGTCACTGGTTAAGCCGTAGGCCGGAAATTACGTTGACGCGTTTCGTCCTTCCTCCAGGGCATCATCAAAGACATCCACGGAGGGGAAGCTGCCACCCTTCGCCCGTGATGCCAAGGAGAAAAACAGGGGAAGGGGAAGCCGCCACCTGTGATGCCAAGGAGAGCAGGGGAAGGGGAAGCTGCTGCCCTTCGCATGTGATGCCGAGGAGGAGAGCAGGGGAAGAAGCCCTTCGCCCATGATGCCGTGGAGATGAGCAGGGGAAGCCACCACCCTTCGCCCATGATCCAGAGGAGATGAGCAGGGGAAGCCACCGTCCTTCGCCCATGGTGCAGAGGAGGAGAGCAGGGGAAGCCGCCGGCCTTCGCCCATGATGCCGAGTAGGAGAGCAGGGAAGAGGAAGCCGCCCTTCGCCGTGATGCTGAGGAGAAGAGCAGGGGAAGAAGGGGAAGCCACCGTCCTTCACCCATGATGCCAAGAGCAGGGAGGAATGGGAAACCGCTGCCCGTCGCCTTGGTGAAGCGCTGCCCGCCATATATGGGGTAAGTGCCTGTGCTCCTGATGACCTGACCAACTGGATGGAGGGGGTGCACTGTTTGCCGTCCCCCCCCCCCAAAAAAAAAATCACCACCAGCCACCACTGGTTGTAACAATAGATGTTAAAGCCTAAGTTCAGGTATTATTTTATTTTTATTAAATCAGCACAGATAGTGAAAAGCGTCCATTGTGACTGCTATCTCTGTTCAAGTCTTCAGTTCTCTGCCCCTCCCCCCCCCCCCCCCCCCACAGGGGTAATCTTCCAATGCTGTGAGGGTTAAAACAGGAGCTGAACCTGTCATAGGCATTCATCAAAAGTGCTGACTGTGTCCACATTTTCCACTCCCCTCCTCCAATCACACAAGCTGAAGTATAGCTTCCATCAATGAAAAGTGCTTTATGAATGAATGACAAGCAGATTAACCATTTGCCTCCTGGGCACTTTTACCGCCTTCCTACCCAGGCCAATTTTCAGCTTTCATCGCTGTCACACTTTGAATGACAATCGAGCGGCCATGCTACACTGTAGCCACATGAAATGTTTATCATTTTTTTCACACAAATAGAGCTTTCTTTTGGTGGTATTTAATCACCACTGGGGTTTTTATTTTTTGCTAAATAAACGAATAAAGGTCAAAAATCTTGAAAAAAAAACAAACAAACGTTTTCATCGTTTGTTATAAAATTTTGGAAACAGGCAATTTTTCTCCTTCACAGATGGGCACTGGTGGGCATTGATAGGCTACACTGATGGGCACTGATAAGGTGGCACTGGTGGGCACTGATGAGGCTGCACTGGTAGATGGCACTGATAGGTGGTACTGATGAGCCCTGATAAGCGAAACTGATGGACACTGGTAGTCTGTACTGATAGATGACACTGATGAGGAGGCACTGATGGGCACTGATTGGCAGCACTGATATGCACTTATTAGAAGCACTGGTGGGCACTTATTGGCAGCACTGGTGGGCAAACATTGGCAGCACTGATGGGCACTGTTGGAACTTCACTGATAATCAGGACACTGATAACCAGTGCCCTGATTATCAATGTACATGTCTCTTTTAGAGGATTTGCTTATCGTCTCTCTTCCTCATCTCCTCATGCTGACAACTTGAGAAAAGGAGTGCCGACAACCAGCTTCTGTTTACATCCATGATCAGCTGTGATTGGACACGGCTGATCACATGGTAAAGAGCCGCTGATTGGCTCTTTACCTCAATCTGTGATCAGCAGTGTCCAACCAGAACTAGCCAGTCATGCTGTAGCCATCATTCGGCTACAGTGCGGCCAGCAAGTGGTTAGTGAAAGATCCACCTCCTTCATTACTAGAAGCTATAGTTCAGCTTCTATGAAATAGGAGGGGGGCAGAAAGGATGGGCATAATTGGCACTCCTTACAATGCCTAGGATAGGTCCAGCAAGTGTATTAACCCCTGAAGCACTAGAAGATTGGCACTGGGGGGGGGGGGGGGGTATAGGGGTCAGAGGACTGAATATTATAACTAAGACAGCAGCCATCAGCACAAGGGACTGTTATCACTGAATGTAAGTACTGTCCTGTCTCTTGTGCTGATTTAAAAAAAAAAAAAGTTAACTATGCTTAGGCTTTAAAACTGCTAAAGGGTCCATGCCACGGCTCCAAACGCCCAACCCAGGGCCGTCTTTAATATTGATTGGACTCTGGGCAAAACTTTTCTTGGGGCCCTTCCCCATGCAGTTTTGCTCTCCACCTGCTCTGAGACATACAATAAATAGCAGCTAGACTTAAAATCAGTTTACTGAATTAGCTCAGGCAGCAATTGCGATTGGTTGCCAGAGGTTACAGTGTATCATTACCGCTCACTGACTGGTTGCTAAAGGTTACAGCACACATTACGGCTCACTGAATAGTTACTAGAGGTTATAGCACATGATTTTTGCTTCTTGATTGGTTGCTAGAGATTACTGTGAATATGACCTCAGGGGGGCATGATATACATATGAGTGCCGCTGGCCGCTGCTATTTACATATGAATGCAGCCGCTATTTACATATGAATGCTGTTAATTTACATGTAAACACAGGGTCTGCAGGTGAGTCATCTGTACACAACAATAGGGCAGAGCTGGGCACCATTAGTAGCAGCACTTCACACTGAGATATCGGGACATAGCACAGGACTAAAACCTTAAGGGATGAGGGAATTTAAACCAGGATAGCTGGCAAGTATGAGGCAGCTGCTTTGGGCCCCACAACAATGACAGGGCCCAGGGCAGCTGCCCCTTTTGCCCTACCTTAAAAACAGCCCTTGGCCAACACCCCTGGTCTAGGGCAAAACCACGCTATGTGTATGTTTTGTTAGGAAGCTAGAAGAGGCTTTCAGAAAAGTTTTATTTAAGTTTTGTTCCAAACCCCACGGCCCCAAGCGCCCAAGCCCCCGGGTCTAGGGCAAAACCACGCTATGTGTATGTTTTGTTAGGAAGCTAGAAGAGGCTTTCAGAAAAGTTTTATTTAAGTTTTGTACCAAATTAGTTTTTCCTTAGCAGGGGTGTTATTAATAATTGCATGTCATTGTGTCCAACGGTTGACCTGCTCACTGGGTGTCTCTAATATTAGCTCTGTCACTTATCTTCTACACCTGGGTGAGCCTCTGGTTAAATTCCTTCATATTTTGAATGGTCCAGAACCTAAACCTCTGGAATGTAGGCTAAATGGTCACTGATTTCAGCTCCATCAGCAGGCTCACCCACACACATTAGAATGGGGAGCAAGAAATCATGTAATGGGAGGCTGCAGTGCTATCCTGAAGCACAAGATGATTGTATAGAACTAAAAATTACCATAAAGTTATATTTAGAGGTGTATTTACTAAAAACAAATAGACTGTTCACTTTGCCCTTAGGTTAGTGAATGAGGTGAATCTCTGCTGACTTCAATCATCCATTTATGTGCAAGGTAACATACTATTGTCTTGCACGGGATTGGGTATTATTTTCTAAGTGAATTTTCACAACATTTACTGAGCTAAAAGGAAATTCCCTTGCAAAGTGAATAGTGTCTTTGCCTGTGGTAAATCAACCCCATAGCGTATTTTCGGAATTTAAGGAGTGTCTTTCCATTGGTTCTTTCTGCTCATAATATCTGTCCTGGGTCACATGTATTTTTTTTTAAAACACTGATATCGTCATATGAACTCCAGCATAAACATTCATCTCACATTTTGTACGTCAAGCCCATGGTATTTGACGTAAATAATTCTATGGGGTTTCTGCACCCAGATGGGTTAACTTTAAAAACCATAACTGGGCAGTGTGTAGTTCCTCCAATTAATTCGGAATGAGTATTACATGCACTGATATTTCCATGAATACTAATTAGTCTGATAATGATTGAACTCTAAAAACTGCTACCGGAATTTTTTTGTTAGATGACAGAAATAATGAGAAAAAATTAACCTAATTACATTTTAAAGAGGTCATATTTAGATAAACTATTAGAGAGGATTGGGTTTTATTATTGTGCAGTAAAGTCAGAGATGAAGCTTCGAGTTCATCGTTGATAGTTTGACAGATTTAGAATCAGACCTAACCTTTGGTTCATCATTGCACAGTCATTGAGGTGCTAATTCACGCACTTTATTGGCCATTATTGAAACTTTAAACAACTTTGTCATACAAGGGCATATTGTAGCCTACAGTAATGGAAAAAAATAATGACGTGCAAGATGTCTGAAGCTATGTTTCTGGTTCTTACCCAGACAAATTCCCTTATTTTGTTGATTGGGTATACTGAGATAAGATTGTGCCAGATGAGTATGTCTCAACCACGCTTTAAGGGTTATTTACTAAAACTGCAGAGTGCAAAATCTGGTGCAGCTCTGCAAAGAAACCAAGCAGCTTCCAGGTTTTATTGCCAAAGCTTATTCGAACAAGCTGAAATTGGAAGCTGATTGGCTACCATTCAAAACTGCACTAGATTTTTAGTGAACCAGTTTTGGTAAATCTCCCCCTTATATGGCTTTTACGCTTTGCTTTGCCTAATGGTATTACCACACTGAATCAGAAGTGGGTCCTTACCTCTTAATCCTTCAGGTACCAATATAGGTTTTCTGCCCTTGTGACATTACTTATTTTGCTTGGGCCAAGAATTACAGTTACAGGTTTCATCTGTAGCTGGGGCATGTGTGTGGTAGTGCCGGACCAAAAGAACTGAGATATTGGTGCTTTTGGATTTGACCCAGAGTGAGTTCTCCTTTAAAGGGGCTGGAAAAACTGTGGCTGTGCCCTTTGGAAAGAGACCTTATTCCAGTCTTGCACGCTATCTCTAATGGTCTCAAGAGAGGACTTACAGTAGAAATCAACGCTTTGAGGTGAGTGTTTTAAGTGAAAATGTCCAAATTGGGCCCAATTAGCCATTTTCCCTCCCTGATGTCATGTGACTCAATAGTTACAGGGTCTCAGTTGTGAATGGGGAGCAGGTATATTCAATTTGGTGTATCGCTCTCTCATACTGGTCACTGAAGTTAAACATGGCTCCCCATGGCAAAGAACTCTCTGAGTATCTTAAAAAAAAAAAAGAATTGCTGCTCTTCATAAAGATGGCCAACACCAAGGGTGCCCAACCAGTGGCCCGAGGGCCACATGTGGCCCGCGACCTCCTTCTGTGGGATCGCAGATTGACAAGCCCAGATCATGAGTTGCAGACCCGCTATCCCAGAGCATCTGTGTTGTTAATGAAGCCGGCAAAGCAAGCAGCTGTTGAGCAGAGCTGTATAAGCTGATGCTTCCTGTATAGCGCCATCTCCTGCCACAGGTGGAGTGATACCAAATGCACTCTGCCAGGGACAGCAACAGCAGGCAATACCTGAATGGAAGACTGCTATTAAAGGTCAGTTTTCAGTGTATATATGGGCATATCTGCGCAGTGGTTACTGGGCTACTTCAAACTGACCCTCAGACGCAGTGCACCTTCAGGTAACCTGCACCGAGACATAGTCTTCTGTTATTACCTGCGGGTTTGGCGAGCTTTCAGAAAGTGCACCTGCAGGATATAATAGAAGTCTATGGCAAAGTGTAGCTAGCCCACAGGAAAGACACAGGTGCACTGAGCTGCATTAGTGTGAAAGGCCCCTTTCACACAATCGGTCCAACTCAATCAAACCCTCCATTCACCTCTATGAAATGGCAGATGTAAACAGATTTGTGTCCTTTTACACCTGCCTACCACCAATCTGATTTGCTAAAAAAAAAAAAAAAAACAGAGGGGATCAATCCCCTTCCGTTAGGGCGGATGGGATTGGAGGACCCATAGAGTAGAGTGGGCTGTGTCCGTGTCCACTCTGCATGGACCTGTCATCTGCCTACTCTGCTCATTGTGGCCCACGACCGGTTACCAAGTTGCTTAAGTGGCCCTCGCTCTTCAAAAAGTTGAGCACCCCTGGCCTAGACTATAAGAAGATTGTCAAGACCCTGAAACTGAGCTGCAGCATGGTGGCCAAGACCATACAGCGGTTTAACAGGACAGGTTCCACTCAGAACAGGCCTCTCCGTGGTCAACCAAAGAGGTTGAGTGCTCGTGCTCAGCGTCATATCCAGAGGTAGTGATGGACGAACGTTTCGCCCGGCGGTCGTTTCGCGGCGAATTTCCGACTTTCGCCGTCCGCGGGTTCGAACGCCTTTTTCCGTCGTTCGCCCCGGCGGACTTACGTGTTTAATGTATACAAGAACTTTAACCTTTCGTGACACGTTTATCATGTGTTACAGGACAACCAATTGAGACATGACAGCTCATGGACACTTGGACATTCCCCCTAACCTATAAATACACCCGATCCGGTGGCCATTTTACATTCTTTCTTCTGTCACTGTAGGGAAAGGATCCTGTGTGGAGTAGGGACAGAGAAAACGCTAGCTATTTGGTACACAAAAGTTCTTTTCAGGACTGGTATAGGTGTTAGGTCAGCAGCCTGAGTTTCTTTTGTCAGTTTAGATAAAGGGACAGAGCGCTGTATGCTGCTATTTTAGGGACAGCTCAGCCAGATTAGTCTTTCTTCATCATCATCATCATCATCATCATTAGCTGTTACTATCAGGTCCACAAAAGAGCTGTTCCAGCTAATCGTTCCAGCCTACTCTTTTTTGCCAATTTGTATAGGGACAGGCAGGAAGCAGTGTGTCAGGCAGTGAGGATAATTTTAAAGACTTGCTGTTACTATTAGTTCCACAAAGGTTCTTTTCAGGACTGGTATCAGTGGTACGGTAATAGGCTTGTACACGTATAATATTCTTTCTTCCAAATATAGAAAGAATATTATACTTGACTGCTGCCCTTCTGCTGCAGTCTGCTAATCATTCACAACTCACTTGTTCCACAAAGCTCTTTATCAGGACTGGTAACTTGGTCTGTCTAGGGTGCTACGGTACATAGGCTTGGGTGCGGTACAGTCTGCTGTTCTGTAAGGACCGCTATCGGTCCACAATACATAGGGTTGCCGTGCACTACTGCTGACCGCTGCCCTATACTGCAGCAGTCCTTCAGCGGTATAGGGACTGACGCACAGTCTGCTAAACACTAATACACAACCTGCTTGGTCCACAAAAGTTCTTATAAGGACTGGTAACTTGGTATAGGGTGCTACGGTACATAGGCCTGAGTGCGTTACAGTCTGCTGTTCTGTAAGGACCGCTATCGGTCCACAATACATAGGGTTGCCGTGCACTACTGCTGACCGCTGCCCTATACTGCAGCAGTCCTTCATTGGTATAGGGACTGACGTACAGTCTGCTAAACACTAACACACAACCTGCTTGGTCCACAAAAGTTCTTATAAGGACTGGTAACTTGGTATAGGGTGCTACGGTACATAGGCCTGAGTGCGTTACAGTCTGCTGTTCTGTAAGGACCGCTATCGGTCCACAATACATAGGGTTGCCGTGCACTACTGCTGACCGCTGCCCTATACTGCAGCAGTCCTTCATTGGTATAGGGACTGACGTACAGTCTGCTAAACACTAACACACAACCTGCTTGGTCCACAAAAGTTCTTATAAGGACTGGTAACTTGGTATAGGGTGCTACGGTACATAGGCCTGAGTGCGTTACAGTCTGCTGTTCTGTAAGGACCGCTATCGGTCCACAATACATAGGGTTGCCGTGCACTACTGCTGACCGCTGCCCTATACTGCAGCAGTCCTTCATTGGTATAGGGACTGACGTACAGTCTGCTAATCACTAACACACAACCTGCTTGGTCCACAAAAGTTCTTATAAGGACTGGTAACTTGGTATAGGGTGCTACGGTACATAGGCCTGAGTGCGTTACAGTCTGCTGTTCTGTAAGGACCGCTATCGGTCCACAATACATAGGGTTGCCGTGCACTACTGCTGACCGCTGCCCTATACTGCAGCAGTCCTTCAGCGGTATAGGGACTGACGCACAGTCTGCTAAACACTAACACACAACCTGCTTGGTCCACAAAAGTTTTTATAAGGACTGGTAACTTGGTATAGGGTGCTACGGTACATAGGCCTGAGTGCAGTACAGTCTGCTGTTCTGTAAGGACCGCTATCGGTCCACAATACATAGGGTTGACGTGCACTACTGCTGACCGCTGCCCTATACTGCAGCAGTCCTTCAGCGGTATAGGGACTGACGCACAGTCTGCTAAACACTAACACACAACCTGCTTGGTCCACAAAAGTTTTTATAAGGACTGGTAACTTGGTATAGGGTGCTACGGTACATAGGCCTGAGTGCAGTACAGTCTGCTGTTCTGTAAGGACCGCTATCGGTCCACAATACATAGGGTTGACGTGCACTACTGCTGACCGCTGCCCTATACTGCAGCAGTCCTTCAGCGGTATAGGGACTGACGCACAGTCTGCTAAACACTAACACACAACCTGCTTGGTCCACAAAAGTTTTTATAAGGACTGGTAACTTGGTATAGGGTGCTACGGTACATAGGCCTGAGTGCAGTACAGTCTGCTGTTCTGTAAGGACCGCTATCGGTCCACAATACATAGGGTTGACGTGCACTACTGCTGACCGCTGCCCTATACTGCAGCAGTCCTTCAGCGGTATAGGGACTAAGAGTTTTGTCACAGGGTGATTTAAAAAATGACAGGCAGAGGAAGAGGCAGGCCCTTCCGCAGGGGTGGTAGGGGTAGGGCAGGAGCAACAGCCTTGAGCCAAAGTGGGAAGTTGCAGAAGGTGCGTTCAATTACTTTAAAGGACGCACCAGACTTGGTTGAGTGGCTCACTCAGCCTTATTCTTCTGCACCCTCCTCATCCTCTCGATCTGCACCCTCTTCTTCACTCTCTGCTATGTGCACCCCCAAAGACACTACCACCAACAACACCACCACCACCACATACCTTCCGCTTGAGTGCAAATGGGGGCCTTCATGCTCCAGTGTTTTAATAGGGACCCCCGTATAAAAAGCATGAGGGTCAAGGACCAGTACTGGGTGGCAACGTACTTAGATCCCCGGTACAAACACAAAATGGCGGAAATGTTACCGCCGTCGCAGAGGGCTGTCAGAATGCAGCACTTCCAGGCCTTGCTTCGAGAAATGCTGCATTCTGCTTTTGCGTGCGCTGGCAGAGGAGCAATTCCCACTCCCAGAGAAGGATTTGCGGGTACCAATCCAACAGCGCCTGCAAGAAGAGGCCGGTTTGAAGATGTGTTGGTGACTTCGGATATGAGGTCATTCTTTCAGCCGACCCATCGACAGGTGTCATCCGGATCCAGCATCAGGGAACGCCTAGACCGTCAGGTGTCCGACTACATTGGGTTAACGGCCGATGTGGACGCTCTGAGGAGTGATGAACCCCTAGACTACTGGGTGGGCAGGCTTGACCTCTGGCCAGAGCTTGCCCAATTTGCAATCGAACTGTTGGCTTGCCCCTCATCCAGTGTCCTGTCCGAAAGGACGTTCAGCGCAGCAGGGGGGATTGTGACCGATAAGCGTACTCGCCTAGCTCACGACAGTGTTAACTACCTCACATTTCTAAAAATGAATGAGGCATGGATCTCGGAGGAATTCAACACATGTGATCAGTAGACCATGTATATGTCTATAAACAATTTTTGGAATCAAGCACACAGACCTTCTTAATTCATTTGGCTCACTTCCCTGACCCAAAAAAGCACACCGTACTATATGCCCCTACCCTCCTCTTTGAAGAGGTTGAGCGGTGTCATATTTCTACTGGGGCTGCTTATTATGAGGGGTTCCCACCATCCCTGTGCTGTGCTGACTTCCTCCTGGGTGTTCTTATTATGAGGGGCTCCCACCATCCCTGTGCTGTGCTGACTTCCTCCTGGGGGTTCTTATTATGAGGGGATCACACCATCCCTGTGCTGTGCTGACTTCCTCCTGGGGCTGCTTACGGTGCTGCTGTCAGCGCTGTATGTCACGGAGCTGCTGTCAGCGCTGTATGTCACGGAGCTGCTGTCAGCGCTGTATGTCACGGAGCTGCTGTCAGCGCTGTATGTCACGGAGCTGCTGTCAGCGCTGTATGTCACGGAGCTGCTGTCAGCGCTGTATGTCACGGAGCTGCTGTCAGCGCTGTATGTCACGGAGCTGCTGTCAGCGCTGTATGTCACGGTGCTGCTGTCAGCGCTGTATGTCACGGAGCTGCTGTCAGCGCTGTATGTCACGGAGCTGCTGTCAGTGCTGTATGTCACGGAGCTGCTGTCAGCGCTGTATGTCACGGAGCTGCTGTCAGCGCTGTATGTCACGGAGCTGCTGTCAGCGCTGTATGTCACGGTGCTGCTGTCAGCGCTGTATGTCACGGAGCTGCTGTCAGCGCTGTATGTCACGGAGCTGCTGTCAGCGCTGTATGTCACGGAGCTGCTGTCAGCGCTGTATGTCACGGAGCTGCTGTCAGCGCTGTATGTCACGGAGCTGCTGTCAGCGCTGTATGTCACGGAGCTGCTGTCAGCGCTGTATGTCACGGAGCTGCTGTCAGCGCTGTATGTCACGGTGCTGCTGTCAGCGCTGTATGTCACGGAGCTGCTGTCAGCGCTGTATGTCACGGAGCTGCTGTCAGCGCTGTATGTCACGGAGCTGCTGTCAGCGCTGTATGTCACGGAGCTGCTGTCAGCGCTGTATGTCACGGAGCTGCTGTCAGCGCTGTATGTCACGGAGCTGCTGTCAGCGCTGTATGTCACGGTGCTGATGTCAGTGCTCTGTATTACGGTGCTGCTGTCAGTGCTCTGTATCTCCTGCACCCTCTTGTTTGCCTACCCTGGTCCCTGACCTTCCCTCTCCTCCATTGCCTTCATTAGCTCCATAGTCCTGAATTGTCAGAACAATTTCCCAAATAAAAAAAAAATGCTTGTAGTTATCGATCCCAAATTCACCTCATACATGTATTATGCTATTGTCCAGGTGGTGGGACTACGTGCTACCCCCTAATAATTACCCCGTGGCCGCAAATTCGACCTAAAGGTTTGCGAAATTCGCCTCCCATTGAAGTCAATGGAGCCCGCGGCGAACGGTCGTTTTCGCGAACGTTTGTGTCCGTTCGCGTTTCGCGTTCGCGAAACGTCCCGTCGGAAGTTCGTCCATCACTATCCAGAGGTTGTCTTTGGGAAATAGACGTATGAGTGCTGCCAGCATTGCTGCAGGTGTCAAGTGTGTGCAGCTGTAACCAGGTGAGGAGTACAAAGACAAGTATCATGGTCTAGAGCTGCATGAGTGCTGCTGGCACTGGAGAGCTACAGTTCATTGAGGGAACCATGAATGCCAACATGTATTGTGACATACTGAAACAGAGCATGATCCCCTCCCTTCGGAGACTGGGCCGCAGGGCAGTATTCCAACATGATAACGACCCCAAACACACCTCCAAGACGACCACTGTCTTGCTAAAGAAGCTGAGGGTAAAGGTGATGGACTGGCCAAGCATGTCTCCAGACCTAAACCCTATTGAACATCTGTGGGGCATCATCAAACGGAAGGTGGAGGGGCGCCAGGTCTCTAACATCCACCAGCTCTGTGATGTCGTCATGGAGGAGTGGAAGAGGACTCCAGTGACAACCTGTGAAGCTCTGGTGAACTCCATGCCCAAGAGGGTTAAAGCAGTGCTGGAAAATGATGGTGGCCACACAAAATATTGACACGTTGGGCCCAATTTGGACATTTTCACTTAGGGTGTACTCACTTTTGTTGCCAGCGGTTTAGACATTAATGGCTGTGTATTGAGTTATTTTGAGGGGACAGCAAATTTGCAGTTATACAAGCTGTACACTCACTACTTTACATGGTAGTAAAGTGTAATTTCTTCAGTGTCATCACATGAAAAGATAGAATAAAATATTTACAAAAATGTGAGGGGTGTACTCACTTTTGTCAGATACTGTATATATATATATATATATATATATATATATATAGTATATATATATATATATATATATATATATATATATATATATATATATATGGTATATATATATATATATATATATATATATATATATATATATATATATATATATATATATATATATATACATATATATATATATATACATATATATATATATATATATATATATATATATATATATATATATATATATATATATATATATCGTATATATATGTTCCATTACAAAACACAATGAACACTTGCCAGTAATATCCAAAATGCTCTGGAGGTTTATAGCTCACTATAGTTCAAAAAGTCTCTGTACTACACACCATTACCGTCAATGAATCAGATGTTTTATTTCCATCATTAAAACATGGATCGTAGTCCCCACTCTAGATCAATAAATATGAGACTGCACATCTCGTGCTCAACATCTTCTTCAGCCAGAGCTGAACATTTGTCATCTTCATAATAAAAGGTTTCCATTCTCTGATTAATATTTAAAAGTAATAACATGACCTCGGGTGGCGTTAAACATACCTTTAGCCTTTGCTGAGATCAGGTTCATCATGTCTTTTTTCTGAAATAATTATTCTCTGGCTCAGAACAATAGAAGATAATACAGTTCAGCTTTATGATCTTCCCCACTTGCATTCATTGTTATCCATTCCAGGCGGCTTCACAGATCAAAGTATAGAGAAAAAAGGAATGTAATCCTGATAGCATATACTTGTACTACAGAACATTTACAGCAGTGGAGAACCATTAGTTTAAATCAGGGCTAGGTAGCCCGGGGAGGTGGAGCTCTACCTGAACAACATAAAAAAAAAAGAAAGATCACCAGGGTTGCAGCAGGGTTCCTTTTTTTAAAGGAGGTAACCTAGAAACGCCCCTTAAAACATAAGCAAGGTTTAAAGAGTTTAGGGGTTAGTAGTATCCAAAGCAGATTTCATTGAATAGTAGCCTAGGTTTCAGATGCCAAGAGTAAGGTAATGCAGAGGAAAAAGGGTAAGTAACACAGGGGTAAGTAGTATGCAGTACCAGGATCAGGAGAAAATAGCGCACAGTGCAGAGGTCAAAGGTAGGTAGCACACAGTGCAGGGGTCAGAAGTATGTAGTGCACAGTGCAGTGGTCAGTAATAAGTAATGTAGAGTGCAAGGGTCATAGGTAAGTAAGGTCAATTTTAGGGGTCAGTAGTTTGTAACACTTCAAAAGGTTGAAAGTTTGAGCATAACTTCTATTCAGGAGTTCAAGAGTCAGGAGTAAGTAACGCAGAGTTCATAGTTTAGGGGTCAGGAGTAAGTAACATAGAGTTTTGAGGTCAGTATTGTACAGTTCTGGGGTCAGGAGTAAGTAAAGTAGAGTTTGTTGGTAATATAAATGTAATACAGAGTGCAATGGTCAGGAGTAAGTAACAGAGTTCAGAGGTCACTAATGAGTAATGTGGGGTGCAGAGTTCAAGAGTAAATAATACAGTGTTTAGAGGTCACATGTATGTGTAGCGCCCTCTTATGTAGGAGCTAGGATAGTTAGATAAATGTTAGTGTTTTTGATAGGTAAATTTAGTTGCCACACGGTAGTCCGTGTTAGACTTGTGCACAACGGAAAATTTTGTTTCGTTTTCATTCGTAAAATACATAATTTCGTTCTGTTATGTTTGTTATGTTACGTTAATTTGTTTTTGGTTATTTCTGTAGACTATCGATATTGATTCATTTTCGGATAGTTCGATCTTTGTATGTACTGTATGTATATATAGTCATGATAACGGTTTGTAGTTCGGAAAGTCGTTTGTTTATTAAATCCATTAACACACATAATGAAAAATATCTCTTCTCCTCGGCTCAAATACAATACAACACCCTTCTCACTCAGTTCTCAGGAGCACACTTTGCCAGTAATCCAACCTCCAGCACAAAATGAATCAGCTGACTGTAAGATTTATTGTGAGTTGACCTTTTGTTTCGTTAGATCTTTAACGAAATTTTTGCTATAATTTCTTTCATATTAGTCGAAATTCGTTATATCTTTATTTGGATATTCAAATGCATACGAATGTCCAAAAGATACACAATTTGGCCGAATTTCAAATTGTTACGAAACCAATTGCACATGTCTAGTCCGTGTGGTTGTGATTTTGGTTGAGGTAAAAGCATAGTTTGGTTCATTGTACTGAGTGAGCTGAAATTGTTTAGTTAGGCCTGATCTGTGTGCTCAGCTGCTTCTAGTCTACTAGATAGCTCCCTCTGTATCCAGGCAACTTGAGAAGCTTCTAGACAACAGGTGTGGAGCTATGCAGATATTGATATAACTCCAACCTATCCCAGTTGCACATAGTTCTTGACTTTAAGTATCCCACCAATTCTATTATCCCAATCCAAGTTCTCCAAAAATAAAAACATCTCCTAGACTGTTTTTTGGACAAAGTTGGGAAGACCTGGACAGTAATTCCTGCAGCTCCTACAGAAGTAGCGCTACATTTGTAAGGCAAAGGGCAGTGGTCAGAAGTAAGTAGCACAGAGTAGCACAGAGTTCAAAGGTCAGTAGTATGTAATGCAAAGGAAGGGGTTATGGGGAAAAATGAAAAGTGCAAAGGTCATAGTATGTAATCAGGGTTCGGGTTAACATAGAGGCTACTGGAGCTGCAGCCCCAGACCCCTTACTTTAAGATAGGCCCATTTGCCCAAAAAAAAGAAATCACAAAAAAAAACGATTGACTTCGAGGGTTGTAGCTGGGCGACCTGGGGTTCCAGAGACCCCAAATTTGGGGGATAGGCAAACGAAGACCTACCCCTGCCACTGGGGCTCCTGGGACCTGTGGTTTTGGAGTAGATAAATGAGTTAAATTCTAGTGGGGGTGTAGGAGACATTGCCCACATCCCTAATAAAGACACATAATACAACAGCTAACCCTCTGGTGGGTCTTTAAAGGGCAATGACTCCAGAAAAAACTTATGCAAAAAATAGATGGACAAAAAATGACAAATTTAATAATGCAAAATCTAAAAATAGAAACAACTTTTGCTGTATCGACCATTACCAAAATTACAGTTGATATAACATGTTGTTCACAATGAGATCAAAAAAACACTCATTTACATTTACAGGCCTAAGAGGTTTCAGAAGCACAACACACCCCTCCCCTAGGCAGAAGACCAAGGGGGGAACAGACTGACTTCCTAAAGCCACACTGAATATTCTTATGCCCTTTACAGCTGAATGCAGCTTAGCACCGCTACATTTAAATAGACACTCCTGCTTGGGGCAGCGTGGCTACATAACCTTAAAGAATGCCTGTGTGTAAAAAAATAACAGCTCCAGGCCTGAGAGGCAGGAGGAGGTGGACCAGTTACCATAGAAGCTAGTCTCTGCTTACACATTATGGTGTGTAAGCTGAACACTAATGCCACGTACATGCGACTGGACTTTCCGGCAGACTAGGTCCAACGGTCTTCCCGACGGACTTTTGGCAGAGTTCCGGCAGACTTTCCGAACGAACAGACTTAGCCACACACGAACGGACTAAGTCCGTTCGAAAGTCTGTTCGTTTTGAACGTGATGACGTAAACGGGACTAAACAAGGAAGTTCAATATGTCAGGGCTGGCTTAGCCCTTCCTTCTCTGGGCTGGCTGCTCAGCTGTTGGCTAATTGCCAGCTCTCATTTCTCTCCACAGTTACCAGCTGTTCCTGATCCTGCTCATCTGACCTGCCTACTTAAAGCTGTCCAGCTCACTTCACCTCTGCCTTCGCCATGGTCACATCACAAGAAACCATCTCCTGCGGTTCTGTTTAAAGACTGGCTTGCTGACATCCCTTCTGGCTCCTTATCCTGCATGCTGTTGCTCTACTTGGATCTCTGACTTTTGGCCTGGCTGATTACCCGATCTGGTTATTGAACTTTGGCCTGGCTGACTACTCGATCCGGTTACTGGACTTTGACTACGCTTTTTCTATTTACCTTTTTATTTTTATTTAATAAACAAGTGTGATTCGATTGTACTTCTGTCTCGGTCTGATTCATGGTTTCTGACACAATAGCCGGTAGCCAATAGCTGCCCTTGCCTTGTATTTGGTCCGTCGGACTAGCACACAGACGAACGGTTTTCCCGATTTTTAGTACATCGGAATTGAGTCCGTCGGATAGATTTAAAACATGTTCTATTTCTAGGTCCTTGGGATTTTTTTTTTTTAAAACGATTGGACTAGCCCACACACGATAGGATTGTCCGACGGACTGATCCCGTCAGACCTAGTCTGCCAGAAAGTCCAGTCGTGTGTACGCGGCATAACACTAACTGAACACTAACATTTAAACACAAAGCTGAACTGATACTTAGCTTGAACCTGTAGGCACCATCAGGCCTGAGAGGCAGGAGGAAGTAGTCCAAAGATGAAAACTGGTCTAAATTATTTGGGGATCTCAAGGTGCTCCAGAGAAGAAGAGACGGGGTATGTGGGCACTTGACGTCCTTGCTATTCAAAGTAAATATTAGTTTAGCATTTCTTTGGAAACCAGATCAGCTCGAGAGAAGTAGAGATGACAGGCCTGGAACCTGCAACTTCCAGAACAAGTTATTATTGAAAGCTCCTATTTTATTTCTGACAGGTTCTCTTCAAGTCAAACTATTCAAACAGAATTTCCATTGAACATTTTTTCAGACTTGATAAGTTAGAATGGGACCTCCATCAAAAAGAACCAGCAAAGGGTAAAAATGAAGCAACCACAGAAGTGAAAAGTATTCTTTGTTAAGCTGCATTTGTTGGAAGAGACTTTCTTAAAGAAGGATTTCCATTTTATGTTCTGTCTAATACATTTAGGCAGGCGTGCCTACATACAGATGCCAACATCAGTCCTGCACCCCCAGCCAGTTTAAGAGGTGTAGAAAATCCTGGAATATTCCTTTATGTGTGTATGTGTGCGCACGCTGAATGTTTTACAGTTTGTGATCCATTTATGTGGATGGCTGCATGATAAGGTGATGCCATAATCCCTATTTGTCCCTCAGTAGCTATTATTTTGCACAGATCATTTGTTCACTTGTCAAACTAAATTGAACTGTGAACAGACTGAAACAAATTCCATAACTCCTTGGCCTGGGAATCTCAGTTAATGTCAATGAGAAAAATCTCGATATATGGTACACACCACTGCAAATGCCATACTCTCCTATAGCATTACAAGTAAGACCCGTGCAATCCTGATCTATCCCAGGAGCTCTGAAGCTAACCACACGCAATTGAAAAGTTCCTCAGCTGCTGGTTTAGCCGCTTGAGCTATGGCGCCTGAAGATTTCAATGCAAGTCTTCTATTCTTAAAGGAACATTGAAGCATTATATGCAATATTATTTTTCGATAATGTGAAGGTTAACTCATGGCAAACAGTTAAATTCAAAGCTGAAATACATATATAGATTTACACAGTCCAACGAGGCTGGTGAGCCAGGTTACGAATCTTATGCCGCGTACACACGAGCGGATTGTATGGCGTACTTAGTCCGTCATACAATCCGACGGACAGTCCGTCGTACTTTCCACTGAACGGACTTGACCACACACGGATACACAAACAGTCTGTCGAAAGCTTGCGCGATGACGTGTACAGCACGTACGACGGGACTAGAAATAGGAAGTCCAAGACACAGCAAAGCACCCTTCCGCCGTGTAAATCCTTTCTGGGCATGCGCCATTCTTAGTCCGTCGAACTAGCATACTGACGACCGTATTGTCCGCTGAAACCAAAGTACGACGGACAGAATTTCGAAAAAACCGAAATACTTAGTACTCCGGACTGCACGCTGAAAAAGTCCGCTGAAGCCCACACACTAGCGGATTGTCCACTGAAATGTGTTTGACGGACTAAGTACGCCATACAATCCGCCCGTGTGTACGCGGCATAACTTTACTCTACTGGAGCAAAGCACATAGCTTAGTCAATTCCAGTGCAACAACTTCCCTGTATGTCTGTATCACTCAATATTCTTGGAACAGTTTTAGCAACTATCTGACATTATTTGGCACTTCTCATGACCCCACCTCAGTCTTATGGTTTAATGGTGAGGATTGTTAAGAAGTACCCTCAGTAGGTGGTAACAACTCTGTTTCAACTTCAGAAGTGCTTGGTGACCCAACTGATAAGTATGCCTGACTAGTTATAGTGTCTTAGCAGAGCAACAAGGCAACAATTAAGGAAGGCAGTAGACTTAACCTCCCTGGCGGTACGATTATTTCGGATTTTAGGTGCTAAAAGTGGTACCATTATTTTGCAGGAAAATTTGGCGTTTTATATTGTAGTCCTGTAATTCTTAGCAATAACTCTCTTAAATCTGTCCAAACCAGAGTCTAGCAGACATCCCGGGTATGATAAAGTTTGAAAAATGAAATCATAAATTATAATAACTAATTATAAATAATTGTACCAAATAATAATATAACAATAATAAAAATTATTCAATAATGTGATCAAATCAAAAACACTGAAATTTGCTCAGTTGCAGAATTGTCACTGTCATTACTTTTCAGTGTTTGATGACGGATCTCCCCTCTCTGCGAGTGATTATAATTTATTATCGCCTAAAATCATTTTTGATGTAAAGGGATAGTTTTGGTTGCTATGGACAATCTCCAGTTTCCAGGCATAACGAACAGTTTTTATTATATAAAACTGCATGCGGGACACTGGACAGAACACTGGGGATGTGAAATATTTACATACAGCAATGTAATCTGTAAGATTACATTATACTGTATGTAATGTGTGTGTTTCACTTTTTGAATTTGGTGCCGATGTCCGTTCCCGTGTGTTGCAACGCTCGCAGGGAACGGAGCTCGGCTCCGTGATAGATCGAGCGAGATACGGCTCGCTCTTACAGCGGGGAGACATTGCTGGATCCGAGGGAGAAGGTAAGTAAACCTCCTCCTGGATCCAGCGATGCAGTCCCGAGTCTGGCTCGGGGTTACCGCTTTTGGTATAAAAATTCCGCCCCGAGCCAGACTCGGGAATACCGCCAGGGGGGTTAAGCATCAATAAATGGTCAACCCATCCAAGTCTGATATTTCAGTTTTTAGCATATTCTAGAGCCAAACCAGCTAATAATTTCATATATCTCTCAGAGACCATCTATTGGTGAGATATCTTTGCTTGAGTTCTGTGGCCAATGTGAGGGTTGGTTACTCTTCCTGTTGGGCTTTTTTATTGTTTATTTTGTATTATGTAGAACAGTGTTCATCAACCCTGTCCTCAGGGCCCACTAACAGGCCAGGTCTGCAAGATAACTGAAATACATCCCAGGTGATATCATGTGCTGCTCAGTGATTGCAGTATTCTAGTCTGCATCTCCCCCAAGGTAATACATAAAACCTGGCCTGTTAGTGGGCCCTGAGGATAGGTTTGATGACCTCTGATGTAGAATATAACAGGAGGATCTGGACCAGGGCCAGGACAAAGGGTGGGCAGGAGGGACGGCTGCCCCTGGCGCAATGGTTTATTGCAGGGGTAGGGGGCACCCTGACCCTAACCCTAAGGGAAAGGGGGGCACAGTTTGGCATCTTTGCCCTGCACGCTGGGTGACCTTGTCCCGGCACTGATCTGGACCATACAAAGGTGGGCAGTGACACCCAAAGTCTACCAGTAGAAGGAGAGAGAGTTGGGAATTATGGCAGAGAGATCTCTCTATTGAAGCATCAAAAATATATAAGAAGGCATCCAAGATACATAAGAAGGGAGAGGCTGGCTCAGCCCCCCAAGCTATAGCTATAATGAAAATACATTTTTTTGGCTGGACTACCTCTGTTAAGCCAGTCTGTCATTTGAAAATGAAATATCTTGGGAAAAAAAACCCTTGGAAAAAGAGACTCTATTGATACTAAACACATACTGTTTAACCACTTTAGGGCCACCAGCCTGCTATGTACTGGCAATAGGCAGCTCCTACAGGCACAGAAGCATACTTGTACGTCACTGCCTTCTCCCGGGTTCGGAGCACCCCCCCCCCCCCCCCCCCCACACTTCCTATTTAATAAATGCCCATTTACATATTGTACATAACAAAAACGTGAAAATACAGTTTTGCATGCATGAGCAAATTTTCGCAAATTGTGCAAAAATTGCGCAATCACATATGCATGAAAATGCACGCAGACACATAAAAAAAATGTCTGCGAAACTAGATGCTCAAACAAGAGTGTCGTGTACAAGAGGCCTTAGCAGCCCGATTACCCCAAGATGTTAAACCCTTGCCAGCCAGTGTCATTAGTACAGTGACAGTGTATAGTATTAGCACTGATTACTGCATTAGTGTTACTGGTGATATCAGTGTCAGTTAGTCAGTTGCCACCCAGCAGTCGCTGATCACCACCATTACAAGTATAAAAAAAGAAGTAACATTTCAGGTATATAGAACATAGTTTGGAAATGCTATAACTTTCACACAAACCAATCAATAAGTGCTTATTGGAATTTCTTTTTACCAAAGGCATGTAGCAAAATAAATTTTAGCCTAAATTTATGAAGAAATTGTATTTTTATTTTTTTGGATGTGTTTTAGAGCAGCAAGTAAAAAATATTGTTTTCGATCAAAATCTTTGGCCTTTTTCATTTACATAATAAAAAATGGAAAATAAAAAACCCAGTGGTGATCAAATACCACCAAAAAAATAAATAGATTTCATTCAGTACAGTACATTGAGTAAATAACAAAACATGTCCTGGTTATGAAGTGGGCAAAACCTTTCTGCAGCTCAAGTGGTAAATTTACATTAACTGTAAGGAAAATGCATCAGACACAAGGCTTGCCGGCTGAATCTGGCCCACCAGGCCATTTCACCTCTCCTGCTGGTGCAGCATCCCCCTCGTCTCTGCCCCCACCCCACCTCAGCAGTCGGTATCAGGGAGGAAGATAAAAAACTCCTTTACCAGATCTTGCTCTTCTCCATGCTGCCATGGAGAGGCTTGTTTCTTCTCCCCCTTCTCAGCAGTCAGATGCAGAAAGGAGGACAGAACATCTTCTAGAGATCCTGTGCCTCTCTATGCAGCCCCAGCACACTTTTGTCTTCACCTGCCCCAGTCTCAACATTCAGCAGACTCTAGTAGCTGACTCCAGCCCTCCTCTGGTCCTTCTCCAGACAGAGCATTTTCTGCTTCCCAGCTCCACCCTCAGCTTCTTACCAGTAGAAGCACAAGGTAATGGGGTAGGAACAGGTGCATCTGAGCTACTACCTCCTGTGCAATGCAATGGTGAGCCTCAAGAACACAGCACTGTAAACCTCCAAATAGTCCATGCAAAAAAGGAGAAAGGATGGTGCTATGAAAGACAGCTAAAACATTGTTTTATTATTGCTTGTGAACAGTGGTCAACAGTGGTTAACAGTGGTCAAATCATCATGGCTGATGATTAAGGCCTGATGACCGAAATGCGTTGGGTTTCTTTTTGACTGCTGTTCACATGCAATAATAAAACATTTTTTTAGCTGACTTTCATAGCACCATCCTTTCTCCTTTTTTACAAGGTAAGGGCGAACACTGTGATGTAAAGAAGGGTGGGGATCTGGTAACATCTGATGTGGGGGGGGGGGGGGGGTGAGGGGCTCTGAACATCTCCTTATAATTAGTATGAGAATAATACTGTTCTAGACCAGTTAAAACAGAGAGTCACATACTGCTGGTATCTTTCACAATAAATTGTATGGGAGACTGCTTAGTGTTTCTTGTGGAGGATACCAACGGTGTGAGACCCTCCTTTTCAGACTTGCATCATCTGCTGCAGGAGTGTGAGTGGCATCCATGCCGGTCTGCACCTGCCCTTCACAGCTTATAGTGATTGTAAACGATCCCCTTGTAAAAAAAAAAAAAACATTCAGTTTAAAACAGAAATCAAAAGCAAAACATTTTTGTATAGATATAAAAATACATTATAAATACCTTCTTTTTTTTTATAAGTGATCACATTCCCTCTGTTCTCAGCTGCATAAGAGCTGGGGTCCGGGAGAAGCAACAGCGCACTGAGCTTCCCAGTGAATGGTCATGCAGCGGGCGCATGTCAGGACAAGTCTGATCATTGGAGGAGAGTACACTGAGTTAGCTAGAGAACTGACCATGGTGTGCTCTCCTGCTTAGTGTCAGTTTTTAATAGGAAAGCAGAGGGACTGGCAGGAACACCAGGAATTTCACACAAAGGAAGTAATACAAACAGGATACTTTATCATACAAGTACATGGCACAGCAGGCACAAATCAGGAATATGAAGTGTTGGGGTAACAACAGCTTTAAAGGGATTGTAAAGTCTTGTTTTTTTTTCTCTAAAAAATAATAAACATGTTATACTTACCACCTCTGTGCAGTTGGTTTTGCACAGAGCAGCCTGGATCCTCCTCTTCTTGGGTCCCTCTTCGGCTCTCCTGGTCCCTCCCTCCTGTTGAGTCCCCTCACAGCGGGCAGATTGCTATGGGGGCACTTGAGCCGATCCGTGTCCATTTAGACACAGAGCCCTGGTTCAGCCCCACCCCCTCTCTCCTGATTGGCTAACTGACTTTGATTGAAAGCAGTGGGAGCCAATGGCACCGCTGCTATGTCTCAGCTAATTAGGAGGAGAGTCCCAGATGGCTAAGAGACTCGTGGGCATGGCTGAAGAGAGACGGGGCTCAGGTAAGTATTAGGGGGTGCTGGGGAGGCTGCTGCACAAAAAAGTTTTTTTTATCTTAATGCATTAACATAAAAAAAACCTTCTGCCTTTACAACCACTTTAAGTCTTAAGTTATTACTAAAACCAGTATTAATCGAATGCAGAGGCAATTCTTTAATATAATAATATAATATTAATTATTTATTAATAATAAAAATAATAATAATAATAATAATAATGATAAAGAGTAGACACATTTATATAGTCTTAGCCCCTGTACACACGGTCGGAGATTCTGCCAACCAAATCCGTCGGATTTTGTCCGTCAGATTTAGTCCGACGGATTGTGTCCGAAACTGTTGCATACACACGGTCGGACTAAGTTGTCGAAAAATCTGATTTTTCAGAACGTGATGACGTAATTTCGTTACGATGGGACTACGATGAGGCTAGTAGCCAATAGCTTTGATGTAGGAATTTGATCTGAGCATGCGTGGCACTTGGTCCAATCAAAATTCGCTACACATGATCCGAGTATGCCAGATCAAACCAGTTGGTCGGGAAATATTTCCAACATGTTGGAAAATTGGGTCCGACGGATATTCAGACGAAATCAGTCCGATGCATACCACACACAGTCAGATTATCTGATGACACGGTCCGATAAGACGCATTCCGACGAATTCTCCGACCGTGTGTACAAGGCTTAAGCCCTTGTACACACGGTCGGACATTCCGATGGACAATCTCCGATAGGACCTTGTTGTCGGATAACCCGACAGTGTGTGGGCTCCATCGGACTGTTTCCGTCTGAATATCCGACGAACCAAGTTTTCCAGCTGGGCTATAAAATTTTACGACAACATGATCCGATCATGTGTAGAGAATTCCGATCGGACAAAGTGCCACGTAGTCCTTTGAGGGCAATCATAATGCTGATATGGCCCGTGATGGTATTGAGTTTGACACCCCTGCTTTAAGGCATAGGAAGATTTTTGAAAAAAAATCTAAAATTGCAAATATAAACTAAACCTTTAAAGAAATCACATCACATTTTCTCATATTTTTCAGTTAAAAAATAAAATAAAAATCACCGTAAAAAAAAACAAAAAAAAAACAGCATTAATCCCTCTATTTATTGTCACCCCATTTCATTATCTTTAGAAATTAGCCTGCTTTGCGTAAATAGTTTATTGTATCACATAAAAATGTTTTGCTGACCTATTAACTAGACCAGTATATTATTGTTATTGACAAGAGCAGTAAAACTTACTAACGGCCATTAAGCCACTTAGCATACTTGACATGCCTTTTGATGCGGTTGGAAAGCTAGAGGGGCGATTTTTTATATTTTTCTTTTTTTTTTTTTAAAGAATATTGTGTGTGGCTGATATTAAATTGTGTGCATGATCTTAATATATTGTCTAAGTTTATGAGTCATAAAAAAAAAAAAAAAAAAAGCAAAAGCCCAGGCTTAGTAAAAAAATTAAAAAATGGCGAAAGAACAAATGCCAAAGAAACACAGTCAGATTTGAATGGCACAGGCTAACACTGATGCACCATACTGTTTAACATGTAAAGAATAGATCACTGAAAAAAAAAAGATGTACGAAGCATGTCTTCCTATTCTCTTTTCTAGGATCACACAAGCAATGGATGTAACTGATCTTGACATTCCGAGTTCCTAGCTTTGCTTTGAAATATTGTAAACTCTAGTATAGTTGAGAACAAACACAGAGGATGTGTTTAGTTGTTTGTTTTTTTTGTAGATAATATAAAATATGTATTATACACAGCCACCTACTGTGAACAGAGGGTAAGTCCAATGCGTTTCATCTCAAGGGTACTTCCATTAGGGATGTGTTATAGACCTATGGGTTTTTATCAATTCAGAAAGTCCACTTTGAACCCTTATTTCAAAGCCTACAGGGGGTGGAGGAACTGGAGCAATGCTTCTCTTGTGCCTGATGGAACCTGTTGAATTGAAAGAACTATCCGCTCTCCTTTTAAGTTTGAAGCAAGGCCCAAAAACAGGCAAATTATGTGTGTGAATGGAAATAGGTTTTGGCTAATTCTTTGATTTTCCATTGACGACGATTTAATTTGCACGCAAAGCAGTGCTCAAATTCCCTTTACATAGACATTTTGTTGGGAAGGAGAGGAAAGTAATTGGGATGTTTTGTAGATTGTCATGGGACATGTATAGAAAAAAAAACTTGTAGGTAACTGAAAAACCTGCATAACGAGGATTCTCTATCTTGTTCAGTGTAGAAAATGAAAGATTCAATCCCCCCAACAGTATTAATTACCTAACACTTTCTTTTTATTTATCGTTGACTCCAGCAGTGATATAAATTGAGCACTTGGGTGCCGGCTCCATCTATCAACCTTGGTCATTAAGGAGGACCTGTCTGTGGAATCTGTGCCCAAAAAAAGGGAAGCAGAGGGCCAAGGACTAGTCATTAAAAACTGAAAATAATATAAAAAGTGTTTGTGCACTGCCACCTAACCCAACTAACTATCTATTGGCTGCTGCTATCACAAAATGTGTTCCTGCATACAATATAGAATAGGAATATACATTAAGGTGATTGCACTGCCCAAATAATGTGACTATTAACAATCCTCAATGAATAGGGCACAAATAACATCTACCATATCAAATAAATAAAATCTTAAGCCCCGTACACACGATTTTCCGATGGGAAATGTTGGATGTGAGCTTATTGGCGGTAAGTCCGACCATCTATATGCTCAATCGGACAATTGTCGGATTTTCCACCAACAAATGTTGGCTAGGATGTTCTCAAATTTTCTACCAACAAATGTGTGTTTTCGGACGTTCCAACCGCGTCCGTCGGACAAAAGTCCAAAGTACAAACAGGTATGCTCGGAATCAAGGACGAGCCGGAAGCGGTCTTGTAAACCTAGTGTTGGTAATGGAGATATCACGTACATCTTGTACGTTACTACGTTCGTAATTGTTGGCCAACATTTGTGTGACCGTGTGTATGCAAGACAAGTTGGAGCCAACAACCTTCGAAGAACATTCCATGGTTTTGTAGTCAGAAAGTCTGATTGTGTGTACGAAGCTTTAGTGCAAGGGACTTATCAAGTCCAAATCAAGAGCAAAAAGAGAAAAAAAAGTCCAAGAGAAATAATTCAGTATAGCGTCTTCACAGAAGAAAACCAGTGCATAGGAATTCCTAGATCCCCTCTGTGCTCCAGCAAGACATGCAATAGTGCTCAGCCACCAGGAGAAATGGACGCTCGCCTTATTATAAGACCCATATATGGGCCAACACAGCTTTTGAGAAAATAAATGCTGGTTGTCCTCTTAGGTCCTCCTTATTAGTATACCATCTCCAATGGGGATAGCTCCACAAAGTGCTTCCATCACCATCTTGAGCTCATCATACAGGTACGTGACACCATCTTAAAAGGAGCAAGGACTTGGACTCTGGTCGTGCATTATCTTTCCGGACCTTAGCCCAAAAGTATTCCTTGCCGGATTCCTCTGCTTTCCACTATGGCCAGTGCCTTTCTTCAGAAATCATGCAGGGCGGAGCACTCAAGGTTCAAATCTTCTCTCATCGACACGCTTCTACGACAAGATTCCTACAAAATCTCTGAAATCTACAAACCTCTACTTCTCAAAACAACACCCTCTCTGCATTCATCCTCGGTATCTAACTGGGCGAAAGACTTTCCGGATGATGACATAGTCGAAAAGATTCTGTATGGCCTCAACTCAGTATACCGTCTCATCCTGAACGAATCTTGGAGGGAAACTCAACTTAAAATCTCGCACAGAGCGCATATACCGTTCCTCCCATCGGGGATACCTCATACTTCTCAAGCTTCACAGTGCCCTCTTTGCCAACAATCAAAACCTACTCTTGCCCACCGCTACTGGTCTTGTTTGGCCATCTCCTCGTTCTAGAATCGCATATTGGCCTTCATCTTTGAAGTCACACTACTAAAGCTTCCCAAAGATCCGTTACTCCTCATCTTCGGATACTGGGATCCTAAACTACTCCCATGGTCGGCCGCCTCCTCACCCCCAGGCAAGGAATGGGCCCTGATTTGCCTATTGCTTGCCAGGAGAGCCATTCTGGCACACTGGACTGCCACTACCACCCCTTCAGTTTCTCAAGTCAACAGAGACCTCAGACACCTTCTTCTCCGGGACAAACTTAACACAAACCTACTCCAACCTAAAGCCACACAACGTTTCCATAATAGATGGAACCTATACATCGCCTCCAAACTCACTCCACAGGAACGGACCCTCCTCAAATACCATTCTTTCACACGCACTGACCCCCTGCTACCAGCGACCTTTACTGCAGTGTGAAACTTTACTACCCAGTGTACAACACAGTATATCTTCTTTCTTTTTTCAACGTCACACCCCCCTCCATCGGTTGGGATCCCACCCTCCTCAGATGCGGACTGCTATACTATGCCAGGCTTGGCAAGCCTCCCCCTCCCCCCCCTTTTTTCTTCCCCCCCCCCCTTTCCTTCTAGCATTCTGTTACTTTTTTTTATGCATATTCCATGTAGGACCTTAGCTCCCTTGAAGGATTCCATGGTGCCATGCCATGGCAATCCGCAGATCCATCCAGTTGAGGTCATCCCCTTCTCCTTCTTGTAAGGGAGAATGGTTTGGCCTCCATTTCCTGCAAGGAGTACTATGTTTATGTTTTCAATGCATTTAATTGTTGATGTGCCTACTTTCTCGAGATTCAGACAGCTCCTTTAAAAATGCCTTTATTCATCTTACGGTATTTTCTTTGTATTGTACCTTCTTTTCAATAAAATTTATTTGAAAAAAAAAAAAAGGAGCAAGGCTTTACTTTCAAGTCAGAGCTGACCCCCTACTAACTGGAGGGGTGGAGGAATTACAGAGCCAAAGAATAAATGGAGAGGAAACATAGAAATTCCTGCACTGCAGGTCCCCAGATACTGCTTGTCCTACAGCAAGAACTGGAAGCAGCACAGTAGTGACATCACTAAATCTCACTCACGTCAGATTTTTTTAAGCAGTGGTGATGTCCTATGAGCACTAATCTTTCACTTTTATCATCTGTTCACTCATAAACCTAAATGTGATCAAGGATGAGAGATGTAGCCCCTTTTGCTGTTACTCCAAGTTTCTAATGACTGAGCGGTAGTTTTTATACTGTGATCAAGGGTAAGAGATGCAGATCCTTAGCTGATACCCTAGGGTGCCAACAGTTTTGCAGCAGTGTATACTGTATATAAGGCCAGTTGCACACAGGCGTAATAATTTACTGATGATTATTCAGGAACTTGTTGACGGAGTAATGTTGAGTATAGAAGTGTAAAGCCTCTTCCACATGGGAGTAAACAAAACACAGCTTATTAACTAATTTGAAATGAGATGCATTGTTGTCTATGGAACAATGCACACAGCTGAGTAAAGATCAGTAATATAGTAGTTTTGGGTACAGAGCAGTAAAACAAAAGAAGAATTTTTTTTTTATTTGAGTGTGTTAATTTGCAGCATTTTTATGCAAATATATTACAATACTTGCAAAGAAGAAGAATTGTACTTGTCTATTGCACTTGTCTACACCAGCCTTTTTCAACCAGAGTGCCCAGGCACCTTGGGTTGCCTTCCGCTTTCTTCAGGGTTGCCTTGGAAAAATACCTATAAATTGCCCGAAAATTGTATATGAGCCAATGCGTGGATCAAGCCTGACTTTTAGTTACAGAAAGCCTCATGTTTTCATTGCATCCACTTCAGCCACGGAAGGTTTAACCCCCTTCATGACCAGGCCATTTTTTGTGATATGGCACTGAGGTGTTTGACAATTGCGAGGTTGTGCCAAGCAGTTTTTATTTTTTGCGCTATAATCAAAAAATTACACAAATTTTGAAAAAAATATATATTTTTTACTTTCTACTATTAAACATATACGATAAAAAAAAATTAAAAAAATCAAATTTCTTCATCAATTTAGGCCAATATATATTTTGCTACATATTTTTGGTTTAAAAAAAATCTCAATACGTGTATATTGATTAGTTTGCACAAAAGTTATCGTGTCTACAAATTATGGGCTATTTTATGGCATTTTTATTTTTACTAGTAATGGCGGCAATCAGCGACTTTTAGCAGGACTGCGACATTGTGCCAGACAAATTGGACACTCAATGACACTTTTTGGGGACCAGTGACACTAATACAGTGATTAGTGCTAAAAAAAGCACTCTCACTGTACTAAAGACCCTGGCAGGGAAGGGGTTAACATCAGGAGCAATGAAAGGGTTAAGTGTGCTCCTAGGGAATGCATCTAATGGTGTGGGGGATGGTTTAACTGGGGGAATAGAGAGATCTGTGTTTCTGCTTATCAGGAACACAAGATCTCCATCTTCCTCTCTGACAGAACGGCGGTCTGCCTTGCTTACATAGGCAGACTACCATTCTGCCTCTCCTGTCAATGACTGGTGGGTCCCGGCGAACATCGCATCCGCTAATTGGGAGCGGGTTGCCGGAGCCCCAGACCCAGAAGACACAACAACATACAGGTATGTTGTTTCATGCACCCGGGATGCCTTGCCCCAGTAATCGTGTGGGTGGGCAGTCAGGAAGCGGTTAAAGACACCTAGGTCCTAACAACCAATGATGTCATTAGTTGATAAGGAGGACATCAGGCCCCTGCACAGCATCCTTGCTTGTCCCTCCCATGCCCCTTTCTGTTATCACTGTGATCCTATTTATTGAGCGAGGGAGAGAAAATGAGGGAGAAGAGAAACACTAGAACACTAGTCAGTACCAATGTGCAAAACTGTGTTTGCCGTAGGATAATAAATCACCTCTAATGCTGGTTGTCCTATATATGTGGATGTTGGTACGTTATGTAAAACTATTTAGAATGTGGTACCTTGACATTGTGCATAATTTTAAAGGGTGTCTTGACTAAAAAAAGGTTGAGAAACACTGGTCTATACACTTACGCACCTTTACTCGCCTATACTCAACATTACTCTTTACACACAGTTTTTTGCCCCTTGAACACAACAAGAACAGTAATTTTCTCGCATATGAATGTTTACTCATCTATAAGCATGTTTACACGAGTATATATTACAACACTATGAAACCTCTTGCACACAGTACTGATGTTTGAGCATCTGCTTTTTTAGATGGAATTTCAGGTGTTTGTTTTGCGCCCATTTGAGCATGTTTGCGCGTAATGGTGCAAAATACTCGCCGGGAATGCAGATTTTTCTATTTATTTATTTTTGTAATCAAGACACATTGTAAACAATGGGCTGCATTTCAGATCAGTTTTTCGAGCTGCAGTGTGCAAGAGGTCCGAAGAAGAATTTTACTCGTCAATACTCTCACACACCTTTACAGGCCTATACTCAATATTACTCTTTAAACACAGTTTTTTTTTACTTCACTTTTTGTCAACAAGTTCCTGAGTAAACGTCAGTAAATTATGACATGCATAAGCATATAGATGAGAAAAATTACACCCTAGTCGGGGAAGAATCCCTGAGCTCCCCGTCAGCAGAATATAATGTGAGAGGGATTGCCCCATTAACACTGACTGCGTTGATGGGAAAAAAATCGCAATTTTCTTTACTTCCACCCATGGTGGAAAATTGTTCTTCTTTGCCATTTCCTCCTCTATCACCTTTCTTCATCGTTCACCTTCCTTCTTTAGCCTTTCTTCTTATTTTGACTTCCTTCTTCTATCACCTCTTTCTCCTTTGCCTTCCTTCCTTTTTCTCCCTTCTTCATCTTTCACATTCCTTCTTTTTTTACATTCCTTTTTTGTATGGCTTTCCTTCTTCTTTCATCTTGCTTCTATATACACCTTCCTTTATTCTTCCCCTTCCTTATTCTTTAGCATTACTTTATCTTTCACTTTTCTTCCTCTCACATCTTTCTTTGTCTTTCAGCTTTATTCTTGTATTTTACTTCTCAGATCTTTCTTCCTCTTTCACTTTCCTTCTTCTTTCATCATCCTTCTCTTTTATTTCTTGTTCTCCTTCTGTCTTCCTTCATCTTTCTATCTGTGATCTTTCTTCTTTCGTCTTATTTCTCTTATTTCATTTTGTTTCCTAATTCTTTCTTTTTCACATTAAGTTTATATATTTACACCAATAACTACCTCTCTACTCCTCACCTCATTCCTCCAGTCTCCTCTCACAATATTAACTTACTAATTGACATATCAGCATGGATGTCACACCACCTTCTTAAAATAAATCTCTCTAAAACCAAGCTTATAATATTCCCTCCTGCTCCCCTCCATGACTTTTCCATCAAAATCAATAATGCAACCATCAATCCCTCCCCTCATGCCATGGTACTAGGTGTAATCCTAGACTCTGACCTGTCCTCAGTCCCAAATCCAATCTTTGTCAAAAGCTTGTAGACTTCACCTCTGTAGCATCTTTAAAATGTGACCCTTTTTAACTAATGGAACCACCAAGCTCCTCATTCACTCCCTTGTTATCTCTTGCCTTGATTATTGCAACTTCCTCCTCATAGGCCTACATCTCCATAGGCTATCCTTTCTTCAGTCTATCATGAATGCCGCTGCCAGACTCATCAACCTTACCAACGTTCAGTGTCTGCCACCCCTCTCCTCCAATCCCTCCACTGGCTTCCTATTGCCCAGGGAATTAAATTAAAAATACTAACTACAACATACAAAGCCATCCAAAACTGACCGAGCTATATCCCAAACTTCTCTCCAAATATCACCCAAACAGTCCTCTACGCTCCTCTCCAGACCTCCTGCTCTCTAGCTCCCTTGTCTCCTCCTCCCATGCTCATCTCCAGGACTTCTCCAGAGCCTCTCCCATCCTCTGGAACACTCTACCTCAATTTGTCTGGCTACCTCCTCTTCCATCAGCTCATTCACCACATTGTTACAACCTTTTGGACCACTTGCCCCACTCTATTAGATTGAAAGCTCTTCTGAGCAGGGGCCTCTTACCCCTCTTGTATTTTATTGTATTGTAATTGTATTGTCTCCCTTTTATATTGTAAACCACTGCATAAACTGTTGGCCCTATATAAATCCTGTATAATAATTAGACATGTGCAATTTGTTTCGTAACTAATGGAAAATTCAGCCAAACTTTGCATTTTTCAGACATTCAGATGCATCCGAATGTCCGAACAAAAAAATAACAAATTTCAAATAATATGAAAGAGATTATAGTAAAAATTCGTCATTTTAGGTTAATTCAAGGTCTAATGAAACAAAAGGTCAACTCGGAGTAAATCTTAAAGTCCAATCAGCTGATTAATTTTGTGCTGGAGGTTGGATTACTGGAAAAGTGCATTCCTGAGAACCTAGTGAGAAGGGTGTTGTATTGTATTTGAGCTGAGAAGAGATCTTGTCATTGTGTGTGTTAATGGATTCAATAAACAAACAACTTTCCAAACTACGAATCATTATAACAAATATATATACGCATACAGAAGTAAGGAATTATCCGAAAATAAACTAATGTAACATAATGATTATAACAAAATCAAATTATGTATTTTACAAATGAAAACAAAACAAAACGAAACAAAATTTTCCGTCGTGCACAAGTCTAATAATAATAAAAATAATTATATAAACTCACTAATCAAAGGCGACTATTTTTTCACAAATCAGTTTGAGTTTTAAGAAAAGCATAAACTGCATTCATAAATGCTTAATTTGAATGGTTGTTGGAAGTAGAATTATTGCACTCAATGTTTAAGGCACACAAATAAATACATACAGTGCGTTGAAAAAGTATTCATACCCCTTGACATTTTCCGCATTTTGTCATGTTACAACCAAAAATGTAAATATATTTTATTGGGATTTTATGTAATAGACCAACACAAAGTGGCACATAATTGTGAAGTGGGAGAAAAATGATAAATGATTTTCAAATTATTTTACAAATAAATATGTGAAAAGTGTGGCGTGCATTTGTATAGCCACCCTGAGTCAATACTTTTTAGAACCACCTCTCTCTGCAATTAGAGCTGCAAGTCTTTTTGGGGATATCTCTACCAGCTTTGCACATCTAGAGAGTCACATTTTACAAAATATCTCTAGCTCTGTCAGATTGGATGGAGAGCGTCTATGAACAGCAATTGTCAAGTCTTGCCACAGATTCTCAATTGGATTTAGGTCTGGACTTTGACTGGGCCATTATAACACATGAATATGCTTTGATCTAAACTATTCCATTGTAGCTCTGGCTGTATGTTTAGGGTCGTTGTCCTGCTGGAAAGTGAACCTACGCTCCAGGCTCAAGTCTTTTGCCGACTTTGGCAGGTTTTCTTCTAAGATTAACCTGTATCTGGCTCCATTCATCTTCCCATCAACTCTTTGATTTGAGTTTGAAGGTGTATCAGATACAGAGTGGTACTGTGGATACACTACACAATAAACATGCCACATCCCGATATTTGAATTTACTAAAGAACAAGACAACTATTGTTGACGGTGATGGACTTTTTAGGCATATACACAAATTATTATTATTATTATTATTATTTTGAATTACCATGGGCCTCTTGGCTGCTTCTCTGATTAATGCTCTCCTTGCCCGGCCTGTCAGTTTAGGTGGACGGCCATGTCTTGGTAGGTTTGCAGTTGTGCCATACTCCTTGCACTTTCGGATGATGGATTGAACAGTGCTCCATGAGATGTTCAAAGCTTAGGATATTTTTTTTGTATAACCTAACCCTGCTTTGAACTTCTCCACAACTTTATCCCTGACCTGTCTGGTGTGTTCCTTGGCCTTCATGATATGGTTTGTTCACAAAGGTTCTCTAACAAGCATCTGAGGGCTTCACAGTACAGCTGTATTTATACAAAGATTACATTACACACAGATGGACTCTATTTACTAATTAGTAGACATGTGCACACTGAAATATTTTGTTTTGGAATTTCATTTTCGTCCGAAAAATACATTTATTTAGTTACTCCTGAAATTCGTTTTTATTTATTTTGTTTTTCGTAAAAAAAAATGCATTCGTCCGAAAATCCAAATGAATTAAGGTCGAATCTGTCATTGAAGGCTTATGGTGTCTGTCGAATGTTCAAAGAAGATTTGACAGAGCAGCTAAACTGTATGACTCCATATAGTTTAGCTGCTCCGTCAAATTTTCTTAGAACTTTCGACAGACATCATAAGCCAAAGATTCAATGTTTGTATGTTTTTCGCTGCTTTGTCGAATCTTTGTCGTTCATGTTGAATGTATATAGCTCAAACAGAAAATGGACAGGTGATAGTGATCACTGATCAGACAGGTAACAAGAGGGTATATTATAGAATCTATATAGAATCTTAATCTATAATATAGAATCTATAATAATAACCCCCCCCCCCCCCCCCCACACACACACACACATCATGGGCAGCCAACACTAGTATCACTATCAAGTTCACAACACTAACACAATAGCAGCAGATTATTATGAAAAAGTTAAATTGAACTGTAGCTTGCTTCACTATTGTTCTGCTGCTGTGCTTATGCTTAATTACTAAATAGGTTCTCTGACAAACAGACCAGCTAAGATTGACTGTCTTCTGAAATGATTCAGTGTGTATGTCTCTCTCTGCTAACAATGTAAGTGAAAGTAAGTTGGCTGTACGTGTGTACTTTGTTCTAGCTATTTTACTGCTCCTCCTCTTTGGTTACAATCAGCCAATAACATTCATCATCATCATTATTTTTATTTTACTTCCTCCACCCAATTCCAGCAGAGATCTTTTCTCTCGATGTAGAATCTTTTCTCTCTATGTCGAATCTTTTCTCTCAATGTCGAATATTTTCTCTCTATGTCAAATCTTTCCTCTCTATGTCAAATCTTTTCTCTCTATGTCAAATTTTTTTTCTCTCTGTCGAATCTTTTCTCTCCCTGTCAAATCTTTTCTCTCTCTGTCGAATCTTTTCTCTCTCTGTCAAATTTTTTCTCTCTCTGTCGAATCTTTTCTCTCTCTGTCAAATCTTTTCTCTCTGTCAAATCTTTTCTCTCTCTGTCAAATCTTTTCTCTCTCTGTCAAATTTTTTCTCTCTCTCTGGCGAATCTTTTCTCTCTCTGTCAAATCTTTCCTCTCTATGTCAAATCTTTTCTCTCTCTGTCAAATCTTTCCTCTCTATGTCAAATCTTTTCTCTCTCTCTGTCAAATCTTTTCTCTCTGTCGAATCATTTCTCTCTCTGTCAAATCGTTTCTCTCTGTCGAATCTTTTCTCTCTCTGTCGAATCTTTTCTCTCTGTCAAATCTTTTCTCTCTATGTAGAATAATCCTGGAGTAATAGAGCTAAAGTTAGGCACATTCAACCACAGGTTGGATGGACACAGATCGCTATTGTCAGCATCATGTCGAATCTCCTATCTATATCGAACTGTTGTCACAACAAAAACGAAAATAAAGCATTTATTTATGTCAGATCTTTCATTTTTCGGATTCTGCACTTTTGCTATCGTTTGTTAAAACAATAACGAAAATAACTGAAATTCGGACAAAAATGCATTCGGGCGAAAACAAGGCAATTGGTTCCATTAGATTTTAGTTAGGAGTATCAGAGTAGAGGGGGCTGAATACAAATACATGCCACACTTTTCAGATATTTATTTGTAAAAAATAAAAAATAAAATCATTTATCATTTTCCTTCCACTTCACAATTATGTGCCACTTTGTGTTGGTCTATCACATAAAATCCCAATAAAATACATTTAAGTTTTTGGTTGTAACATGATAAAATGTGGAACATTTCAAGGGGTATGAATACTTTTTAAAGGCACTGTAAAACTGGATGGAAAGGGGGGGATTAAAATAATAAATTTATTGGCAAAAATAGGAACTAAAATATTGTGTAAATAATTCAAGGCTTCAGTTCTCTTGTTGCCTTTCTGCTATGTGAATCCCCCCTTCTTAATATAAATATATATTAACTTTATAAGCTGGAGTGCATTTGATTTGCTTCGCTGGAAATGAGTACACACATACTGGTCCATTTTGGCTCATGTAAGTCCCCTTGATCAGAACTGAATTAGCAAAGACTGAACATGGCCTGTACATGTGTAATGCTTGTAAACTTTAGGATGCTGGGAACGGGGCCAATTCTGAGCAATATATACAGGTTACACTTTATTGTTCATTGTCCAAACACTGTTTATGCAACATAATATTTTTTTGCCATAAACAATTTATATTTTAAGGAATCAGTTACTAAGTGGGCACCTGTGTATCTGGAAAATAACATACAATGTATTTTCAGTAAAAAAAAAAAAAAAAAGTGCTAATGCCTGTTTTCATTAGTGTGTTTGAGCAAGAACAGAATGCTTTTTGAGCAGCCACTAAAACAGAAGTAAAGGGTGGAATGTTAATATGTACAAAAAAAAAATCAAAAATCAAAAGTATACCCTTAAAAAAGAATTCCACTTAAAATAAATGTATACATTTAGTATGAATGGGAATAAAGTAAGTGCGATGTTCATGTTCCTTGCCTTTGTGCTTCTATAGTCTTACAAAGAATGTATAGTGTTTCTACATATTTTAGATACACATTTAAAGGAGATTCAATGTAAATAATCTTATCAATGGGTGTTCATTTTTTTTTTTTACTTTTCTTTCTCTATAAACACTATATTGTCAAAAGTATTGCCTTTACACGCACATGGACTTTAACTTCTTCAGATCCGCGCTATATGATGGCTACAGCGCGGATCTGCTTTGCCCGGAGTACGTCTATTGATGTCCTCTCCTTTACTGGCTCGCCACGCCCCCCTGAAGGGCGTGCGTGGCATGCGCTGTGATCACCCAAATCAATGAGACTCGGGTGATCACAGATCCGAGTAAGGGGCTGATCCTGGCCCCTTATCACGTGATCAGCTGTCAGCCAATGACAGCTGATCACCTGATATAAACTTAAGATCTGTAATCGTTTTTGTTTTTTTTCTTCTCACGCTGACAGCTTCTCACTGGCTTCTGTTTGAAGGGACATCTGTCCCGAAGAGGAAGAGCCTGATATGTGCCCACCACTACCGCCTGCCAGTGCCACGAATCAGTGTCCACATTAAGTGCCAGCAATCAGTGCCCACAGTAAGTGCCAGCAATCAGTGCCACCTATCCATTCCTACCAGTGGAGCCAATCAGTGCCTCATCAATGCCACCTAGCAGTGCTGCCTATCAGCTTAGCTCCCAACTGTCCCTGATTTGGGGCAATGTCCCTCTTTCCTCCTCATTTGTCCGTCATTTTGGTCTGATTTATATAGATGTATATAAAATGCACTTTTCATCATTCAAAAAGTGTTTCCCAGTGCTAAACCTTTCATCCAGCTTCTAAATTGGTGCATTTGTACATTTTAAAAGCCAATATAAAGGAATAGAAGAGGCAAAAAAAAGTCCTTGTGGATTTATTTAACCTTTTTTTTGGTTAATTCTCCTTTAAGGGAGTGTGGCAGGGGGTGTGTCCCATGCCTACATACATTTGTTAGTAGATGTCCCTCATTCCCATCTCAAAATGTTGGGAGGTATGCTATCAGTGCCACCTACCAGTGCCGATCAATGCCCATCACTGCCACCCATCAGTGTCCATCAATGTCACCCATCAGTGCCAGCTATCAGTGCCACCTATCAGTGCCACCTATTAGTGCCCTTCAGTGTCACCTATCAATGCCCTTCAGTGCCACCCATCAGTGCCATCCATCAGTGCCACCTCTCAGTGCCCAGCAATGCCACCTCTCAGTGCCCACCAGTACCACCTTCTCAGTGGTGCTTTATCAGTGCCCATCAGTGTTGCCTAATCAGCGTACATTAATGAAGGAGAAAAATACCTGTTTGCAAAATGTATTAACAAAATATAAAACGGTTTTGTATTTTTTTTTAATTCTGTCTTTTTAATTTTTTTTTACAAAAAATAAAAAACCCAGATGTGATCAAATACCACCAAAAGAAAGCTCTATTTGTGGGGAAAAAATGATACAAATTTAATTTTGGTACAGGGTTTTATGATTGTCCAATTGTCATTCAAAGAGTGACAGGGCTAAAAGCTGAAAATTAGTCTGGGCGGGGGGGTGTTTAGGTGCCCAGTAAGTATGTGGTTAATGGTATCCCAGTCTTAGTCTGTAGGGTTCAATATTGAGTTGGCCCGCCCTTTGCAGATATAACAGCTTCAACTCTTCTGGGAAGGCTGTCCACACGGTTTAGGAGTGTGTCTATGGGAATGTTTGACCATTCTTCCAGAATTGAGGTCAGGCACTGATGTTGGACGAGAAAGCCTGGCTCGCGGTCTCCACTCTAATTCATCCCAAATGTGTTCTAGCAGGTTGAGGCCAGTCAAGTTCCTCCACCCTGAACTGGCTCATCCACAATATATTGCCAAAAGTATTGGGCCACCCTTCCAAATCATTTGGTGGAGGGGGGATTATGAAGTGGGCTTGTTTTTCATGGGTTGGGCTTGGCCCCTTAGTTCCAGTGAAGGGAACTCTTAAGGGGTCAGCAAGACATTTTGGACAATTTCAAGCTCACAACTTTGTGGGAACAATTTGGGGATGGCATCCTCCTGTTCTAACATGACTGAGCACCAGTGCACAAAGCAAGATCCATAAAGACATGGATGAGCAAGTTTGGGGTGGAAGAACTTGATTGGCCTGCACAGAGTCCTGCCCTCACCCCAAACTCACTCATCCATGTCTTCATGGATCTTGCTTTGTGCACTCACGTTAGAACAGGAGGAGGCCTTCCCCAAACTGTTCCCACAAAGTTGTGAGCTTGAAATTGTCCAAAATGTCTTGCTGACCCCTTAAGTTTTCCCTTCACTGGAACTAAGGGGCCAAGCCCAACCTATGAAAAACATCCCCACACTGTAATCCCTCCTCCACCAAATGATTTGGAGGGGTGGCCCAATACTTTTGGCGATATATTAACTAAGAGGCCAAGCCCAACCCCTAAAAAACAACCCCCCACCATAATCCCCCCTCCACCAAAAGATTTGGACCAGTACACAAAGAAAGATCCATAAAGACATGGATGAGCGAGTTCTGACCTCAACACCTTTGGGATGAATAAAGCCCCATACACACTATCAGTTTTTCTGCTGAGTTGTAACTTCAGATTTACCAAAACCATGTAATATGAGGTCAAACCTTAGGAGTTTCAATTTGTTTGCAATCAGGCAGGCCCTTGTACTAAATGGTTTTGGTAAATCTGAAGGAAAAATCAGCAGAAAATCTGATAGTGTGTATGAGGCTTAAGAATGCAGACTGTGAGCCAGGCCAGTTAGTGGTTTGCTATTGGAGGCACTGGTCAAGGTGGAGAAGCCAGGAGTGCCAGCAGGGAAGCTGCGGGACACGAGAAGAAGAGGATCGAGACTGCTCTGTGCAAAACCACTGCACAGAGCAGGTAAGTATAACTTTTTTTTTAAGCCAAACTTTTAATACCACTTTAATGTAGTGTAGAGTAATGTTACATTAGTTAGGTTGACATACATTTCACTGAGTGCGAAGCTATCCTCTACCCAGGAGTGGGGAAGGTGAGGTGCAGCACAAAGCAAGGTCTATAAAGACATGGATGAGTGAGTTTTGGATGAAGGAACTTGACTGGCCTGACTTCAACTTGATAGAACACATTTGGGATGAATTTGAGCGGAGACTGCGAGCCAGGCCTTCTCGTCCAACTTTGGGATGAATTTGAGCGCAGACTGCAAGCCAGGACTTCTCGTCCAACATTAGTGCCCGACCTCACAAATGTTCTTCTGGAAGAATGGTCAAACTTTTCCATAGACTCACTCATAAACCTTGTGGACGGCCCTCCCAGAAGAGTTGAAGCTGTTATAGCTGTACAGGGTGGGCCAACTCAATGTTGAACCCTACGGACTAATGCCCTGCACACATGGTTGGACATTCGGACCACAAAATCCATAGGATTTTTTCTGACAGATTTTGTCCAAAACTTGTGTTGCACACACACGGTCGGACAAAGTTGTTGGAAAATCAGATCGTTCTGAACGAGGTGACGTCAAACACGTACGTCGGGACTATAAACAGGCCAGCAGCCAATAGCTTACCTCTCTTAGTTTATTCTGAGCATGCGTGGCACATTGTCCATCGGAATTGTCTACACACAATCGGAATTTATGCGCTCAGATTTTGTTGTCAGAAAATTTTAGATCCTGCTCTCAAACTTTATGCATCGGAAAATCCAACAGAAAAAGTCCGATAGAGCCCACACACGATCGGATTTTCCAACAACATAATCCGATCAGACTTTTTCCATTGGAATTTCCGACCGTGTGTACAGGGCATAAGACTGGGATTAAAGTCCATGCACTTTTGGTAATATAGTGTATAATTCACCCATGCATTTAGCTGCTTGCCTAGAGTTCAGCAATAATAACACCATGGCACGCCTCATGGTAAAGTGTCCACTGGGTAGCGCTATCCTAATGCTGCCTCTGTTTCATTTTCTTTTCTTTGACCAGAGACAGCAATATTGGACATATTTTACTTCCAGAAAAATAGAGATTTAATTGTAGCCCATATGCTTTAGCAAAAATGTGCAGAAATCGGCCCGGCTCTCATTTCTATAAGGAAACACTTTAACCCCTTGTTGGCTGCCATCGCTCTTGCCAGCGCTTGGAACAGAAACAGAGACCGGAGGGTTGGGGGGAGGGGGGCGATCGGGCAGTCCTGCGGTGAGGGGTTAATATTTTTTTGTGGAGTACCAGCATATTAGAACAATTATAGTGATTCATTGTCTATGTCTAATAGTATAATGTGATTGTAGAGACAGCAGAGTGGGCGTTTGGAAAAATACACAGCAGCAAAGCAGAGCCAGTGTGAGGCCCTAGCAGGAAATGAGTGTGGGTGTGAACCCTGTCACAAATGGTTGGATTAAACGCCGATTCCACAGCTGAAGAGATAGGTATGAAAAAGCCATTAAAGTCCATTGCGACGGTATTACGGGGTCGGCCCATGATGTACTTTGGAAAAAAAAAAAGAAACGCAGGCATCGCGAGCGACTCACTTCAGCTAATCTACTAGAAAATGCATGATGTATTTCGCTGTTTGCCCATTCCAAATAACAATTACATAATCTAATAATGTTGTCAGTAAGACACTTATTTTCAATTAGCAATCTCCAGCGTGGAGCGGGATAATAATACGGGAAAATGTACTTCCTGCTGCCTGACCATGAAACAGTCAAAAATGATGAGTGACTTCGGTCGTTCATATTTTTTTCATTACAACTCTTTTCCTGCATAGCGTTATAATTGAATTAGACGTTCCTAGTTCTGCTGCTTTCCATGAGCTGAAAAATAATCTTTCCTGCTTGAATATTCTCACTTACATTGAGTTTTAATCCAACGACATCATCCTTGTGTTTTCTATGGTGTAACTGCTGTACAGTATATCACAGCCAGAGAGAGAGAGATTCCGTTCACGATTGTTCCTATTGATCATGTCAGTAACCACTTTAGGTCTGGAAGATTTACCCTCTTTTATGACCAGGCCATTTTTTGTGATGCGGCACTGCGTAGCTTTAACTGACAATTGCGCGGTTGTGTGACGCTGTACCCAAAAGAAAATTTACGTCCTTTTTTTCCTCACAAATAGGGCTCTTTTTTTGGTGATATTTGATCGCCTCTGTGTTGTTGTTTTTTTTGCGCTATAAACAAAAAAAGAACGACCGTTTTGAAAAAATAAATAATTTTTTACTTTTTGCCATAAAAGGTATCCCCAAAAAAATCTACAAAAAAAAATTATACATGTGTATATATATATATGTGTATATATATATATATATATATATATATATATATATATATATATATATATATATATATATATATATATATATATATATATATATATATATGTATATATATATATATATATATATATATGTATATATATATATATATATATATATATATATATATATATATATATATATATATATATATAAATAGATAGATAGATAGATAGATAGATAGATAGATAGAGAGATAGAGAGATAGATATAGATATATACGCAAATCAATCAATATACGCTTATTGCATTTTTGTTACCAAAAATATAATATGTAGAATACATATTGGCCTATATATATATATATATATATATATACAATTTATTATGATTATTATTATTTTTATGCCGATATGTATTCTTCTACATATTTTTGGTTAAAAAAATCTCAATAAGAGTATATTGATTGGTTTGTGCAAAGGTAATATCGTCTACAAAATAGAAATGGATTTATTGCATTTATATTATTTTTCTAGTAATGGCGGTGATCAGTGATTTTTTGTGTGACTGTGACATTGCAGCGGACAGATCGGACATTTTTCACGCTTTTGTGGGACCAGTGACATTTATGCAGCGATCAGAGCTACAAATAGGCACTGAACACTCTATAAATGTCACTGGCAGGAAAGGGGTTAACACTAGGGGGCAATCAAGGGGTTAAGTGTTCACTAAGGAGGTGTTTCTAACTGTAGGGTGAGGGGACTGACTATCCTGATTACTAGGAACAGCAGATCTCTCTCTACTTCCCTGACAGAACGGGGATCTGTCTGTTTACATTGACAGATCCCCATTCTGGCTCTCTGCGGCAGACATCGCTGTCACCGGCCACGCGCATCGGCTCTCAGGCATCGCAGCGCGTGCCCCCTATAGCACTTATGCCACGTACACACGACCAAACTTTTTGACAGACTAGGTCTCACGGTCTTTCTGAACGAAACGGACTTGGCCACACATGACCGGACTAAGTCCGTTCGAAAAACCATTCATTTTGAACATGATAACGTAAACGGGACTAAACAAGGAAGTTCAATAGCCAGTAGTCAATAGCTGCCCTTGCGTCGTATTTGGTCCGTCGGACTAGCACACGGACGAACAGTTTTCCAGATTTTTAGTCCATCGGACTTGAGTCTGTCAGATAGATTTGAAACATGTTTTATTTCTAGGTCCGTCTGACTTTTGGGAAAAAAAAGTCCGCTGGAGCCCACACACTATCGCATTGTCCGACAGATTCCGGTCCGCCGGACCAAGTCTGCCGGAAAGTTCGATCGTGTGTACGCGGCATAAAAGCTACTGACGTACACCTACGGTGGTTTGCGCAGCCATGCCAACCTGCCGTCGTATAATGACGGCGGCTGGTTGGCAAGTAGTTAACCACTTTATCTCTGGAATATTTACCCCCCTTCATGACCAGGCCATTTTTTTGCGATACGCCACTGCGTTACTGACTTGGAATTTTATAGATAGGCAACTCCTTTTCTCATATTGATTAGTGGTTCCAAATTAATAATAACTACTGCAGTAGGGAACAGACACAAAAGATACAGTCAGCATCTTTCCAAATAACTTTTCTGCTTTATTATGACACAATTGAAGGTTTTTATACATATGATTACGTAGGTATCACATTAATATTACAAATGTACTTGTATGGTAACAAGGGGCGTAACATAGGCAGACTAATTCTAATCACTCGAAAGAATGCAAATATGTACTGAAAACATTATTAGTCCTGTGTGCACAGTGAGGGCAATGTGCAATACATACAAAATAGAATACAATTATATTCAGAACTTACAAATTTCCTTTACAGTCTACCTATCCATAAAATTCCATGTCAGTTACTTTAACCACTTGCCGACCGCCGCACGCCGATGTACGTCGGCAGAATGGCACGGGCAGGCATAAGCACATACATGTACGTGATTTGCCTCCCGCGGGTCGGGGGCCCGATCGGGCCCCCGCCCGGTGCCTGCGGCGGTCGGTTTTCGTTCGGGAGCGATCCCGGACGAGGGGACGGCCATTCATTCATGGCCACCCCCTCGCGATCGCTCCCGACGAATGGAAATCCCCGGTGACATCACTTCCTCTCCTGTAATGTAAACACAGGAGAGGAAGTGATGTATTCTCTCCTCCGTGTCGGTATTTTTCGTTCCGACACAGAGGAGAGCGGATCAGTGAGTTGCACCAACACATCCCACACACAGTAGAACATGCCAGGCACACTCACACCCCCCCTTTACCCCCCGATCACCCCCCCAATTACCCCTGCCCCCCAGTCACAGTGACACCAATGTCATTTTTTTTTTTTTTTTTTTTTTTTTTGCATTGGTGTCATTTGTGACTGTAATAACTGTTAGGGCAGTTAGGGTTAGCCCCCTTTAGTTCTAATGTACCCCCCTAACCCCCCCAATAAAGGTTTAACCCCGTGATCACCCCCCGTCGCCAGTGTCACTAAGGCTGGGTTCACATTGCAGCGGTTTATGAGAACGAATGTGATTCGCACCGCACTGCAGTGCAAATCACATCCGATCTCTGTGCGATTCGAGTTCAGCCATTCGCCGCACCCGCCGCACCCGCCGCACCCGCCGCAAATTCGCACGGGACCCTTTTTTTGGCCCGCAGCAGAATCGGATCGCATGGGTGTTCACACCATGCGATCCGAGTTTGCAGATCGCACTGCGATATGCGAACTGATCTGGGGGTGTCAGTAACATTTCACTGACACTCCCAGCAGTTCGCATAGGGCAGTGTGAACTGCCGCCGGGAGGCATGCGATGCGGGAACCCGCCGCGGATTCGCGGCGTTTCCGCATCGCTCCAGTGTGAACCCAGCCTAATAAGCGATCATTTTTCTGATCGCCGTATTAGTGTCACAGGTGACGCTAGTTAGGCAGGTAGGTATTTAGGTTCGCCGCAGCTTTTTATAGCGCTAGGGACCCCCATATACTACCGCATAAAGCCCCCTGATTGCCCCCTAGTTAACCCTTTCACCAGTGATCACCATATAACTGTTACAGGTGACGCTGGTTGGTTAGTTATTTTTTTATAGTTTCAGGGCACCCGCCATTTATTACCTAATAAAGGTTTAACCCCCTGATCACCCGGCAGGTGTCATTTGTGACTAATAACTGTTAGGGCAGTTAGGGTTAGCCCCCTTTAGTTCTAAGGTACCCCCCTAACCCCCCCAATAAAGGTTTAACCCCGTGATCACCCCCCGTCGCCAGTGTCACTAAGGCTGGGTTCACATTGCAGCGGTTTATGAGAACGGATGTGATTCGCACCGCACTGCAGTGCAAATCACATCCGATCTCTGTGCGATTCGAGTTCAGCTATACAGATAGTATGGCTGAATTCGTGTCGCACCCGCCGCACCCGCCGCAAACTCGCACGGGACCCTTTTTTTGGTCCGCAGCAGAATCGGATCGCATGGGTGTTCACACCATGCGATCCAAGTTTGCAGATCGCACTGCGATATGCGAACTGATCTGGGGGTGTCATTAACATTTCACTGACACTCCCAGCAGTTCGCATAGGGCAGTGTGAACTGCCGCCGGGAGGCATGCGATGCGGGAACCCGCCGCGCATTCGTGGCGTTCCCGCATCGCTCCAGTGTGAACCCAGCCTAATAAGCGATCGTTTTTCTGATCGCTGTATTAGTGTCACAGGTGACGCTAGTTAGGCAGGTAGGTATTTAGGTTCGCCGCAGCTTTTTATAGCGCCAGGGACCCCCATATACTACCGCATAAAGCCCCCTGATTGCCCCCTAGTTAACCCTTTCACCAGTGATCACCATATAACTGTTACAGGTGACGCTGGTTGGTTAGTTATTTTTTTATAGTTTCAGGGCACCCGCCATTTATTACCTAGTCTCACTAGTGTACCCCTAAATTTAGGGGTGTCTACTTTCTAAAATGGGGTCATTTGGGGGGGGGGGTTTGTGCCATCTTGGCATTTTATGGCCTTCAAAACTGTAACGCCCTTAGAAAGCCTGAAGGCGGTGCTTGGTTTTTGGGGCCCCGTACGCGGCTAGGCTCCCAAAAAGTCCCACATATGTGGTATCCCCGTACTCAGGAGAAGCAGCAGAATTTATTTTGGGGTGTCATTTCACATATGCCCATGGCATGCGTGAGCAATATATCATTTAGTGACAACTTTGTGAAAAAAAAAAAAAGTTTGTAATTTTCCCGCAACTTGTGGCAAAATATAAAATATTCCATGGACTCAACATGCCTCTCAGCAAATAGCTTGGGGTGTCTACTTTCTAAAATGGGGTCATTTGTGGGGGTTTTGTGCCATCTTGGCATTTTATGGCCTTCAAAACTGTAATAGGTAGTGAGAAGTGAACTCAAAAAATTACGCCCTTAGAAAGCCTGAAGGCGGTGCTTGGTTTTCGGGGCCCCGTACGCGGCTAGGCTCCCAAAAAGTCCCACATATGTGGTATCCCCGTACTCAGGAGAAGCAGCAGAATTTATTTTGGGGTGTCATTTCACATATGCCCATGGCATGCATGAGCAATATATCATTTAGTGACAACTTTGTGAAAAAAAAAAAAAAAAAAAAAAAGTTTGTAATTTTCCCGCAACTTGTGGCAAAATATAAAATATTCCATGGACTCAACATGCCTCTCAGCAAATAGCTTGGGGTGTCTACTTTCTAAAATGGGGTCATTTGTGGGGGTTTTGTGCCATCTTGGCATTTTATGGCCTTCAAAACTGTAATAGGTAGTGAGGCGTGAAATCAAAAATTTACGCCCTTAGAAAGCCTGAAGGCGGTGCTTGGTTTTCGGGGCCCTGTACGCGGCTAGGCTCCCAAAAAGTCCCACATATGTGGTATCCCCGTACTCAGGAGAAGCAGCAGAATTTATTTTGGGGTGTCATTTCACATACGCCCATAGCATGTGTGAGCAATATATCATTTAGTGACAACTTTGTGTAAAAAAAAAAAAAAAATTTTTTTTTTGTCATTATTCAATCGCTTGAGGCAAAAAAATAAAATATTCAATGGGCTCAACATGCCTCTTATCAATTTCCTTAGGGGGTCTACTTTCCAAAATGGGGTCATTTGGGGGGGTTTTGTACTGCCCTGTCATTTTAGCACCTCAAGAAATGAGATAGGCAGTCGTAAACTAAAAGCTGCGTAAATTCCAGAAAACGTACCTTAGTTTGTAGATGTGACAACTTTTGCGCAAACCAATAAATATACAATTATTGACTTTTTTTTTACCAAAGACATGTGGCTGAATACATTTTGGCCTAAATGTATGACTAAAATTGAGTTTATTGGATTTTTCTAATAACAAAAAGTAGAAAATATCATTTTTTTTCAAAATTTGCGGTCTTTTTACGTTTATATCGCAAAAAATAAAAATCGCAGAGGCAATCAAATACCATCAAAAGAAAGCTCTATTTGTGGGAAGAAAAGGACGCAAATTTTGTTTGGGTACAACATTGCATGACCGCGCAATTACCAGTTAAAGCAGCGCAGTGCCAAAGTGTAAAAAGACCTCTGGTCATTTACCAGCAAAATGGTCCGGTCTGAAAGTGGTTAACTGACAATTGTGCTGTCGTGCGACATTGTACTCAAATAAAATGTATGTCCTTTTTTCCACAAATCGAGCTTTCTTTTGGTGATTGATCACCTCTGCAGTTTTTATCTTTTGCGCTATGACCAAAAAAAGAACGACAATTTTGAAAAAAAAAAAGCTATATTTTTACTTTCTGCTATAAAACATATCCATTAAAAAAAATCCAAAAATCTAATTTCTTCATCAATTTAGGCCAAAATGTGTTCTGCTACATATCTTTGGTGACAAAATCCTAATAAGCGTATATTGATTGGTTTGCACAAAAAAAGTTATAGGGGTTGATTTACGAAAGGCAAATATACTGTGCACTTTGCAAGAGCAGTTGCTCCAGAGCTTAGTAAATGAGCAGAAGCTTTGATGACTTTCCTTATCCAATCATGTGCAAGCAAGAATGCTGTTTCTTTTATTTTCCTTACACGTGATTGGGAATTCTTGGCAAAGTGAAGCCTTACCTCATTTACCAAGCTCTGCAGCAACTGCACTTTGCAAAGTGCACAGACTTTTTGTTTTTAGTAAATCAACCCCAATGTGTCTACAAACTATGGGATATTTTAATTTATTTAGATTTATTTATTACTGGCAGTGATCAGCAACTTATAGCGGGGTTGTTATATTGCTGTGGTCATTCTGACACTAACTGTCACTTTTGACACTTTTTGGGGGACCAGTGACACTAATACAGTGATCAGTGCTAAAAAAAAATGCACTGTCACTGTACTAAAAATACTGACCGGGAAGGGGTTAACATCACGGGTGATGAAAAGGTTAACTGTGTGACTATCCAGTGTTTTGGTGTACTGTGGGAGGTGCTTTTACTAGGGGAAGTAATTGATTTTATTCCCTGCTTTGCAGGGAAAGAAGATCTATGACTACCCCGCTGACAGGCCTTGTTTACAAATTCATGAGGATCGCCAGTTGTTGGCGGTAATCCATCGGCTGGCACCCGGTGATCAACATCTGCTGTGTCTAATTACAGCACAGCCAGGTCACCAGCGATGCGTGAGCAAGGGCCCTCTACCTGGAAGTGTCAGATTGCGTACTCGGTACGGGATCTGGCACAGCCGAGCTGCCTTGCCGCCATATATATCTAGGTTATACGGTCGGCAAGCGGTTAAAAATCAAATATGTTTATTCCAAAATGAGAAATAACAGTATGTATCAATGGATAACAACATATACAATATGCGCCATAGACCATAACTCCAACTTCAATCCACAAACCCTATTTGAATCATACTTGATCATATCGGTTAGGCATGGCATATGCTCTAGCGGGACTATGGGGGTTATTTACTAAAACTGGAGGGTGCAAAATCTGGTGCAGATCTGCATAGAAACCAATCAGCTTCCATTTTTATTTTTATTTTTTGTCAAAACTTTATTGAACAAGCTGAAATTAGAAGCCGATTGGCTACCGTGCACAACTGCGTCAGATTTTGCACTCTCCAGTTTTAGTAAATCCAACCTTGTATTCTCTCTACGTGTTTCATTGAATATATGTACTTCTTCAGGAACGTAAGCATAAAATGTGAATTTACAGTATATCTATAATGTATAACAGTGTTGTTAGGGTCATCATTAACCAATGACACCACAAAGCTCCTAATTCACTACCTTGTTATCTCTCGCCACAACTACTGCAACTCCTCCCTCATTGGCTTATCTTTACATAGACTATCCCCTCTTCTGTCCATCATGAATGCTGCTGCCGGACTCATCCACCTACCACCTTACCAATGGTCCAGTGACTGCTGTCCCTCTATGATGCCCAGTTAGATGTAATATCTAAGAAGAATGTGGATACCCTATCAGTCAATGAATCAAAAAATCTCCCAATAAGTAGACCACGCCCCATCAATATATGTTAACCACTTAACAACCGCCCATTGCCGATTAACGGCTTCAGGGCGGTTGTTTAACTCTGAGAGGCCGTTAATTAACGGCCTCCCAGAATTCTGCTCTCGCGCGCCCCCTGGGGCGCGCACTCGAGAGCATCCTGTGGACCCGGCGCATCACGAATCACGGTAAACGGACGCTCAGCGCGGCCGTTTACCACGTGATCGCTCCGTCAAATGACGGAGTGATCACTTGTAAACAAACCGGCGTCATGTTATGACGCCGGTTCCTCCCTCCCCCTCTCTGTACCGATCGGTACAGCGGAGGGGGAAGAGATCGGTGTCAGCAGCGATGTGGGCTGCATCTGCAGTGCCCACATCGCTGCGCACCGAAAATTAACCCCTCATTTCCCTGCCAACACTCTGCAATACCCTGCCATTACTCTGCATTACTCTGCAATACCCCCATTACTCTGCATTACTCTGCAATACCCCCATTACTCTGCAATACCCCCATTACTCTGCATTACCCTGCAACACTCTGCATTACCCTGCAACACTCTGCATTGCCCTGCAACACTCTGCATTGCCCTGCAACACTCCGCAATGCCCTGCAACGCTCCGCAATACCCTGCAACGCTCCGCAACACCTTGCAACACTCCGCAACACCTTGCAACACTCCGCAACACTCCGCAATACCCTGCAACACTCTGCAATACCCTGCAACACTCCGCAACACCTTGCAACACTCCGCAATACCCTGCAACACTCCGCAACACCTTGCAACACTCCGCAATACCCTGCAACACTCCGCAACACCTTGCAACACTCTGCAATACCCTGCAACACTCTGCAATACCCTGCAACACTCTGCAACATCTTGCAATACCCTGCAACACTCTGCAATACCCTGCAACGCCCTGCAAAACTCCGCAACGCCCTGCAACACTCCGCAACGCCCTGCAACACTCCGCAACGCCCTGCAACACTCCGCAATGCCCTGCAACACTCTGCAACGCCCTGCAACACTCCGCAATGCCCTGCAACACTCCGCAATGCCCTGCAACACTCTGCAATGCCCTGCAACACTCCGCAACACCTTGCAACACTCTGCAATACCCTGCAACACTCTGCAATACTCTGCAACACTCTGCAACGCTTTGCAATACCCTGCAACACTCTGCAATACCCTGCAATACCCTGCAACACCCGCCAATACCCTGCAACACTCTGCAATGCTCTGCAACACCCGCCAATACCCTGCAACACTCTGCAATGCTCTGCAACACCCGCCAATACCCTGCAACACTCTGCAATGCTCTGCAACACCCGCCAATACCCTGCAATGCAATACCCTGCAACGCCATACTCTGAGATACCCAGCCATAGTCGGTGATACCCTGCAATACCCAGCCATAGACACCCCCCCTCCCGCCTCCTCTTCTTGGGTCCCTCTTCGGGGGCCCCTGGCCCCTCCCTCCTGCCGAGTGCCTCCACAGCAAGCAGCTTGCTATGGGGGCACCCGAGCCAAACCACTGCTCTGTGTGTCCATTCAGACACGGAGCCATGGCTCAGCCTCACCCCCTCTCTCTCCTCATTGGCTTGCTGATGTTGATTGATAGCAGCGCCCCGCTGCTGTCTCGGCCAATGAGGAGGGGAGTCCTAGATAGCTGAGACTCTTGTGCAACATCGCTGGATAGAGATAGGGCTCAGGTAAGTATTAGGGGGACTGCTGCACACAGGTTTTTTATCTTAAAGCATAGAATGCATTAAGATAAAAAAATCCATCTGCCTTTAGAACCACTTTAAGTGTAACCAAACAATGCTTTGGATAGAGCCTTCTACAAAATCTCTGGCACCCATGAGGACCAGTTGTTGAGCTGGAGTTCAGCTTTCATTTGTTAGTCAAGTCCATCTAAATCTGCTAGTCTAATATTACCTTCCTCCCAGACTGACAATGCTGCTGACTCCATTGATCCTGCATTCAGAGTGGAGACACCCTAAGAAAGGGCGTGTGTTACTGGCAGGATCATTAGGTGAAAACAAAAAGAAAAAAAAAACTAAAAAAGAAAACAAATGCAGCCATCTAAGGATTGGCAAGCTGCAATAAATTAAATTTTTGCATTTGGGTTTATTACCACTTTAACCACTTGCCGCCACCCCATTTAGCAAAATGACTTCAGCAAAGTGGTTTTGTTATCCTGACCGAACGTCATATGACGTCTTTCAGGATTACAAGTTGCTGCGCGCACCGCATCACAGCGATCGTTGTTGTGGTGTGTCAGTCTGACACACCGCAACATCGATCTAGGTAAAGAGTCTCTGATGGAGACTCTTTACCATGTGATTAACCATTTCCAATCATGGCTGATCACAGTGTAAACACGAAGAGCCATTGATCAGCTTTTCCTCACTCGCGTCTGTCAGATGTGAGTAGAGGAAAGCCGATCGGCTGCTCCTCTGACAGGGGGGTCTGTCTTGTTTGATTATCAGCCCAGTCCCCCTGAGGATGCCCACACTGGGCCACCAGTGACACCACCAGGGATGCCCACCACTAGTCACCCCCAGGTATGCCACCCATGGCCACCAGGGATAAAAATCAGTGCCCACAATGGATGCCAATCAGTGCACACAATGGATGCCTGCCAATCAGTGATGCCCATCAGTACCATCCATAAGTGTACATCAGTTCCACCTATCAGTGCCCATCCATGTCCATCCGTGCCACCTATCAGTGCGCATCTATGCCACCTATCATTGCCCAACCATGCCGCCTATCAGTGCCCATCTGTGCTGTCTTTCAGTGCCCATCAATGCGGCTTCTCAGTGTCTGTCAGTGCCACCCATCAGTGCTGCATATCAGTGCCACCCATCAGTGCTGAATATCAGTGCCACCTATCAGTGCCGCATGTTAGTGCCCATTATCAGTGTCCATCAGTGCCACCTCATCAGTGCCGTCTTATCAGTGCAGCCTCATCAGTGCCCCTTAGTAAAGGAGACAACTTATTTACAAAGTTTTGTAACAGAAACAAAAAAAAAAATATTTCTAAATTTTCGGTCTTTTTTTTGTTTGTTTAGCAGAAAATAAAAATCCCAGAGGTGATCAAATACCACCAAAAGAAAACTCTATTTGTGGGAAAAATAATTATAAAAATTTAGTTTGAGTACAGTGTAGCATGACCACGCAATTGTCATTCAAAGTGTGAGAGCGCTGAAAGCTGAAAATTGGTCTGGGCAGGAAGGTGTACAAGTGCCCGGTATTGAAGTGGTTAAAGGAGTAGTAAAGTCAGAAGGTGTTTTTGTCTTAATGCATTCTATGCATTAAGATAAAAAAAAAACTTTTGTGTAGCAGCCTCCCCAGCACCCCCCTAATTACTTACCTGAGCCCATCTCTCTCCAGCGATGTCCACGGATATCTCAGCCGTTCAGGATACTCCTCCTGATTGGCTGAGACACAGCAGCGGCGCCATTGGCTCCCACGGCTGTCAATCAAAGTCAGTCAGCCAATCATGGGAGAGAGGGGGCAGGGCTGGGTCAGGGCTCTGTGCCTGAATGGACACACGAAGCTGTGACTCAGCTCCATTGCCCCTATAGGAAGCTGCTTGCTGTGGGAGCACTCGATAGGAGGGAGGGGCCAGGAGCAGTGAAGAGGGACCTGAGAAGAGGAGGATCTGGGCTGCTCTGTGCAAAACTAACTGCACAGAGGAGGTAAGTACAGGCATACCCCACTTTTAAATACACAACGGGGTTTATTTACTAAAGCTGGAAAGGGCAAAATCAGGCTCTCTTCTGCATAGAAACCAATGAGCGTCTAACCCCAGCTTGTTCAATTAAGCTTTAGTAATAAAACCTGGAAGCTCATTGGTTTCTATGCAGAAGTGAGCCTGATTTTGCACTTTCCAGCTTTAGTAAATAACCCCCATTGCGTACTTAAAAGTGGGGTATGCCTGTATAATATGGTTATTATTTTGTATTTTTTTTTTAACCACTTACAGACCGGACCGTCTTGCTGGTCAAAGACCAGACCACTTTTTGCAATTCAGCACTGCGTCACTTTAACTGACAATTGCGCGGTCATGCGAGGTGGCTCCCAAACAAAATTGACGTCCTTTTTTCCCACAAATTGAGCTTTCTTTTGGTGGTATTTGATCACCTCTGGGTTTTTTTTTGCGCTATAAACAAAAATAGAGCGACAATTTTGAAAAAAACTCATTATTTTTTACTTTTTGTTATTTGTATTGTTAATATCCCCCAAAAATATATATAAAAACATTTTTTCCCCTCAGTTTAGGCCGATACGTATTCTTCTACATATTTTTGGTAAAAAAAATTGCAATAAGCGATTATTGATTGGTTTGCGCAAAAGTTATAGCGTTTACAAAATAGGGGATAGTTTTATGGCATTTTTATTAATATTTTTTTTTTACTAGTAATGGCGGCGATCAGCGATTTTTATTGTGACTGCGACATTATGGCGGACACATCGGACATTTTTGACACATTTTTGGGACCATTGTCATTTATACAGCGATCACTGCTATATAAATGCAGTGATTCCTGTGTAAATGACACTGGCAGTGAAGGGGTTAACCAGTGGGTGGCAGTGTAGGGGTTAAGTGTTCCTAGGGGCGTGTTACTAACTGTGGGGGGCTTGGCTTTCTTTTAGTGAACACTGATCTCTGCTCCAATCATATGGAGCAGAGATCAGCGTCACTAGTTGCTAGGCAGAATGGAGAAATGCTGTTTACAATGGTATTTCTCCATTCAGCCGCCCCGTGAGATGATCGCGGGTATGCCCGCGGCGATCGAGTCCGCGGGACCCGCGGCCAGACTCACGGGGGTCCCGACCAGCACGTGAGCGCGCTGCCGGCGGCGCGCTCGCGATGCCAGGGCGGCATTGAAGATTGGACATACCCGTGCCATTCTGCCGACGTACATCTGCGTGCGTGGGTCGGGAACTGGTTAAACAAGATTTTACAATCACTTTAAGGGTTTTTAAATTATATTAATTGACTCAATAATGGCAAAATCAAATGCTTTGATGAATAATGTTTCCAGTTTTACTTAGGCTGGCCATACGCAGTGCAAATATCTTACCTGTAACCGGGTTGCAGGAAAGAAATTTGCACAAATCCCCCAGACAGTGCTGACAGGGGAATCCTTCAGAGTAATTGTCTGCTCCCAGCAGGGGGGCTGGGGTCAGAGGAAGCCATCCTGACGGAAGAAGACTAGCAGCTATTGCAGCCACCAGTGAAAATCGAAAGAAAATCTGGCAGACTGGTTGTACCCAAGTTGATTGATTTGCATGTTCTTCCTATGCTTGCGTAGGTTTCCCCTAAGTACTCTGGTTTCCTCTCATACTCCAAAGACATTTAGGTAGGTTAATTGGCTCCTGTCCAAAGTGGCCCTAGTATGTATGTATGCATGTGAGGTTGGAAATTTAGATTGTAAGCTCCACGTGGACAGGGACCAATGTGAATGTACAATGTAAAAAGTATATGTAAAGATCTGCGTAAGTTGCCAGTGTTATATACATGCTTGGAACACATAAAAAAATAAATATAAGTTGAGAAAACAATAGATGGTTAATGATAGGGTTTAAAGGGCCGGTTAGGTTTGAAGGTTGGATACTTATATATTTGCCGTAATATTTATTAACTCAGCAGCATGTGCTAAGATCTGACCATCTGATAAATAAGAATTCAAAATAAACAGGAAGACTTGTCTTACTGCTCATCCACACTTATTCTGCTACTTGAATTCCCTTCAAATCGTGCATTCTGGTTCTAATGACCCGTCCCCTCCAATAAAAAGTAATATATATAACAGAACACTTCCATATGTTAAAAACAGTGCCTAAAAGGCAGTTAGCTACATTACTTAAAGTTCATTGAAAACTGGAAATCATAATAAAAACTTTCCTCCTTCCAAATGTTGTTTTTTTATGGCCCCGGCAGCTGAGGCCAGGAGCCGTTATGTGTTCGGGACCTCTACATGTATCGTAATACTGTCAGATCATGAAAAAATACAGAAAGAGCAGCAGGCATTTCCAGGCTTGGTGAACTTTGCAGCATAAATCTGTTGCCGAGATTAAACTCAAGCTTCATAAAGCTCTCCCACTTCTCTCAATAAGGATATGAAACAGTAACGTGCCTTCAAACTGCTTTCAGTGGGATCAGCGGTGGTGCTCTGCCATGAAATTGTAGCTAACAGTTATACCTGGAAGTCTGATAAGTGCAATCTATTTACATGAGAAGAATGTTAAATGGGTTTGGAGGGGAAATGCCGACTGAGCAAAAGAAGGACCCAGTTTTGAAATTTTCAACAGATGTTATTCTGTAACAATGAGTAACTTGTGCTATGGAATAAAGTAGAAGATAGTAGAGTAGTAGTCTACTCATAATAGACAGTTGGCTTCTGAAGAAATACTTCAGATTTTAATGACATGAAATAAAAAAAGTTGATCTGTTATTAACATTTACACACTAATCAAGAAGGAACGTATCAACTTTCCTAAGTTGCATTATTGCTTTGTCTAAAACAAAAATATCCCTTTACCAATAGAAATTGCTCCTGAGATCCCTCATGTGACCTTAAAGCCTGGGTGCTCAACCTAAAGCCCACGAGCCATGTGTGGCTCTTTGGTAATTGTCATGTGGTCCCAGCAGGCCATAGCAGGAGTAAAGTAGAATCAACTTGTAAAGTGGCTGTAATGGCAAAGATCTCTAGCAGTCTCATGTAATACATCCCCAGCCTTTGATGGTCCTCTGTTGCATGCCTCCAGTCTCTTACTCCTTCTCCAGCATCATCCAAATAACAGGCCAAACACCTAAGATGTTCAAATGCAGCCAAGTTTCACTGCAATGACAGCACACCACTCACACCCATGCAAAGCCATGCCCCCTACATATTTCAGTCACAGCAGGGCTTAATCATCCATAATCATCATGATCCCCATGATTAAGCTCTGCTGTGGCAGAAACATGTTGGGGGCATGGCTTTGGGTGTGTCAAGGCTGGGCTCAGCCCTTCCTTCTCTAAGCTGGCTGCTCAGCTGTCAGCTAATTGCCAGCTTGTAGCTCTCCACAGTGATTCACCTGTTGATGATATCCTGCTCGTCGTCATGCCTACTTAAGCCGTCCAGCCCAGATGATCTCTGCCTTCACCTTGGTCACATCTCTAGAGATGCTCTCCTGTGTTCCTGTTATGACTTGCTTGGCTGACATTCCTTCTGGCTCCAGATCCTGCTTGCTGTTCTACTACACTTATCTCTGGCTCCCTGACGTTTTGGCTTATCTGACTATCCTTTCCGGTTCCTGGACTCTGGATATGTTTTGACTATGTTTACTCTGTTTACTTTTTTTTATTATTATTAAACAAGTCTGATTTAACTGTACTTCTGTCTCAGTCTGATTTGTGGTTTCTGACAGGGTGAGATTGACAACATCTTCATTGTGTAGCCAATTATGCTCCGTCCCCATAGGATGGGCTCCATTGGAGTCTGTCTGCTCAGCGGGGAATCTGTCTGTTAATGCCCACTGGGAAAACCGATGGCTGGTCTGTGTCCACTCCACTTATACAGAGTGGACACAGACACAGCCTGCTCTTCTCTATGGGCGGTTGGATGCAAACACCCACCGATGGATGGGGAATGAATGCCCATCCATCTGTTTTAGCGGATAAGATCAGATGTCGGCAGGTGTCAATGGGCACGTCAGTTGACATTCACCACTGCATAGATGGCAATGGATGGTCTGCCTAAAAAACAGACTGACGCAATCGGTCTGCCTGCGTGAAAGGGGCCTTATTTGGATTGTGAACTACAGTGGAGCTAAAGTGGACTCCAGGGCCTTGGCACCTGGGTAATTGCAGGGAATCGAGGAAGATACAGGCTGAGCGGTGAAAGGGTTTAGGTTTGTCTAGTCCTTCTCTAGCATGTCCTCAGTTTCTGGACATCTCCTGTAGTTGGTCTGCAGTCTCTGACAATCATATGGTATCAGGCACCCTTTATCTAGTTTTTAAAGTTTAGTTTAAAAATAGGTCTTGGTGATCTGGAAGGGCCCTCTGTTGAATGTAATAGGTTGTTCTGGCATCTACATATATTGTGTGGCATCTATAGAAGACAAATGTTCTACAAATGAGAACAATGCATGGGGGTTGCATGAGTAATGCAGGAGTAAAGAGTCAGACTGCTGTGGTAGGAAGGCTTCCCTCGAAGATAATCCAAGCCAAGCCAGTCCGCTGAAGCATGGTATACTAAATCAACCAGTGCAATCAACCATTTAATTTATTACATGTCTTCCAAACAATATTTACTTATTTTTTTGTGTATATCGTTTTTTTTTTTTCCCGGTTCTTCAATTTAGATTAATGCCCCACCACCTTTATCATAAATCTTCCTTTTGTTTTTTTCGGCTTGTCTTTCGGTCGAGGCACTTCTTGTTGTGACTGTACTGTGTTCTTTTATGATCCAACGTATAAACTGGAGAAGTCCAGAGTGATGTCAGAGGTCAGAGAAACGATGAAAAAAATACATCTTTGATCCATAAGATTTTATTGCTGACTTCTTGGATGCTTCCAACACACTAACCTAATAATAGAGGCTCTAACAGAGATGTGTTGTAACCTGAGTTATAGTGGTGATCTGAGCTCAGAATCCAGGATAATGGTGACTCAGAGCATTGACGAGACGGTGTGACAAGGATTTGCAGAGAACAGTCTTAAAGCTTTTAGATTTCAAATGATCAATACTAATATACATGGATAATTTGGAATGTTTCAATGCAATTGTTCACAATCAGTTTTCCTGGGAAATATTACTTACCTGTAACTTAGCAAGAGGACTGTTTATGTGTAATATTCAAAGCTAACACGCCACAATAAAGATCCTTATTTTAAAAAGGTGACAGTTATTTTGAGCTGAGAGCCAATTCAGCCAGTTGACTGACAAAAGTTCCTAATCATTACGACTTTGCCTATATGAATTTGTACTAAATCCAGGAACATAGAGTATTGTTTCTTTAGGCTGCCACCTCTGGGCTTGATGAAAAGGGCAATTTTAATTGGCAATAAGTATTTATTATCGCTTTTAACCACTACAATACAGGGCACTTTCGCCTCCTTCCTTCCCAGCCCAATTTTCAGCTTTCATCGCTCTCGCACTTTCAATGACTTTCATGCGCGGTCATGCTACACTGTACCCAAATGAAATTTTTATCCTTTTGTTCACACAAATAGAGCTTTGTTTTGGTGGTATTTATTCACGACTCCGTTTTTTTTTTTGCGATATAAGCGCAAAAAAAGCGGAAATTTGGAAAAAAAACTATATTTTCTTCTTTCTATTTTAAAAGAAATCCGATGAAATCAAATTTTGTCATAAATTTAAGCAAAAATGTATTCTGCTACATGTTTTTGGTAAAAAAAATTACGTTAAGTGTATAATAATTGGTTTGTGTGATCACGGACATATGTACGCAAATGATCATGTACATATGTGTGCAGGTGATCACGTACATATGCGTGCAGATAATCATTGGGACATGTGATTTTAGTGGGACATATGTGGGGGACGTGTGTTTTTATTATTTGGGGACATGTCTTTTTATTATTTGGGGACATGTGTGTTTTGGGGACATGTGTGTTTTGGGGACATGTGTTTTGGGGACATGTGTTTTGGGGACATGTGTGGGGACATGTGTGTATTACACTAGACTAGTCATCAGTGAGTAAAAAGCTGTAAAAACAGCTCATACTCACTGATCACCAGCCGGCTGCAGCGATCTGCTCTCCTCAGCGATGACTTCCGTGTGAGGAGAGGAGAGCCGATTGCCTAGCAACCGGCTGTCTGTTTACATCACATGACGGCTGTGATTAGACACGGCCGTCATGTGATCAGGAGGGCCAATCACAGAGCCCTCCTGCCGATCCGAGATGCGCCGTGTCCGGGTGACCCGGGCGCATCTGGATAGTGCCGCTGCGGGGGCACGCGTGCGCGCAATCCCCCTCCTTCTGATGGACGTTCCTGAACGTCCAGTCAGAGGGAGGTGGCTCCCACCCAGCCGTATATGTACATTGGCCGGGTGGGAAGTGGTTAAATAATGCCTACAAAGTGTACACAAAACGTTACAGATTATAGTTAACTTTGATGCATGTTCTAGTGGAACTTGCAATCTGATGCCCCAAGATTGCAAACTCCAATAGGACATTGTGACAGACCCAACCAGGACAGGGGCTTTTGGAGGAGACTGCAGGGTAACCTCTTGTCTACTTACTATGGGGGTTGGCATTTTAGGGAGCTACAAGCATTCAGGAAGATGTCTTGATATATAATGCAAAATTACCTTACCACATTTAACAGTCAAGGAAGCCTCCATTTAAAAGATGGCACAGCTAGCCGGAAATTAGGTCTGTGATGACGCCCTGCGGGAGGGCGAAACGTTGACGCAATTTACGGTATCACTGGCGTCACTTCTGGTCCCGTTGAACGCATTCCAGGAACGGCGTTTTTACACTCACAACTCCAGAGAAACTTCATAAAGGAATTCTGGATCTGATAATTTGATGCCATATCCACCATCCCAGGATATTGTCATTAAGCTTTATGTGACCCACCAGACTGAAAAGCTGGGGGTTGCCTCGATCTGGTGAGTGGGGATACATGAGGGAGTGTTGCACACCTGAATATTTCTGAAGCACCTTATACTACATTTCCTTCACTTTAGATTGGAACACTTATAGTCAATTCTTTGGACTTTGTTTTGTTCATAATTTTTATTGTTTTGTCACTTATTGTGTTTTCACTTATTGTGTTTGCGAGCGCTATATTTATATTCATATGTCTTTCAAGTGATCAGCGCTTTGTGTTTAGCAGCTGCCTTTCTATTCATTAATATTTTTTATAAACCATTAGCACGAATTTATATATTTAGTATATATTTTTAATCATTCCTTATGCATTGGAACCAGTCTGTTATAGTTGGTGGAGTAGAAGTTTGCTATTGCACTGGTATATACATCTTTGCCACATTTACCATATGCATGGCTAGGAAGGGAAAGTATGCTCTTTTTTGCTAAGGAAGAATGATGCAGCAGGAATGTTGGGGAATAGTTGATGGAGTATGTAGTCAGGGCAGGACTGGGAATAAAAACCAGCCCTGGAAAAATATCATACCAGCCCCACAGCATTATTATACTAGCTCAACATCATAACGTCATTATTTCCTTGTTCATGAAAGGGAAAACCATGCATTTTAAAGCACATTTGAAGAGTGTATTTTATATATATATATATATGGCATATATGAAAGCACATAGGGCTTTTATATATATAAAAGCACTCCCACTCTTGATTCCTCTCCAGACTCCCCCTCAGAGACTGCAGACATGATATAAGACAAGAGATTTTCAGAGGTTGCGGACATGATACAAATGATGTTTAGAGACTGAGGACAGAATACAAGAGATGGCTGGAGACTGAGGACACGATACAAGAGATGGTTAGAGACTGAGGACATGATACAAGAGATGGGTAGAGGCTGAGGACAGGCTACAAGAGATAGTCAGAGGCTGCGGACATGATATAAGAGATGGTCAGAGGCTTCGTACATGATACAAGAGATGGTCAGAGGCTGCAGGCATGATACAGTAGATGTCAGAGGCTGCAGACATGATACATGAGGTGTCAGAGGCTGCAGACATGATACAGGAGGTGTCAGAGGCTGCAGGCATGGTACAGGAGATAATTGGACTGAGGACATCATACTAAAGATGGTCATAGACTGCAGACATATTACAAGAGATGGTCAGAGACTGCAGACATGATACAAGAGATCAATGCAGCCCCATCAGTGCCCATCAAATGCAGTCTCACTGTACCCATCAATAAAGCCTCACCATGCCAATCAATGCAGCTTTGCCTTGCCCATCAATGCAGTCTCACCGTGCCCTTCAATGCAGCCTCGCTGAGCTCATCAATGCAGCTTCACTTCATTGCAGCCTCACTGTGCCATCAATCCAGCCTCACTGTGCCCACCAATGCAGCCTCTCTGTGCCCATGAATGCAGCCTCAATTTGCCAACCAATTGCAGCCTATGTGTGCTCACCACTGCAGCCTCTGTGTCCACCAATTGCAGCCTCTGTGCCCATCAATTGCAGCCTCTGTGTCCACCGATTGCAGCCTCTCTGCTCACCAATTGCAGACTTTCTGCCCACCAATTGCAGAGAGCACTGAAAGCTGAAAATTGGTCTGAGCAGGAAGGGGGTTTAAGTGCCTTGTAAGCAAGTTGTTAAAAAAATATGCCCCATGATATTAATGAATTATCAGTCACATCATCCAGCAGTGTGAATCCATAGCAATTATGATGAATGATGCTCCCAGAAAAAAAAAAAACACAATCTGCTCCCATCACTCACCTATTGCCAATGACATTCCCACTACTAAATGTAAACAAAGGGTTGACATCTCCCATACATGGTCAGTAATGTTAAAGGGATCAGGTGCTTTGCCAGGTGGGTTTGAAATTTTGAAAATATAAATGATACTATGGGGTTGATTTAGTAAAGGCAAATAGGCTTTGCCCTCTGCAAGTATAGCTGCTCCAGAGCTTAGTACATGAGCAGAAGATCTGCTGACTTCCATCATCCCATGTGTGCAAGCAAAAATGCTGTTTTTTTTTTCCCTTGCACATGATCGGGTAGTCTTTGAAAAGTGAAGAATTACCTAATTTACTAAGCTCTGGAGCATCTGCAGTGCAATTGCACTTTGCAAAGTGCACAGTCTCTGTGCCTTTAGTAAATCAACCCCTATATGTTTTTTTGGAGTTTTTTAAATGTCAACCTATGTAGAAAAATTGAATACTTCCCAGGTTCTTCTCTATAGACAGACAATAGGGCAGCAATCATTTAAAAAAAGTACAAGGAATGAACCAAACCATAGAAACCTGTGCCCTGACCTGTATATGTTATAAGAGGAATATAAGAATATGGGATAGGAGGACACACTCTTCCCTGGAGCTTGCAGTCTAAGAAATGAATTTCTGATAGACTGCTTAACAATGGCTCAGTATCAGAAATTATCTCACCGCTATGCAAATTTCTCTGGGCTGTTTTCAAGCGTGAATTCCAAATGAACTGGCCTCCATCCTAAAATAATGTCAATGCTGGCATTTCAAAACTCTGCCACTAGTCACAAAGGAAGGTAAAGGCTATGGCAAATATGGGCAGAATATGAAGCCAAGTCTCTGGGTAGGATATGACTTCAGAAACTGGTTAGTTTGTTTCTTGTTTTCCAAATCTGGTGGCCGAGGTTACGTTCTCAAAACATACTTGAGCCATATTTGTCAGACTAGAGCTATTACAAGACCACCAGTGTTAGCAATGACATTACGTATTCTAAATATGCAGACTGATTGGCACTATTTACTTTGCCATGTTCTCTGGCAATCTGTTAAACGTAACTCAAGGTTGCGTGAATGGATTTGCTGGCAGGATGCGTGGTGTTTTATGCTGTACAAACAGAATACATTTCTTTCTACCAATCAGTTTATTGAATTAATTTTAAACATAGATGTAAGCCGAGATACTCTGAAATTGTTGAGGATAAAAGTGGCTTTATAGTAAAAGAAATACAGATAGCATTACAAACAGATAAAACTTCAAGAGCTTTTATTATATTAACTGGAACCTAATATTCGTATAGCTCTAAGGCCTTTTATAGCAAACCTTTGGCTTCTGAAGCCTCTTGATGACAATTGTTAGAAGCTTCATGAGTTGGCAACCTCCTTGAACATGTATGGGCACTCTCCAGTAACATTTTGCTTGTTGGAATGTCCATTGGCCATAAGCTCAGGCCACAACCTTGGTATTTATGGGTTCAGCCCAACAAAAAATATTATTTTATATATAGGTGGAGACTTGTAGTCTGAGTCAGTCCTTGGATTCCAGTAAGTCTTAATTATTATTAACAACGAAATCTCTGAAATGTAATTCCTGACTCTGTTCCTGTCCATGAAAATGTATGTGTGCCGCTCAGGCTCGATAGGGAGATGGTATATAAGTAGCTTGAGTTCTGACAGGGAATGGAGCCTGTTCTGGCTCCTGCAAGAGTACAAGGAAAGAAGAAAAACCCCTGGAAGACATACATCTATGATGTCCTACAGAGATGAATAGAGTGGCAACCTCAGCCTGGACCCTGACCAGGCCACGCCCCCGACAATGCCCCCGATGCATTTCACTCCGGCCCGATAATGCTTTAATACTCCCCATACGCAAGAGTCCCCTATCCCTGTGACTAAGCTTCGGTGGGCAGAGTGAAACGCATTGGGGGCATGGCTGAGCGGAAGTCCAGGCTGAGTTTGTTACTCTATTCATTTCTGTATGACATCATAGATGTGCGACTTCCAGGGGTTTCTCTTCTTTCTCTGTTCCTGTCCACCTGGACCTGGTGGCTGTTCCTACTAGAAGTGTGCGGTTTGTTTTGTTCTGAATAAATATTCAGACACATTTTTCGTTATTCGAAGATTCAGATATATCTGAATCCCCGAATTACAGTGCAAACCAACTTTAACGAATTCTCCAACTAACAAAACTAAATTTGCCTGAATTTCCGGATATCTAATTGAAATTCGATTTTTTTTCTCTTTTTATCTATATCTTTTACTATTTTTCTTTTTCTTTTTACAGTGGAACCTTGGTTAACAAGTAACATGGTTAACAAGCATTTTGAAAGAAGAGCAACTTTTTTTTAAGAATTCTGACTCCGAGTGTTGTCTCGCAAAACAAGCAGAATTTAAGCTAATGGGGTGTGCAGTACCAATTGTAATTGTGTCACTTTTATTCCTATTACAAGGAATGTAAACATCCCTTGTAATAGAAATCTAAGCATGACAGGCACTCTTAAATATGAGATCTGGGGTCAAAAAGACCTAAGATCTCATATTTAAACAAAAATGCAATAAAAAAAAATGTCATTTAAAAACAAAAAAAATTAACCTCCCTGGCGGTATGATTATTTCAGATTTTAGGTGCTGAATGTGGTACAATTATTTTGCATGAAAATTTGGCATTTTATATTGTAGTCCTGTAATTCTTAGGAATAATTCACTTAAATCTGTCCAAACCAGAGTCTAGCAGACATCCCGGGTATTAAAAAGGTTGAAAAAGTAAATCATAAATTATAATATAATAAATAGCTATAAATAATTTTACCAAATAATAATATAATAATAATAAAAATGATTTAATAATGTAATCAAATCAAAAACACTGAAATTTGCTCAGTTGCAGAATTGTCACTGTCATTACTTTTCAGTGTTTGATGACGGATCTCCCCACAAATCACTATCGCTCAATTCTGAGAGTGGTTCTAATTTATTATCGCTGTTTTCTAGCTGGTCTAAAACCACTTTTGATGTAAAGGGACAGTTTTGGTTGCTATGGACAATCTCCAGTTTCCAGGCATAAAGAACAGTTTTTATATTATAAAACTGCATGCAGGACACTGGGCAGGCCACTAGGGACAAACGGGATGTGAAATAATTACATACAGTAATGTGATCTGTAAGGTTACATTATACTGTATGTATAGTGTGTGTTTTACTTTTTGAATTTGGCGCCATTCTCCGTCCCAGTGCATGGCAACGCTTGCAGGGAATGGAGCCCGGCGATGTGATAGATCAAGCGGAGGACGAGCTGCTCACAGTGTGGGGGGGGGGGGGCATCATCGCTGGATCCAGGGCATAAAGTAAGTAAGCTCATCCTGGATCCAGGGATGCGATCCCGAGTCTGGCTTGGGGTTACCACTAATGGTACTGAATTTTCACCCCAAGCCAGACTTGGGAATACCGCCAGGGAGGTTAAGAGCTATGGGCGGAAGTGACGTTTTGACGTCACTTCCCCCCTGCAGTGTCATGGAGACAGGTGGGGGCCATCTTCCCCTCACTTGTCTACATGCACAGCCACGGGAAGGATCCGATCACCTCTGCAGCTGCCACCGGTTCCGGTTAAGCGGTTGAGGGCACCAGATCACTGCGGGAGGGGGGAGCCCCTCTCCCGCCGCTGATAAAAGTGCTCTTGAGGTAAATCCGCTGCAGAGACCACTTTTATCTGGTATCGGACCGCCGACCGAACACGGAGATACCGGGTTATGGCAGTTAGCTGCTGCCATAACAACGATATCCGTCCTCAAAGTAGGGACGTACATCGGCGTGTGGCGGTCCGGAAATGGTTAAGCCAAAGTTGATTTAAAGAGTTGTAATCATCTGATGAAGATTTTTCTTTTTTTTCGTTCATTTTGCAAGTGTGAAATTGATAGAAAGAAACCAGTAAAATATAAATATTTAAAAGCATTTGTACTGGCTAAATATTCTGCAAAGTATTATACATAGTAACATTTTGAAAGTAAGATACTACTTTTATTAATTAGAACACTTCACATATTTTGAATAAATCCATTATTAATAGAAACAAGATCAATGTGTACAAATAACAATCCGATGTTTGGTTACTCGACTGCCGCATTCGAATCCAAATTTTTTTTAACATTTTCGATTTGACTTGATTCAAATTTTTTCGATTTTAATGTTTTGAATGGAGAAAAAAATTGTAAATTAGAAGAAAATTCAGAAATACATAGAATGAACGCCAAATACGAATTGAAAAAATCACCAGAATTTACAAAACGAAATAACTAGATTAACGAATCTAAACAAAATTAAACTAATTTTTTCGTCATGCACATGTCTAATTCCTACCCACTGTTGTTTTTTCCCACTCCTGTTACATTTTTCATCATATAAAATTAATCAAAACATTCAGCAGGTATGTGACCCTGCGTATTTTTGTTTTTAGTCTTGGATACAGATTGAATGGCTTAGAATCTCTATCAATTTGTGTTGCTGTCTCTGTCCCCACTAGATGGATTCACCTTCTTCTATATTTGTCCTGGCGACAGAAAGTGAGTAGAAATGCAAATTCTTACAGTTTTCATTAGAACAAGATGTAAGTGGATATCTTCCAATGGGGACACAGTAACACAGCAGTCTCTCTTTGATGAAATTGTCTCTTACTTCCTGCTGGATATCTGAAAAAGGAAGAAAATAGACATTTTCTCAACAGGACACATAGAGCAGAAAAAAAAACTGACAGAGATTTCATTACTCTCTTTTACAAAAAAAGAAAAGTTTGGGCTATACATACTTCAACCACTTCAGCCCCGGAAGGATTTGCCCCCTTAATGACCAGGCCATTTTTATTAATAAGGCATTGCATTGCTTCAACTGACAATTGCGCGGTTGTACGACGTTGTGCCCAAACAAATTGAACGTCCTTTTTTCCCACAAATAGAGCTTTCTTTTGGTGGTATTTGATCACCTCTGCGGTTTTTATTTTTTGCGCAAAAAAGGCAGACAATTTTAAAAAATATATATATATATGTGTGTGTGTATATATATGTATATATATATACACACACGTGATACATTTTGTGCAAATCAATCAATAATAGCCTAGTGTGATTTTTTTTACCAAAAATAAATATGTAGAAGAATATATATCTGCCTAAACTGATGAATAAATTAATTTATATATTTATATATATATATATATATATATATATATATATATGTATAAAAAAAAATATATATATATATATATATATATATATATATATATATATATATATATATATAAATTAATTTATTCATCAGTTTAGGCAGATATATATTCTTCTACATATTTATTTTTGGTAAAAAAAATCACACTAGGCTATTATTGATTGATTTGCACAAAATGTATCACGTCTACAAACTATGGGATAGATTTAGGGACTTTTATTTATTTCTAAATAGTTTTTACTGGTAAACGTGGACATCTGCGATTTTTAGCGGGACTGCAACATTGTGGTGGGCAAATCTGACCCCAAAACTACATATTTTGCATTATTGCATTGATCAGTGCTATAAAAATACACTGATCAATGTAAAAATGACACTGGCAGGGGAGAAGTTAACACTAGGGGAGCGATCAAGGGGTTAAGTGCGTTCCCTCTGCGTGTTCTAACTGTAGGGGGGATAGGCTACCAGGGACATGACAGAAATCGCTGTTCCCAATCACAGGGAACAGAAGATCTCTGTCATGTCATCTGGCAGAACGGGGAATCACATTGTTTACATAGAAAATGTATTTAGCAGTTTATATTTACTAAAATAATTGCATTTCCATTAAACAACAGAAAAGAGAAAGGAATGGGACTTTGTGTGAGGTATGTCACTGAATGGATACATTATTCATACCATTCATAGAATTATTTATTAATTACAAATCACGTTGCAAAAAGTTTCACTCTGTTATACAGGACACAATATACTATGATATACTTGTATGAATATATAGTTATTTTATAAAATAAAATACAGCAGTATAGTTACATAAAAACACTCATCCATTCATAATAGTTCAATGAACATAAACAATTGCTCATGGTGAGCACAAAAATATTGTTAATTTTACTTTAAAATGTTTAGTTTGACACTTTTATTCCTATTACAAGAAATGTAAACACATCTCACCTCTAGGCTGGGAAGCCTGAAATAAAAAAATAAAAAAATAAACGATCTTGGCTTCCCAGCCGAGGTGGTGCTGTTTATTTGAAAGCAGAGGCCGGGCGTGACGTCATAACATCGTGCATGGCCTCCGAAGATCATAGAGACTCTGGTGGACCAGCTGGTCGTCGGAAATCTGGTAAACATCTGGGGCCGGCGGATCGTAGCGGTGAGTCAGTAGAAGCACCGGATGGCGGCAGGAGGGGGAGGATGTCCCCTCTCGCCGCCCGTAAGAACGATAAACATGCTGACCAGCCGCTATGATCATTCTTATGGTGTAGAGAATTGCCGTGTGAAAAAGCCCAAGACGTCATATGACGGCCAGCTGCCGGCAAGTGGTTTAACGGAGAACAATCTCTCAAAATAAAGGTCTATAACTTACAATACGACCCAGTGGGGATGCCAAGCCTATGTCCAAGGGAAGACAGGGGACAGGGATGATGATCTCCCCCCCCCCGGAGCTGAGCTGAGGAATCCCTTCCAGACCAGAGACAGCAGCCAGGTGAAGACCGGGTGACCGTGTTACGACCGTGTGAATCTGGTGTCAGCTTACCAGTCCACACTGCTCTGCAAGGATATGAAGATGGAACCATGTGAAATGAATGTATTAATCCATGGGATGAACCTACGCCTGTGAGTGAGTGCGTGACGTGATGAATGGTGGTGATTACTGCAGTGATGTGGAGTGTATTAGCTAAGGAAACAACAGCCAGGGAAAATGTGTATACATATACCCACAACAGATAAATCCAAAACCAAAACCACCATTTGGTGGTGGACTGTAAATTGTGAAACTAAAATGAACCCAAAAAGTGTTGTAGTGGGTATGAGTGAAACGCAATTACCTTGTGTATGATTATGTGGCCATACGCATGCCTTGAATCCTGCTTGTGTGAATGACCCATGTGAAATGGTAAGCTGGCCAGCCTGAACAGCTTATATCCCCGGCAAGGGGTGGATCCCCACCAACATCATGAGATCCCACCAATGAGGCGGGGAAATGGTGACATGCTTTGGCTCCGTTAGCAGCATACAAATCTGCTGCAGAACCCAGTAAGTCTCAGCCCCAACTAGAAAGAGGGAATCTGCTACATGCTCAGACGTATTGACGCACTGAGCAGGGCATCGAATCGGGATGATGGGCCCAATACTTTTGGCAATATAGTGTGAGATAGAACACCTTGGGGATGAATTAAGCCTCGTACACATGATCGGATTTTCCATCAGGAAATGTGTGATGACGGTCTGTTGGTGGAAAATCCCACAGTGTGTACGCTCCATCAGACAATTGTTTTCAGATTTTCTGTGGACAAATGTTGGATGGCAGGCTTTAAAATTTTCCGCGGACAAATGTCTGTTGTTGGATTTTCCGAGTGTGTGTACACAAGTCTGTCGGACAAAAGTCCAAAGTGCAAACACGCATGCTCGGAAGCAAGGACAAGCCAGAAGCGGACGGTCTTTTAAACCAGCGTTCGTAATGGAGAATTAACATTCGTAAATTATGAAATCTCCAAATGCAGCGCACAATTCTCTTCTTCTTTAATGGGATAATAATGAAGCTGCTTTGCTGGTGATTCTGATGGAGTTATTGCAAACTAACTGTCAAATGCTTTTTTCTTCTAGTGATATCACGAATAATATTATTATGCTTTTTTTGGGGGGCAAGTTACCACAGCACCATTATCCCGTCGTTTTTAAGATCAAAAATAATATGTTGGTGTCACTTGTCAATTTTATATTGTATTTTTTTAAATGTAACTGCCTACTCCCAGACTGTCATATGAAGTAAAACACATAGCCAAGTATTATTCTAATAAAAATAAAAATAAAAGGATAGGGCGCGCTATGGAATTTGTTTGACAGAAAGTATATGTAATATAATATAATGTAGGTAAGAGCAGCCTCTATATTGTTTCCGTCCTAATGGATGGAACAATAAGAAAAGTGGGGTAGAAAAAATAGATATGGCGCTATACCTTTTTGGACTCACTAAATTTAAATATCATAGGAATGTACAGATTTTTCAGCTTGCTGGCTAATGGTTTTAAACTCTAAAAAATCCTGACTGAACCAAAATATACTGGTATGATAAACCCAATAAATAATGTATCAATCAATATTAAATTGTACATACAAAAAATAAAATACATATAAATATAAATTTTCCAGCGTGCTGGTTAATAAATGAAAAAATATGAAAATAGAGTGAAAATAGGAGTTGGAATAAAAAATATATATATAAATGTGAATTACTCAATAAATAATGCTATGTATGCTAAACTCAGTCTATAATCAACAGTGAAACTTCTTTAAAAAATATTTTGAAATTATATATACTAAAAAACCCAATGTGCCTGTGACTATGGTGATGGCGTAACCAAAAACTTTGGTATACAAATTCAATCAAATAACCATAAAGTAAAAACCAAAAATTCAAATTTGTACAATTGTAAAACACAAGTGAAAAAGTGAAATGTGAAAAGTGCAACAAATATATACACACTGTGTTAGATTTCGAAAAATTCCCATTTGTAGATATGAAAATTGGGAAAAAACAAGAAAAATGTAAGATATTAGTCCATAATACAAAAAATGTAAAAAATTAAAAAAATGTAAAAAATGTAAAAAATATATAAGAAATATATAAGAAATAGAGGTTTAGTCCATAATATAAAAAATGGAAATTAAATAGTGGAAAAAGAGAGATTTTCTATGTATAGAAGAAGAGTGGAGGGAGTAACTTCGCTTATCCGTTCGTGTTTATGAATTTTGCTCTCACCAGAAATACGACCCCGTCCGGGGTGGATCAGCCTCCACAGTATAAGCCACTGTGTCGCTTCTTGGGCTGTCTTTGCTGGAATGCTGGGGAGATCCCTCGTTCTTCCGTGGGGATGTTGTACCTCGTATTACATAAGGTAAAGAAGAGGACTTTCCATGGTATAGTATGTTTGCAACTCAGTTTATTTGTAACAACTTAAAAGTACTCACATTTAGTACGATAAAACAGGTATTGTAAAAAAGCGTTCGGAACTTCCGCTCGGCTAGCACGCCGTTTGCACTAAAGGTGTACGTATCTGGCCACGCCCTACGCTTTTCGTCATTCAGACGTCATCTGGAGCGCTATTTTTTAGAGTTTAAAACCATTAGCCAGCAAGCTGAAAAATCTGTACATTCCCAAGTATTATTCTACACAATTTTTTTATTGTGCATTAAAAAAAAGAAAATAAATAAAATTAGACATGCTATCTGCCAATAGAATTTAACCAAAAATAGCATTCTATGCATCCAAAAATATAGAAAATACACCAAATCAAATCATTAATCAACCAAAAAATAATGTCAAAGCAATAACTTCAAGGCTAATAATAAATAACACGTTGGTTGACGAACGGCTGTTCAGAAACTAACTGAAAAGCGCACAATAAAAAGCGCAAATCAACACTAACCAAACTTCTACTAACACGAAATTAGCATAAGGATCCCAAAGGGTGGCACTAAAGATCTGAAAAACCACGTAATACGTCACTATGTTCATGTTTGTTGTTTGCCAACAATTCCTTGCCGTTTGTATGCAAGACTCGTTTGGGCCAACGCCCTTCAGTTAAAATTTCACGGTTTTGTTGACCAACAATCCGATCGTGTGTACGAGGCTTTAGAGCGGAGATTGGGAGCCAGGCCTTTTCGTCCAACATCAGTGCCGGACCTCACAAATGTGCTTCTGGAAGAATGATCAAACATTCCCATAGACACACTCCTAAACCTTGTGGACAGCCTTCCCAGAAAAGGTCAAGCTGTTATGGCTGCAAAGGGTGAGTCAACTCAATATTGAACCCTACGGGCTAAGACTGGGCTGCCATTAAAGTCCATTTGCGTGTAAAGGCAGGCATTCTAATACTTTTGACAATATAGTGTATAAACATAAATTATTTTTATATATATATATATATATATATATATATATATATATATATATATATATATATATATGTATACCGTATTTATAGGCGTATAACACACACTTTTTTCCCCTTAAAATCAGGGGGATAATCGTGGGTGCGTGTTATATGCCGATCCCCCGCTGATTGTGAGCGGTGGAGCAAGCGCCACGAGATACACATAGTTGAGTGTGCTAGGCTAAGCTCGCCTCCTCTCGGCTCCTCTCACAGTCACGCCCAGTCACGCTCTATAATGGACATAACACAGGGACTGGGCGTGACTGTGAGCGGAGCTGAGAGGAGCAGAGCCTAGCCGAGTACACTTGGCTATGTGTATCTCGACGGCGTTCGGGTCCTCTTCTCGGCTCCACTCACAGCCACGCCCAGTCCCACCATTGAACCTGTGTTATGTCCATCACAGTCACGCCCAGTCCCAAAGCTTACATGGGATGTGGACACCTGGCTTTAATTGAATAATATAAAGGTGGGGGAGAAAGCCCTGCAAAGATTGATAGGCTGTAAAGTCTCCTGGTGTCCCAGCAATTTCTCCGCCTAACAGCGAGGAGACCCAATACTATGGCAGGGATTGGCCGGGTTACCTGTCCATCTTTCCTGCAAACGCCAGTGACGGCGGACATTGCTCGGTTACATTCGGAGATCATCTGCAGTTTTCGCGGGTATCTGGAGCCATTGGAGGATAGGGAGGATCCAGAACTGATTTCCCAGGTTGCCGTGGAGGAAAAGGACATACATGGAGGATCTGTCCACCCCCGGAGAGGGTATCTCCATACACTTTGCTGACTCCGCTTGTGAGGGGGTCCACCAGTTCCGATAAGGACCCACATGTATTAAAATACCAAGGAAATGTGTTTTTCAAGATTTGGGATAAAAACATTTGATCCGATAAATGGATTGAAATTTTTATTTACTATTTTTTCTCAATTTTTTTCCATTTTTGTCTTTTTTCACATTAATAAGCTTTTTGTTATTATCATCGGACTGGTATAGGATTAATTTCTTTTCTGGTCGGTTGTGCAGTTCATGGACTGTTTACAAAGATATATGAGAGTTTATATCGTTTATTGATTACCCATATGGTCTATGTAGGTTCATGTATCACTATGTCACTATAATTAAGCTCATTTGGGAGTGTTCACAAATATTTAGCGCAGCAATATTTTTATTTTTATGTTTATTTTCCATGCTGATATTTAATGGTGTCTTGCTGCAGCTTGTTTTTTCTTTTCCTAAAGTTTTTTCGAGCGCGGTATTATATTTAATTTTTGTAACATCATAGGGCTGGACTGGGCGGGACTGCGAGAGGAGCCGAGCCAAGCCGAGTACACTCGGCTTTGTGTATGTCGGCGGTGCTCGGTCCTCTCCGCTCCCTGTCAGCGGAGATCGGCACCAATTTTAAATAATCAGCCTGCAATGAGGCTGGGCAATGCTGCAAAGACACTGGGCAAGGCTGCAGATGGACACTGGGCAAGGCTGCAGATGGACACTGGGCAAGGCTGCAGATGGACACTGGGCAATGGTGCAATAATGGACAAGGTTGCAGATGGACACTGGGCAAGGCTGCAGATGGACACTGGGCAATGGTGCAATAATGGACAAGGCTGCAGATGGACACTGATAAGGCTGCATTGATGGGCATTTAAATGTAAGTTTTTTTCCTTAAACTTCCCTCCTAAAAGTTTTAGTTTTAGTTTTCTTTAAAATTCCCGCCTAAACTTGGGGTGCTTGTTATACACCGATAAATTATATATATATATATATATATATATATATATATATATATATATATATATATATATATAGATAGATAGATAGATAGATAGATAGATAGATAGATAGATAGATAGATAGATAGATAGATATATGAGCAGTCCATTAGTAATTTAATTGTCAAATGAGATCCATTCATCTTCACATAGTCTGCACAATTTCTTTAACTTTCATGATAATCGCTGACTTAATCTCCTGAGGTCATACCAGTATGTGAAAAACCCATTTAATCAGACAAAATATTCCTATGAGGACCTCCCTTTGTCCAAAGTTGATCTAGAAAAAAAAATCAAGATTAAATTCACTTGGTACAGTTGAACGTGCTATTATTTTTGTATTCCATATTGTAGCTCATTCCATAGCGGTGTCAGCCTGGGTTTCACATACTTTTATGATGTCTCAAATTTGACCATGTGTAGGAAAGTAATGAGTGAGATTCTTGCCCATATTAAATTCTTTTTCACCATCAACTGGTACATGTTTTTTCTAAATCCCACAGAGATGCAAAGATTGACTGTTCTAGTCGTGAAATCTTATTTTAATCATTCTGAGAACATAGCCAGCTTCACTTTGTATTTGAAATCTCTTTTGAAAATCGCTTTAGCCCAGCTTTCATTGCACTGCAGTCTTTTAATAAAAACCATGTGACCAGAGCGCTGCACAGGGATACCTGAATGGATAAGGTAATTGTTAAGTGGCAATTTTCCTAAACAAATAGCAAAAAAAAATCAAATTAGTTACAACTAATCATAAATCTGGACAAATTAGACCCATGTGCATAAAAAGACTGAATTAAATAAATTTAACAAACTGAACAATTATATATTTTTTTCCGGGTGAATTATATATAGCGGATGTTGCTTACATTCTAACTGAACTGTGCATTAACAATTCTCTTAATATAATGAAAATATATAAAGTCTTTACTAGTTTAATAAAAAAAATGAAGGGTTTATTGCTGTGGTCACCAAGATTTTTTTTTTTGAGAATGTTCTTAAGAATATCAATTTTTCTAAAGGGTCAGAAGTTGCAATGCTGCCTTTTTTCCTTAAGGTGGTTATGTGGTGTTAAAATATGTTTCACATTTTTAAGCATAATTAAACCATTTTTAAATTGCTTTAATGGATTTTGGAATTTAGAAAATCTTTTAAAATCCTTCCATGATCATTAGACCAACAATTTGAGTAAGATACTGGGATGCATGCTTGTTGACTAAATAGGGAAACAGGCAAGTAAAGCTATGGAACATATTTATATAATAAACGAATTGAATATATAGAAAAGATAATTTAATAATAACTAAAAATACAAATGACATAAAAAATTGTTTACTGGGCATTGCCGCACATTTGCTGGAAACGATACACTCCATTTGCCACATGGAAAAATTGTCCATCTTTTATAGCCATGTGCACTGCCGAACAATTAATTAATTTTAGCTTTCTTATTATTCATTTTTTTTTCTTTTAGGGTCATTCGTTATGATCGCAATTCGTAAATTCGAAAATTCGTAACTAATTATAACTAACTATTAAATTATAGGTATTGGAATTTCCTTTCAAATTTGGCTGTTGGTGAATGTAATGAATACGAATATAACCAAACTTATGAATTATCTGAAATAGTGAATGCTGCATCTAAACAAAATTAATAATAAATAATAGTAATAATAATAATAATAAAAAGCTTTTATTATTGTTATTTATTTCATATTAGTTTGTTATGTTACATTCGTTTAGATACGGCATTTGTTATTTCAGATAATTCATAACTTTGGATAAATTCGTATTCGTTATGTTCCCTAACAGCCAAATTTTACAAGGAAATTCCACTATCTATAATTTAATAGTTAGTAATAGTTAGTAATGGTTAAGTTATTATTAGTTAGTTATTATTTCAGAATTTAAAATTTTCGGGTTTTCGGATTTTCAAATTTCAGAAATTAAGAATTTTTGAATTTTTTCATTTACGAATTTTCGAATTTACCAATTTACCAATTTTTGAATATTGGAATTTACGAATATTAGGAAAACATTGTTAAAAGGGTTTTTGTTAATTTTGATATTTTCAAAAACAAATTTGTCAAAATTTGTTACAAAAACGAATTCGGAACAAAACAAATTGAACATGTTTAGACTTTTACCAACACCTTTTGCTGCAATTGGAAAGGGTGGTCACCATATTTATAATGGCAACTATTACATTACATTCGCCCATCAGATTAAAATTCAGCATCTGTTGGATCTGTTTCACATGTAAGAAGATGCACTGCAAGACATGTATTAGTATGCACACACAAATGTAAAGCACCATAGGCGTACGTGTATACTTGGCACTGGTACTGGTATTTAAGCTGGATTGGGACATGAACAGGTTGCTGAATGGTCCTCAGCTAGTTTCTGACTTACTTGCGACCTGACCTTCTATGTTTGCCTTGTCATGTATGACCCGACTTGCTTGAGACCTGTTTTTTTGGATTCCTGTCTACCTGTTGTGATCTCGGTCTGTATTTGGACTCTGTATCCTGCCTTCTGATTTGGTGCCTCGCTGTCCATCTGTGAACTGAACTCTACTTGTATCCTGACTCTGCCTCTGCCTCATGTTCCAGCTGTTGTTGACTTTGGCTTGTGTCTTAGCTCAGCTCCTGTCTTCTCATCGAGTGTGTCAACGTGTCCTGGACTCTGGTCCTTGTCTGGTGATCTACTCTGTACCCTCACGTCTCCTGTTACCGCTATAAGGGGTGCTGGACAAGAGGTGCAAGAGAAGAACCCTCTCCAGCTCAATCTCCACAAGGTACTTGACATCAAGTCATTGTCTATTGTTCAGGCTGAGCAATCGGATAGTTTATTTTTTATTAGATTTTTTTTTAAGATTACATTTTTTTAAACATCTTAATACTAGGGTTAACCCCCCCCCCCCCCCCCACACCAAAAAAAAAACGATTTAAAGATTTGGGGAGGGAGGTTTTTCCATAAACCCATTATGCAGGTAGAATGCCTAACATAATGAAAAGTAAAAAAATTATACTCCCTCTTAGATCCCAGCACCCTTATAACCATTGGTGGATTGAGATGTCTTTTACTTTCTACAGTGGGAATATGAGTTTTTTTTATGCAAAAATTAAAAATTAAAAAAAGATAAAAAACCAAAGATAAATACACAAAATGTAACTCCCCAAGTGCTGGAACTGCATAAATACTGTATATTGTTTCAGCACTATTAAGAGCTACTGTTGGCAACTTTTTTGGTAAAATAATTTTTTACAGCTTACTTGGCTAGTGACATTCCCCATCCCCAGCTGTCCATTTGAACATCGGCCACATTTTCTACTTTATAAATACAGTGAATGTGACTGGAAAATGTAAATCTAGGAAATGTGTTCTGTAAAGATTGGCCAGTGACTTTGGCACCGATTACAGTCTCAATTCTTTTTGAATATGATTCTACAAGCTTGGCACACCTATTTTTGGGCAGTTTCTCCCATTCTTTTTTGCACGACCTCTCAAGCTCCATCAGGTTGGATGGGGAGCGTTGGTTCACAGACATTTTCAGATCTCTCCAGAGATCAATGTACAATTGGGTTCAAATCTGGGCTCTGGCTGGGCCACTCAAGGACATTTGTATTCCTTGCCATCTGCAGTCCCGTAGCCACTCGTTTGTTATCTTGGATGTGTGCTTAGGGTCTTTGTCCTGTTGGAAGATGAACCTTTGCTCCAGTCTGAGGTCCAGAGCACTCTGGAGCAGGTTTTCATCAAGGATGTCTCTGTACATTGCTGCATTCATCTTTCCCTTGAGCCTGACTAGTCTCCCAGTTGCTGCAGCTAAAAAACATCCCCCCAGCATGATGCTGCCACCACCATGCTTCACTATAGGGATGGTATTGGCCAGGTGAGGAGTGGTGCCTGCTTTCCTCCGGACATGACGCTTGCAATTCAGGACAAAGAGTTCAATCTCTGTTTCAGCAGACACGAGAATTTTATCTCCATCAGGTGCCTTTTGGAAAATTCCAGGGGGGCTGTAATGTGCCGTTTACTGAGGCCTGGCCACTCTACTACACAGGCCTGATAGGTGACATTATGTCCAATCAACTGAATTTATCACAGGTAGACTCCAATCAAGTTTTAGAAACATCTCAAGGATGGTCAGTGGAAACAGGATGCACCTGAGCTAAATTTTGTTTGTCATGGCAAAGCGGAAAATGTTATAACCACTATCACTGATAATTTTTCTTGCCATCTGCATTCCCATACCCATTTAAATATTTTCCCTCTATACTTCTGGTGACAACTTAAAGTATTGGATTTTGGCAAATTTTCGCTCCCTGTGACACATCCCTAATGGGTTCTGGATAACCCTCTGCACACTGCTCCACCCTTTCCAGCAAACTATGCAATGGAAAAACAGGGATATTTAGTTCACATACAGTATCTTTCAATACATGTTTAAGCTGACCAACTGCATCATAGTAATCCCTCTTCTGGCCAGTTCTAATCTGCTTTGCCACTGCAAATGCTACGGTGGACACCATGCCAACATGGCACCAAGACCCAAGGTGGGGGAGAGGGACTAAGTTTAGATCTGGTTACTGACCTGCGTTACAACCGAGAAAAGATATACCTAATATATACCTAATGGGGACACAGACAGAAATAAAAATCTGGGAGGAGTTCTAACACTTGTACATCCTATACAAAAAAATGTTTTGTTTTACACTTTAACCAATTGACCACCGAAAGATTTACCTCCCTTTATGACCAGGCCATTTTTTTGCGACATAGCACTACGTTACTTTAACTGACAATTGTGCGGTCCTACGACGTTGTACACAAACAAAATGAATATCCTTTTTTCCCACAAATAGAGCTTTCTTTTGGTGGTATTTGGTCACCTCTGCATTTTTTTTTTTTGCGCTATAAACAAAAAAAGACAACAATAAAAAAAAAAAAAAGTTTTTACTTTCTGCTATCAAAGATCTAATATAAAATATGTAAAATATTCTAATTTCTTCATAAATTTAGGCCAATATGTATTCTGCTACATTTTATGGTAAAAAAAATCACAATAAGCATATATTGATTGGTTTGCTCAAAAGTTATAGCATCTAAAAACTATGGGATATTTTTTTGTTTTACTAGTAATGTTGGCGATCAGCAACTTATAGCGAGACTGCGATGTTATGACGGACAATGGGACACTACCTGACACTTTTGACAGTAATACAATGATCAGTGCTCAAAAATATGCACTAAAAGAGGAAAGTTTATCTGTGTTAGGATCCTAAATTAGCAGCTGAACACAAGAACCTTGATACCAGATATAATAACAATGGATAAAACAAAGTGCAGCGCTATAATACTAATAGTTAATTGCATATATCAATTAATAACAAAATACATTAATATAAACAAGTGATAATAAATGTGAAAACTATAACTTGTCCATAAAGAAAAGTCCCATAGAAGAATCCGTGTAGAGTAAGGAAAAATCCAAGGACAGCAAACGTGACATCCAAGGTAAGATCACACTGGAGGCTTGCCAGAAATACAGCGACCCACCTTACTCAGGGAGGTCAATGAGCATTCTAACAGACTTCCAGTCCACTTAGTATCCTCTCGGGTAGCTCCAGGTGGCAAGTACAAGGACAGAAGATAGGAAAGTACTCCAGGAAGCTGTACCAGCAAATCCTCACTCATGCTCAATCAACGGAGTATATGCGAAATACATAGCTCCACATAGTACAGTACTGTACAAACGTATCATTTATTGCAAAAAGGAGTCCGCTTACACTTAAAACAACATTAAAATGCATAAATCATATCACAAGCTGTAAACAGGTCAGTTTCTCATAACCAAAATGGGCGAACATCTGTCATCCATACGCAGTAGCATGTGTGCATAGCTCCACCCGACATGTTTCGTCATAGGTGACATCACTAGGGGTACTGTCAGAGGTGACGTCATCAGGGGTACCCCTGACATCACCTTCAGTGAAACGCATTGGTTAGAGCTACACACACATGCTACAGTGTCACGTTTGCTTTACTTGGAATTTTTCCTTGCTCAGCACAGATTCTTCTATGGGACTTATCTTTGTAGACACTTATTCTGTTTTTGCACAATTCATCAGTTGTTTATATTAATGTCATTTTTTATTAACCACTTCAGCCTGGGAAGAATTTACCCCCTTCCTGACCAGAGCATTTTTTGCGATACAGCACTGCATCAACTTAACTGACAATTGCGCAGTCATGCGACGTTGTACCCAAACAAAATTGATGGCCTTTTTGTCCCCATAAATAGAGCTTTCTTTTGGTGGTATTTGATCACCTCTGTGGTTTTTATTTTTTGTGTTATAAACAAAAAAACGTAAATTTTGAAAAAAAAGCAATATTTTTAAGTTTTTGCTATAACAAATATCCCTGAAGCCTTGTACACACGGTCGGAGAATCCATCGGAATGTGTCCAATCGGACCGTGTTGTCGGATAATCCGACTGTGTGTGGTATGCATCGGAATGTTTCCGTCTGAATATCCTTCGGACCCAAATTTCCAACATGTTGGAAATATTTCCCGACCAACTGGGCCGATCGGACATACTCCGATCATGTGTAGAGAATTTTGATCAGACCAAGTGCCACGCATGCTCAGATCAAATTCCTACATCAAAGCTATTGGCTACTAGCCTGAATGTAGTCCCATCGTAACGAAATTACGTCATCACGTTCTGAAAGATCGGATTTTTCGACAACTTATTCCGACCGTGTGTATGCAACAGTTTAGGACAAGATCCGACGGACAAAATCCGATGGGCAAAATCCGACGGATTTGGTTGTCGAAATCTCCGACCGTGTGTACAGGGGCTTAAAAATATATAAAAAATGAATTTCTTTCTCAGTTTAGGCCAATATGTATTCTTCTACATATTTTTGGTAAAAAATAGCTGCAAGCGTATACTGATTGGTATGTGCAAAAGGTTTTCCCACAATGCCGCGTCTTAAAGGGGACGTACAGGTACGCCCATTTGCGCAGCCGCGCCATTGTGCCGATGTATATCGTCGTGCACTGGTCAGCAATCGGTTAATCGATATAGGCAATTCACAAAAAAGTATTATAGTGCTGCACTTTGTTTTATCCCCAAAAATATGCACTGTCACTGTACTAATGACACTGGCAGGGAAGGTGTTAAAGAGGGATTCCACCTACAAAAAAAATATTAAAAGCCAACAGCTATAAATACTACAGCTGCTGACTTTTAATAAATGGACACTCACCTGTCCCGGGGTCCAGCGATGCCGGCAGCCGAGGCCGATCGATCGCTCGGCTCTCGGATGCTGCTGCCACCATTCTAGGTGAGGAAATCAGGAAGTGAAGCGAATCGGCTTCACTTCCCGGTTCCCTACTGCGCATGCGCGAGTCGCGCAGCGCAATAGGAATTGTCTGCGCTGTCTCTGGGACCCGTGTGTGTTCCAGCAGACAGCGTGGCAGGACAGGAAGAGGCATAGACTCCCACGGGAGTCTATGCCCGGAAGTGGGTGTAAATACCTGTCTTTGACAGGTATGTCCACCCCCTCCCCCCTGAAAGGTGCCAATTGTGACACCGGGGGGGGGAGGGTTCCGATCAGCGGAAGTTCCACTTTAGGGTGGAACCCCGCTTTAACATCTAGGGCAATAAAAGGGCTAAATGTATGCCTAACATGTATTACTGTGTGTGCTGTTTTTACTAAGCAATGTGATGTTTTTTACTTCCTGCTTTGCATTACTTTGGTAATGTCCGGAGCAGATTGTAGGGTGTCCGCGACCAATCAGCGGGCAGCACCTGCTGATTGGTTCGTGCTGCAGCCAATTGCTGCACAGCCAGGGTGGCACGCTCCCTACCCCAGTGCGGGGAACATGTACTAGGTATGTGATCCGACACAGAGCAGCCGCCCTGCTGCAGTATATGTGCGGTAGGTAAAGTGGTTAAAGCAAAAATTGTGTGTAAATTTTTATCAGTGAGTGTATGCTGCCTGTATCTGATCACCACACAGGGCCCAAGCCCTGATAACACATCTCCTCCACCTTATGTTGCCTACTATTTGTTAAAATGTCATTAAACCCTTATCACAATGGGATTCGTTCTCAGTATTATGCAAAAACACCTGATTGATTCTGCTGTTCTCTGTCCTTCCCTCCTTGTCTGTGTCCCCACAGTAGCCTGAAATTGTGTAGACAAGTTGTTGCCACATCTACTGAGTATGCTAATTTTGTTTCCCTTCTAAGCTGTTAATTTCCTCCTTTTTCTTATCTGTGCACCCCACATGACTAGAGTCACACATGTGGGAGCTGACACATAAATGACACCCCCTCCCTCCTTCTCCATGCCCACTAAACAGCTGTGCACTATGGGGGCAGGATATTACATGGTGATAGAGGCTTCATCTGTGATTCTAAGCACATACAAACAATACACACAGGCCAGAGGGACATAAAGCAGGCAATGATTGGCAGAACGCCCCCCTATGCTCAACCATGTTTTTACACAAAAATTAATACATACAGTATTTGAGTTCAAACACATGTTTGTATGACAATTCAAAACACTTATTTAATAATAATGATGTATTTTCCTTTGTATTTCGAAGACTGATTTTTTTTTGTGACTGGCAGCAGAGGACTAGAACCGGTGTTCTGCCGAGAACTGTCCCCCCATCGGATAGTGTCTGCCCCATACTGCTTGCGCAGTACGGAGGAAAAAGGAGACGTCAAAAGTCTCCGAAAGATGAATGGCGCATGCGCACTTAATAGTACCTTCTGCCCTGAGTCCAGGTTCAAGCCCCACCATGCAAGTGGACATACGGTAGATCAGTGATGGCAAACCTTGGCACTCCAGATGTTTTGGAACTACATTTCCCATGATGCTCTGGCACTCTACAGTGTACTGGAGCACCATGGGAAATGTAGTTCCAAAACATCTGGGGGGCCAAGGTTCGCCATCACTGCGGTAGATGATGTTAAACAGCACTTAGTAAGAGGACCCCTCGCGGGTTCGCTTCACTCGCCATGCTTCAGAGGCCTCGCTTTGTTCGGCAATTTTTTATTCTAACTCTGTGTCCACTTGGATGGTGGACGCCGTTCATCTTTGGAGACTTTCTGTGTCCCCTTATCCTTCATAGTGCGCAAGCACAGTACAGAGCGGAGACTATCCGACGGGGGACAGTATTCAACAAGACACCGGCAACAGAAGACTGGAAGCTCCTCCCACCATTTTTTCCCTGCAGGAGCGGAGTTCCACCCAAAAGTCCACTTAAAAACTCAGCTTATCTGCTTCTTTTCTCCCTCTGCAGCCACATTTGGCACCTTTTGGGTGGAAGGGAGAAATGGGTACCTGTTTTACTTCCACTTCGGGGAGACTGCGCCACGGTGACGTCATTGGGTAGTTAAGTGTCCTATAATTAAGTGAGCAGCTGCAGTTTTTGTAGCTGCAGACTTTTGATTTTTTCATGGGGGGGGGGGGGGGGCGGAACTCGACTTTGATTAAAATAAATACAGTTGCATCATCCATATACATAAAGAGAATGGACAATGTCAATTAAACAGTGTGTGTTTAGTATCACTTTAACTGAAGGGTCCTTCACAGTTATTGGTCAATCCTAAGGGGAAAAGAGAGGGCAGGGTTAAATCTAACAGAACAAGAAGCTGATTGGTTCTTGCGCTAAAGATTTCAGAGGTGCAGGGGTTCTGTATAAGAATCAGACCTCACATGCTGACACCTAGAAATGTGTTTTAAAGCGGGAGTCCGCCGGGACTCCGCGTTTTTTTTTTTTTTTAAAGCCAGCAGCTACAAATACTGCAGCTGCTGACTTTTAAAATAGTGACACTTACCTGTCCAGCGCGCCCGCGATATCGGCACCCGAAGCCGATCTCTAGATCGTCTCTCGGGTCCTGCCGCCGCCATCTTGGGTATGGAAATCAGGAAATGGAGCCTTTCGAGTCGCGCTGCGCAATAAGGACGGTCCCTGCTGCCTCTGGGATCTGTGTGTTTCCCAACAGGCAACGGGGCACTTGCGGAAAGGGGCGGGCACTTGCGGAAAGGGGCGAAATCTACAACCCTTTCCGCAGAGAGCTATCCCGGAAGTGGGTGCAGATACCTGTACTGTACAGGTATCTGCACCCCCCTCCCCCCTGAAAGGTGCCAATTGTGGCGCCGGAGGGGGGGAGGGTTCCGATGAGTGGAAGGTCCACTTTAGGGTGGACCTCCGCTTTAAGCTCAGCTTTAAGGTCATTCAGAGAATGAGGCTACTGGCATCTGTAAGTTTAGAACCACTCATTATGTGTACGCTAAGGGGGTTGATTTACATATTGGCAAATAGACAGTACTTTGAAAGTTTGGTTGCAAGGGCAAGGGCATTTGCTCCACAGCTTAGTAAATGAGGTTAAACTTCACTTTGCAAAGAAAACTCAATGGCATGCAAGGAAAATAGAAAAAAAAACAATCTTTGCTTGCACATGATTGGATGATGGAGCAAATGCCCTTGCAGAGTACAACTGTATCCGCAAAGTGCACAGTCTATTTGCCTTTAGTAAATCAAGCCTTACGTGTCCTCTGAGTCATTTTAAAACTAAACTTAAATTTGGCCAAGCCCACTCCCACTAGCTATTGACCTGATTATATAAAAAAAAAAACCCACACTAAAAGCCCAAAATACTCACCTAAATTTGTAGCCACGTGATGCACTTGGTCCTAGGTCTTCTATTTACTAGGCTTCAGAATTGGAGAGTACTTCTTCACTACCCAGTGATGCCGACACATCCATTTGGCTGTCTATTGGAAGGGTCCTCACAGGTCCTGGAGACCTCAGTGTCAACATGATGATGTCACAAAGAGGTGCAACACGAATGGACAGCAGTGGCGCATAACAAGTCAAAAGAAGCCAGAGAGACTCATGTAACTGCAGATTCAGGGGTTTTAATTAACCGCTTGAGGGCTGCTTCATGCCGATGTACGTCGGCAGAATGGCACGGCTGGGCACAAGCACGTACAGGTACGTTGCTCTTTAAGTGCCCAGACGCGGGTCGCGAGTGTGCCACCGGCGGTGCACTCGCGACCCGGTCCTGAGCTCCGTAACCGTGCCCACGGGACCCGCGGACCCGATCGCCACCAGTGTCCCGTGATGGGGTCACAGAGCTGTAGAACGAGGAGAGGTAAGTACTTCCTACTGAGCCTGTCACTGACCGTCTGTTCCCTGTTATAGGGAAAGACAATCAGTGACGTTAGATGCCAAGCCACGCCCCCAACAGTTAAAAAAAACACACACACTTAACCCCTACACTGCCGCCTAGTGGTTAACTCCTTCACCGCTAGTGACATTTTTACAGTAATCAGTGCATATTTAATTGCACTTATTTCTGTATTAATGCCAATGGTCCCAAAAATGTGTCAAAATTGTCCGTCATGTCCGCCATAATGTCGCAGTCACAATAAAAATCGCTGATCGCCGCTATTACTAGTAAAAAAAAATTATTAATAAAAATGCCATAAAACTATCCCCTATTTTGTAGATGCTATAACTTTTGCGCAAACCAATCAATAAACACTTATTGCGATTTTTTTTTTTTACCAAAAATATGTCGAAGAATACATATCGGCCTAAATTGAGGAAAAAAAATGTTTTTTTTATATATATTTAGAGGATATTTATTATAGCAAAATGTAAAAAAATATTGCGTTTTTTTCAAAATTGTTGCTCTTTTTTTGTTTATAGTGCAAAAAATAAAAACCGCAGGGGTGATCAAATACCACCAAAAGAAAGCTCTATTTGTGGGAAAAAAAGGACACCAATTTTGTTTCAGAGCCATGTCGCACGACCACGCAATTGTCAGTTAATAACGACGCAGTGCCGAATCGCAAAAGGGGCTTGGTCCTTTAGCTGTAAAATGGTCCGGACTTTAAGTGGTTAAGTAATCTATATTAGGCACATTTACCAAAGCATGTTCTGGAATTTCCATGTTCAGCTTGTTTCAAGCTTGGACTGCAAATAAATAAATAAATACATCTAAAATGAAATCTGTTTGAGTGTCATAGCGTCCAACCTCTAAAAACTGCTTTGCTAATTTTCCCATGCTTTGATGTCTTTTGTTTACCATGTCATCTAAGCAATAGTTTGGGGTTTTGATTGGCAAGTGTACATTTCATATGGAAAATATTTTTTAACACGGCAACCCACTATTATTAGCCCCACACCCTTGATTAAATAGGTACAGAGAAAGTTTTGGGATTTTTAGGTGCAAGTAAGGTACAGTGATCTCAAAGGATAATATAAAAATTATTTTATTTAAACACAGATCCCAACATGTTTCACCTACACCCTGGGCTTCCTCAGGGAATGCTGTCCATTTGGGCTAAAAGCCTTTCCAATCTCCTAAAATGATGTATGCTACAATCAAAAAATATTTCAGAGTGTCTGCAATTGGCCAAGAACTACAGGTGACCATAGAGGATATTCAAGGACTGGAAAACAAAGTTTTGCAGTAGAACTCAACAAACAGGGACAGAGACTCTCCAAGGCAGGATAGTTGTATCTAGAACTGGTATCCTGCAATGGCTTGTGTATCTCTGTGGTCCCAGCAGCCTTTTATTTGGAACCACAGGGACACACATGCCATTGCAGGATACCAGCTCTAGATATGAGTATCCTGCCTTGGAGAGGCTCTGTGCCTGTTTGTTGAGTTCTACTGCAAAACTTTGTTTTCCGGTCCTTGAATACCCTCTATGGTCACCTGTAGGTAATCATAGTCATAGTTAATCATAGTTATTCAAGTTGAAAAAAGACACAAGTCCATCTGGTTCAACCATAAAAATAAATAAATAAATAAAAAATAATATAATCCAATCCCATATACACAATCCTATATCCACAGTTGATCCAGAGGAAGGCAAAAACCCCAGCAATCCAATTTGCTACAGCAAGGGAAAAAATTCCTTTCTGATCCCAGAGAGTCAATCAGATTTTCTCTGGATCAACTTTACCTATAAATGTTAGTACCCAGTTATATTATGTATATATAGGAAAGAATCCAGGCCTTTCTTAAAACAATCTACTGAGCTGGACAGAAGTACCTCTGGAGGGAGTCTATTCCACATTTTCACAGCTCTTACTGTGAAGAAACCTTTCCGTATTTGGAGATGAAATCTCTTTTCATCTAGGTGTAAAGAGTGCCGCCTTGTTCTCTGTGTTGACCGTAAAGTGAATAACTCAACACCAAGTTCACTATATGGACAGCTTATGTATTTGTACATGTTGATCAAATTCCCCCTTGATCTCCTCTTCTCAAGAGAGAATAAATTCAGCTTTTCTAATATTTCCTCATAGCCGAGTTCCTCCATGTCTCTTATCAGTTTGGTTGCCCTTCTCTGCACTTTCTCCAGTTCTATGATATCCTTTTTGAGAACTGGTGCCCAAAACTTTACTGCATATTCCAGATGAGGTCTTACTTATGATTTGTAGAGGGGCAAAATGATATCTCTCTCTCTCTCTCTGGAGTCCATACCTCTCTTAATACAAAAAAGGACTTTGCTCCCTTTGGAAACCGCAGCTTGGCATTGAATGTTATTATTGAGATTATGATCTACCAAAACCCCCAGATCCTTCTCCACTAGGAATCCCCCAGTTGTACTCCCCTAGTATGTATGATGCATGTTCTTAGCTCCCAAGTGCATAACTTTACATTTATCAACATTAAACCTCATCTGTCTAGTTGCCCAATTAGTGCATTGAGGTTGGCTTGTAAATTGGAGACATCCTGTAAGGATGTTATTCCACTGCATAGTTTGGTGTCATCTGCAAAGACTGACATGGTACTTTTAATCCCAGACCCAATATCATTTATCAAGATATTAAAAAGTAAGGGTCCCAGCACTGAACCTTGGGATACACCACTGATAACCTTAGACCATTCAGAATAAAAATCATTAACCACTACTCTCTGAATTTGGTCTTTTAGTCAGTTTTCTATCCATTTACAAACTGATATTTCCAAGCCTGTATACTTTACCTTACACATAAGCCATGTGTGGGGAACTGTATTGAATGCTTTTGCAAAATTCAAGTATACCATGTCCACAGCCACCCCTCTGTCCAAGGTTTTACTTACCTCTTCATAAAAAGAAATCAGGTTTGTCTGACAACTTCTGTCTTTCATGAATCCATGCTGTCTGTTGCTTAAAATAATTTTTTTCCAGCAAAAACTCATCTATGTGATCTTTTATTAAACTTTGTACCCCTACCCATTCACCTGGGGGGAAAAGTGTCAATAAGAAAACACACTACACAGATTTTTAAAGTAGTTTATTAGGCAGCTCCGGGGGTCTTCTTCCTACTTCATGGGTCTTCTTCCGACTTCTCCGCGCTTTCTAGTTATTCTCGCCATGCTCCTCCGCTATCTTCTGCTCTTTTGCCGCTATTTTGCTAGTAGAAGAGCCTGGCTTTCTCTTTCTCTCTCTCTTCTTCTTCTGTTCTTCCGATGTTGACACATTGCTCTTTCCCACTGTAATGCCATAGACACGGTGCGCGGCGACTTATATAGGCATAAGGGACGCCCCTTATGACGTCACAGTCCCAGCGTATCCACGGCATTACAGCGGGAGAGAGTGTGGTATCAACATCGGAAGAACAGAAGAAGAATATGGCGACGGCGATGGAGAAAGGGGGCTTATCGGAATCCAGGGGGATTCCGATAAGCCTCCACCCACAGATCCCGACAACCAACGGCCAGGGTTGTCGGGAAGAGACCCTTGTCCTCATTTGAAGAGACCCTGTAAATGTACTGTCTCATTTTAAAGTACTGCACAAGCTGTTGTTGCTTTAGAAATCCATAATAATAGTACTGTATCAGCTTGGTAAATAAATCTGGAAAGTAAGAAGTCTGACTGATGTTTAGGGTGATGTTGGAAAGATGTTATTCAGTGTGGGAAGGGGGCAACTTGCTTGGCCACACCACGAGTCTGGAGATTTCGCTGCTGACCCATAGCTGTTTATGAGGTCTCAGGGTAGGGTACCGCCTTCATCTTTGGGTCCTTATTCTGTACCGGCTGGAGGGGGGTTGGAGATCGGCGTCCCGCTACTTGAAGGAGGGACCTTCAGGAGGAATATGAACTTTATTCCATATTGGACTGAATCTCAAAAAACCCGTAACCTGCTGCAGCTTGCAGCTGCATGTTGGCTTGCACCTGGAACCTACCCGGAGCTGAATGCCACCAGTTGGGCCGGAATAAGAAGAACTGAATTCATCTTATTTCATATTTTGTTAGAGTATGAGCTTTTTTAAAGTTGGATGATTGTTTAAAGGCCTTGTACTATTGGTTTCCATTCCTGGTGGGGACATGTTTTCCTATCTCTTGTAAACTTACCTGTCTAGGTTTGTGGGAAGATAGGAAAGAACATTGCCTTTTAGTTGGTAGGCTAGTAAGGGACAAATGTATGTGCATCCATCTGCATTAGAGGATCAGTAGGTGAGAATATGTGTGGAAGATCGGTGGCAATACCCCTGGTGTCTCTACAGATGTAATCAGGTAATAGACATATCTTGGGGACTTTCCCATCTTGTACGCTTCAACTGCGTTATTCCAGGGTAATGTGGATGGATTTATATGGAAGAGTGCTCAACAATGATCAAAGAAGGGAAAAATGTGTAGGGAAATTATAGATGATCATTACTGACCACCACATCACCCGCCATATTGTAACAGTTTCAGCCATTCCAAATCTGATGTCTATTTTGTGTAAGAAAAGGGTTGCTCTTATGTAGATCTTGATAAACAAGTCTGTAAAGCAAGAAGGCAGGGCCTATATGATAGGCCTAATTCAAACAGATATTCAACACTAAAGAAATGATGACTAGCATCGAGTAGGTTAGCATAGTGTAGTTTAGTATAGGTCCTGCCCTAAAAGAGTCTACCTTGTCATTGTGGGCGGGCTAGTAATATTTTTTGACAAAATGGAAGAAAGAATCAGTTCTCTAGACAGTTTCACTTTTGACCATTTGATTCAACTAAAAGGCTGTAATGCCCCGTACACACGATCGGACTATCCGAGCGGACTTGCTCACACACGACCACACACGAATGGACTTTTGCGGCGGACTAGGTCCGGCGGACAATCCGCCAGACTTTTGGCAGAGGTCCGCCGAACTTTCCAAATGAATGGACTTGCTCACATACAGACTAAAGTCCATTAATTTTGAACGTGACTTCAGGTAAGATGGGACTGGAGAAGGAAGACAATGTCGCCGCCTCCATCAGTGAGATTGACACCTTGTGAGCCCCATCGTCTGATATGGGTTTTAAGGGTAACCCTTACGCCGAAAAAATGGCGTGGGGGTCCCTCCAAAGTCCATACCAGACCCTTATCCAAGCATGCAGCCCGGCCGGGCAGGAAATGGGGTGGGGATGATGAACGAGTGCCCCCCCTCCTGAACCGTACCAGGCCGCGTGCCCTCAACATGGGGGGAGTGGGTGCTTTGGGGAAGGGGGCATGCTGCCCCCCTTCCCCAAAGCACCTTGTCCCCATGTTGATGAGGACAAGGGCCTCTTCCTGACAACCCTGGCTGTTGGTTGTCGGGGTCTGTGGCAGGGAGCTTATATTAATCCAGGAGCCCCCTTTAAGAAGGGGGCCCCCAGATCCCACCCCCCCTATGTAAATGAGTATGGATTTCTTCGTACCCCTACCCATTCACCTGGGGGAAAAAGTGTCAACAAGAAAACACACTACACAGGTTTTTAAAGTAGTTTATTAGGCAGCTCCGGGGATCTTCTTCTGACTTTGTGGGTCTTCTTCTGACTTCTCCACGCTTTCCGATTATTCTCGTCAGGCTCCTCCGCTATCTTCTGCTCTTTTGCCGCTCTTTTGCTAGTGGAGGAGCCCGGCTTTCTCCTTCGCCACTGCCATCTTCTTCTGCTCTTCCGATGTTGACACGAAGCTCTCTCCCGCTCTCTCCCCAGTAAATTCCCGACTATAGAAGTTAAACGAACAGGTCTATAGTTACTTGGTAATTCTTTGTGATGCTTGCAGACACCCTGAACTATTTTTTGATTGTAGCATACATCATTTTATCGGGAAGGCTTGTACCCCAAATGGACAGCACCCATGAGGAAGCCTGGGATGTGGGTGAAACATGTTGGGAGCTTCATCTGAAGTGCTGTGTCCATAAAAACTGTGTTCTATGTACTTGCCACCATTGTTTTTAGACTATTTTTTATCTGCATTTAAATAAAATATTTTTTTAATTATTATTTGAGATCACTATACCTTACTTGCACCTTAAAAATCCCACAAACTTATCTTTATCTGTACAATTCATATGTTTTTTCAAGATTCTAGATATATTTTACTGTATGCCTTTTATTAATTTATATCGATGTTTTTTTTTTTTTTTGTATGTCACTGTAGCCCAGACACCAAACAGAATTGCTTACATATATCAGATTAATGCAAATAACTCTCATAAGCAATGTATACTTTTATTATTAAAGTGCTGAGAGAGCATAATGGTAACAAAAATGTAACATTAAAAAAAGGCAATCTTGGTCCAGGACAGTATGCCATCATACTTTTTCACAATGGACTGCTTTCCTGTAGTAAATTGGAAAAAAATCTAGTTCTCAAGACTGAATCCAAATCACTTGGCATTGGGGAGGTAATTTGTTACCTTGTTCCTTTTGGAAACGCAGACAAAAAATTATTCCAAAAGCATTGGAGCTAAAAATGTATTCCAGTGTCCAAAACAGAGAGGAACAAGGTAAAAAAAGGACATTTGTGACATTTATTTTTTTTTTTTAATCTGTTCCTTCTTCATGGCTCCGAGTTACCATTTCGTCAGCCAAAAAGGGAATGGGGTTACTTAGGACGCCAGCCAGATCTATAGACACCTTCTTCTTTTACCTTTCCAAATCTCCGGGCTGCTTAATTATGATTAATTGTCACACAGATAATCAGATACAGTTTCAAAAGGTTGGAGATGACAGTTCAAGGACACCAGGGAAGAAGCGAGCTTTGCCTTTGTTTTTGAGAAAAGAAAAGCAGGTCTCTTCCTTAGCTGGTAACCTTTTCTTATTTTAACATTTCCAAACAGAATTAATACCATCAGGGTACACCGATCCTGCTACTGGGGATTACACTTCAAATGTGAAAAACTCCACAGCTGTCAGCTCCTTTAGACCTCCTGTCAATAATATGTAGTTGGGGTGCCCTTTTATTCCCCTGTAAACCCAGCTATGATTTATATAGGCCAGGTGGGTTAATTTTGCTGGGTGGCGGAACGTGCTGGGACTTTTAGTTCTTGATGAGACAGAGGGCTATATTTTAGTATACAATGTGTTCTCCCTGGATTGCAATACTAAAGGATGGCGGCAGCAAACACAAGTGGATGGAAAGTGCAGAGGTTAGTATAGCATTTCATGAAAATCACCTCTTTGTCCCTGTTCCACCAATCAGCTGCTTAAAAATGCCCAGTCCTGGGACTTTTTAAGTAGACTTCAGCCAAAACAGTTATAAAAGAGTATGGAAAGGTTTGAACCTCTGACAATTTTATATATTTTTTTATTTATTTTTTGCTGTCTGGGAATTATGATCTCACTATTTGTTGGACTATTATTAGCCCTTGTACACACAGTCGGAAATTCAGACGGAAAATGTCCGATCGGACCGCGTTGTCGGATAATCCAACTGTGTGTGGGCTCCATCTGACTTTTTCCGTCGGAATGTCCGACCAACAAAGTTTGAGAGCTGGATATGAAATTTTCCGACACCATGATCCGATAGGACTTTGTCCGATCGTTTGTAGAGAATTCCGATCGGACAAAGTGCCATGCATGCTCAGATCAAATTACGAGACCAAAGCTATTGGCTACTAGCCTGAACGTAGTCCCGTCATAACATACTAAACGTCATCACGTTTCGAACGATCTGATTTTCCGACAACTTTGTCCGACTGTGTGTATGCAACACCAGTTTTGGACAAGATCCGTCAGAAAAAATCCGTCGGATTTTGTTGGAATGTCTGACCGTGTGTACAAGGGCTAAGAGTGATTGGGGATATCCCTTCTACGAACTGGTGTTAAAGAGATATCTTTCAATGGGAACACTTATTCTGGTGACAACTACCAGGCATAAGCTAACCCCTAATGTGGGGGAGCTTTCAACTTGCTTCTGTTGAATCATCAAAAACAGGAAGTGCAGAGAAATCTCATTGATATGGTATAGAGGGCAAGTAAAAAACAAAAACACAAAAACAACAGATTCCCACTATTTTAACTTTATTAAAATTACAAAAATTGGTTGGGGTTACACTTTAAATATTTTGTTTGCAAGATAGGGCACAGAATTAATCATTCTTTTCGAAGGCTCCACAATGCATTCCAAATAGTCGCAATAGGGTGAATTGGGATTATACAATAGAGAGAAAATTTACAAAGATATTTAAAATTGTTCCATTTTATTAAATAAGACAGCAAAACACAGAAACAGTCCAATAAAATATATAAACAGAGTGTTGTACAAAATATTGTTTACTGGTCATAGGTGTCCATATACATAAGGTGGCCGATAATAGATGTCATATCCCAACATGGTTCGCTAACTTTGGCTTTCTCAGGGGGCCTTTATGGAACACCAATTTCCATGTAACTCTGGTAAAAATAAAGATAATCAGTCAAATAAATTGACAAATAATTATTATGCATATAACAAAAAAATGAGAAGATAGAAGATTAACATAAAATAGTACAGCATCAAGTGTTCATGGTTCAAAGATGTCCTCCCCTCCCACCACACTCACCAAGGGAGCACCAAGGAATGCCAACACACCAATCCACAGTGAATGAAAAGGGAGGTTCTGTGTGACCACAGGGGGTATAATGGGGACCAGGCTACAAAAAGAAAAAGCAAATACTGTAGTATCTAGCATCTATAATTGGGCAAAGACCTAATGTCCAATACGGTGGGCTAAACATAGCCTACATTATACCTACAGAACTCTTAATAAATTCCAATCTATTTTACTTTTTTTTTTTTGCATACTAGCACATTATGAAATACTCACCTTAGAATGAAGCCCTTCAACAGTGCGCTGTCACCACTGACAGGGCTTCCAACTTCCCCCAGTCTTCCAGAGCTCTGAAGGTTCCGTCATGATATCCTGGACATTTAGGAGATATTCACTCTACCTATAGGTAAGTCTTCTTATAGGCCTAGCTGTAGGTGCAAGTTAAAAAAAATGACTTTACTACCACTTATGTGAAATAATTCACATGCTGCTCTAGTCAAGATCAGGCTCTACACACCACAATCATATCGCAGGTGCTGGCTTTGCTTGTCTTTTGACATTTCTTGGAAACTAATTGCACCAGAACAGGAATGTCACAACTAGATATGAAAAATAATATTCCTCCTTTATTAAAATAGCAAGCAGGAAAAAATTCTGACAAGTTTCATGCTAGGCACAGCTCTTTCTCAAATAACCATTGAGAAAGAGCTGTGCCTAACACAAATCATGTCAGAATAGAACTGGATCCTACTGACTATTTTAATGTGAAAAAATAACGTAAAAAAATATTTTCTTACATCTCAGTGTGCAGCATTCCTTTTCCTGGTGCAAAACAGAATATATGCAGCGATAAAGACAGTGGGCTTTATTGCCCACACATCGGACATACAGTATGTGTCAATGGGCAGCAGAGGTTTTTGTGCTAAGGCCACCCTCACTGCATAATCCCAAAACAGCGTCCAACCTGTCAAAGCCACTGTGACAGCCAATCACAGTAGTCAATAACAGGAGTCACATGCCCAGTTAAAGAGATACTGAAGCTGGGCGGGAAGAGGGTAAGTGAACCCTGAATGAACAAAAGGAAAAGGTATGAAAGGAGCAGGTCCTTGAAGACTGAATGAAGTGGCACCAACTTCATTATTATTATGTATTATTATTATTATAATACAGGATTTATATAGCGCCAACAGTTTGCGTAGAGCTTAACAAAATGAAGGCAGGCATTACAGTTACAATACAATTTGGTACAAGAGGAACCAGAGGGCCCTGCTCATTAGAGCTTGCAATCTAAAAGGGAAGGGTCAATTGATACAAAAGTTAATAGCTTTGGGAGGTGAACTGATGGAGGAAGTAAAAGTGTATTAATTATAAGCAGGAGGCTTCTTTAAAGAGAAGGGTTTTCGGGGATTGTCAGTCGGACAGATTGGGGTAGGGAGTTCCAAAGGATGGGAGAAGCTCTGGAGAAATCCTGGAGGCTAGCATAGGAGGAGGTGACAAGGGAGCTAGAAAGCTGGAGGTCTTGGGGGGACTCAAGAGAGCGGCTTAGTTGGCATTTTGAGACTAGGTTAGTGATGTAGCTGGGGGCAGTTAGGGATGGCTTCTTAAATTATTGTTAGTACTTTCATTATGGACGTTTCTAAGAAGGAACAAAGGGATGGCTGAAAATTATTAGCAGAATCCTGATTGTTTTCTGTTGATAGTCCATTCTGTGATTCACCAGAACATTTGAAACTGGAAGCGCTTTAGGCAACATATGCACATTTTATGGATAAAATTACCTTATATAATAAGCAGAATGTAAGTCTATAACCCAGAAAAGGCAAATAATGCTTGATATCACCATTCTAGGCACTGCCGTTTTTTTTTCCCTCATTTTCTCTGCTTCTTTCAGGAAGAAAAAAAAAAAGCAATGGACGGCTCACTGTGCCAATTCTGTTCCTCCATCTAGAGTCCCCTTGGCTGAGTTACGGATCACAGTATGCCATTTCCAGTCTTACAAAAGTGCTGGGTCTCATTCGGCTCCTATTACTAGGAAGCAAATCCCTTGGTCCTCGGCGCCAGTGTTTTAGATTTTTGGCTTTTTTCCCAGCATTGTTTCCTTCATTACATTCCATAGTGCTTCTCAAGCAGTTAATGTTTGCACTGGGAGGTCCAGATACTCAGCAATCAGCATTGAAGTTTTCCTTTTTGTTAAGAATTGCAGGATTCAAACACTCACCAGCAGAACGCACAGGTGACATAAAGGAAAAGAGAGTGTTGGTATCAAACCTAATCTTAATGGGAATGGCTTCCCAATTTCTTAGGTGAAAATATTGGTGAATGTTCATCAAAGAATGGGATTCCTGTCATTTATAAAAATGGCTATTGGTTACTTTTTTTTGCCTTTTCTAGGTATGCATGTGAAAAAAGATCCAATAAATGTTAATAATTCTATCATAATGTGTTAGTGTTTTAAAACGTTATCTGTTATTTTTTTGCACTTACACATAAGAGGCAGCCATATTTGCTCATTACAAAAGTAGGCTCCATTTCCAATTGATGCTCTTATATCACCAATAAGGTCTGTCTGATTTAAAACAATAAACTATTTGCAGCATATAATGAGGCCAAACTTCCATATACTGGGTAGCCAGGGACCATGTCATCTTTGCCTAAATTATAACACCAACAAACAGATGCAAAACCTTCAAGCGCTCAAACCAAGGAGCTCCTCAAAAAGTCATTTGGCAGGTAATGATTTCCTTGATGCCAATTCATTGCTCTGGGCGATCTTCAATACACTGTAAAAACACACACAAGAGGGCTTAAATACCTAGTGTATTACCTCAATAACCATTTATTAAAAGGAAAGACAGTAATATACTCACAAACCAAAATAAAATCAAGCCAGATACAGATCTCCAGTTGCCTCACCCAATGCCACACCTCTGAGGAAGGAGGCTTGTCCCCTGACACGTGTTAACTTTGACCACCGTACGGCATTGGATGGGACATTCTGTCCCACCTGCTGGAGATCTGTATCTGTTTGGCTTGATTTTATTTATGTTTGTAAACAAGTTACATTTAATTTGCTAGGCATTGTGTTATAATTATATACCATGTTTAAAAAAAAATACTGTTTTCACCTCTATTGCCTCTCAAAGCGGAGCTCCACCCAAGAGGAGAAGCTCCGCTTGTATGCACATTTGGCACTTTTTGGGGGGTTGGGTGTCTAGTTTTGACAGGTACCCGCACCCACTTTCTGGGTAAGATTGCCACACAACAATCTACCACATATCCGGCCACTCCTCCTACCCCCTGCTGCCCTCTGAGACCTGAGTGTGTCCCAGAAGAAGGCGTGGCCATTCATAAAGTGCAGCATGACTTTCGCATGTGCAGTAGGAAACTGGCTGTGAAGCCTGAAGGCTTCACTGTCGGTTTGCCATTACTTGCAATGCCAGCGCCTGCAAAGCTGATGGATCGGCTTGGGGTGCTGACTTTTCGTATCCCTGGACAGGTAAGTGTCCTTATATTAATAGTCAGCAGCTACAGTATTTGTAGCTGCTGACTTTTAGACCCCTTTCGCATTGGCAGCGCCCGGCTGTTAGCGCTAAAGCGCCATCTGTTTTTTGTGTTGCTTTAGAGCTGATTTAGCGGTGCTTTTCAGCTGCTAATTGGGTGCTTTTTACCAAAAAAATGTAAAAATCCCATTTCAAAGCGCTTTCCAGTCCTTTGGAAGCGCTGCTCATTCATTGCAATGGGTAGGGCATTTTTGGATCGCTATTTACAGCGCTCCCAAACTGGTGCTGCTTGCAGGACTTTCTGTAACGTCCCACAAGCGCACCACCCCAGTGTGAAAAGACACGCTTCAATGAATGGGAGGTGATTTTCAGGAGGTTTATAGTGGCTATTTCTAGTACTAAAGCAACTGAAAACCGCCTTTTTTTTTTCACTTTAATGCTCTCCTGCAGCATCTTTGCAACAATTTTCTGCCTGCAAACACCCCAGGGATAACTGCACAGCATTTTTCAGGGTGGCTTTCCCAATTCTGATGATGACAACAGTGGACCATATTTAAAGTGTGTTGAAATGGCTGCTTCTAGCCTTTATCGAAAGCCCATGTGTAGGGTGACAGCACATAAGCTCAACTGGGAGAAAGGGATAGAGTATTGTAAACCTTTAGCCGGAAGTTATAAGTAAAAACCTTCATAGCAGGATCACCAGGTATTATGCAGTGAGTTAATACTATGCTGTGAATAGCATAAGTATCCTACATAGCTTATTCCATTTATATCAGCCTTTCTCAGCCTTTTTGTCCTAGAGCAACCCTTGAAATAATTTTCAGGCCTCAGCGAACTCACGTTGAATGAAATTCTTTGGTGGTCAGTGGAAAAAAGATCCCTTACAGCAGTGGTCAAAATGGTACCCTTGCAGACAGCTAACTTAGAGTGGTGTTGACCCCCGAGACTATGCAGGCACCGTCAAATAGGAAGTCAATCAGCCACTGCCCAAGGAATCCCTAAAAACTTTTGGAGGAACCCTGGTTAAGAACAGTTGGTTTATATTCTGGCCTGTCCCGAATTTCACGTCTAATTCAATGCAGTTAGTCGGACACTATAGCTAGCTACTGTGCGCTTCACCTATAGCAGCCCCATTTCCCTTAAGACAAGCAGGCCTATGGGTACTTGGTTGCCCCAGGACTTATACATGATGCTATAGTGCCTGGCTACCACACTAGGGCAGATGCGAGCAGAGCAAACAACAGACTACTTGCAGTTTAGCAGACAGATAGCGTGGTTCTAAGACGGTCCAGGTAATAAGGCAGGCTGAGTTCAGGAAATAGTCCAATATCCGATCCAATGACAGTCTATATCGAATCCAGGTCATACACAGGGAAATCCAATAGAAAAACAGGGCAGACAAATAGGAGGCTTGATCAGAACCATGCAGCTAACTCTGTCTCTATCACAAGCAAGGAATAGAGTGTTCTGTTTGCTTTTATCAGGTGACCGATCAGATCGATCATCTGCAGGTCAGCACAGGCAGGGGAAAAGCAACAGCCAACACCCGGGTGCCGGAATGAGGAAGAGGGGCACTAAGTGATCATGACATGGCCTATTCACAACATTCACTCATTTGCAGCATTCACTCACCTCAGTGAATTAGAGGAGAAAACCAGCCTCTCTCTCCATTAAATAATTCAGGCTGAATATTGACTTGGTTAAGGGTAGTCAACCAGTGTAAAGACAATGCTGTTCTGTCCTTTTAGAAAGCCCAGCATGCCCTGCAAACTAAATGTCATGGTTATGCAGTGATCTTCCCCTGGTTGCTTACCTCCCCTCCTTCTGACTAAGAGGCCAGCCACTTCCACCTGTTGGTTTTTATAACCTCTCCTCTAAGCATGGCTCCACCCCAGGCCCTATCAGGGAACCCTATATTAACCTGTGCACTTCAAGCCAGCGGTGCTGATCAACCATTGTGTACCATTGTGTGTTTAGCTTCCTGTTTCCTGCTTGCCGTGTGCTCTACGTTTGACTCTGTTACCGACCTTGGCGTGTTCTCTACGATTCCTGTCTGCTTGCGACCTTGACCTTTTGTATGTCTCCGACCATCCCTGTCTGCCTGTGACCATGAACCTTTGGCGTGTACTCTGTTGTTCCTGTCTGCTAGTTGCCCTGACCTCTGCCGTATCCCATTACTATCCTTGTCTTTCCAGCCTGCTGCTTCCTTCTCCTGTAGTCTACTGTGAGCGTGAGCTGTGAGACCCTAGGGGTCACGACCCGGAGCCAGACTTCAGCGAAGTCCATCCTCACCACTGGAGGCTCTGGCGAACACCCACTGGCTCTTAGACTCCGCGCCCTGGGGAATCTATGCTCCAGCTCCCATTGAGATCTGTGTTAGTGATCCAGTAGACCTGTGTCCTGAATCTCCCTGGGTAAAATCCACAGCAGTCACTCCTAAGGTCCACTACCTAGCGGTGCACTTCCGACTCCTACGGAGTGCATCTGTCACCTGGTCTCAGGTGACCTGACACTAAATGTCATGGGTGCACTGTGACATTTATTTGTAAGATAAGGATGCTTTTTTTTGTTTTTAAATATATATTTATTCAATTTTCATATAAAAGTATAGCATTTGTTGAATCAGGAGTAGTCTTCCAGCAAAGGCAACAACGTAAAAAACATAACACGACACATTAAGCAGGATAAAGTTACCTGGTTTGGAGCCTACAAACATTCATGAGATAACTAACGTTGTATCTGGTCCAACAAATGTAACTAACCGGTGGATAAGGATGTTTTTATAGGAAATAAAAAAAAAAAGAAGTTTGGTTTATAAACAAGTAAACAACCAAAAAGTTGATAAAATAAAACTAACCTAAAACCATTATAACTTTTCTTTATGGAGAAAGAACATCTGACTTCTTTTCCAGAATGAATACTTTCTCTCAAACGTATTATCAACATTATTAGCATTAAAAATTTGAACGTTCACAATTCCTTCTTCTTAATTATATGTAACAAATTAAGAATGGGAAGAACTGTTTCAGTATTTTGCAGGAACACTGTAAGAGGGTTATAAGAATATTAGGATAAGACAGTAATAATTATGTGTAAAGTCTGCGCAGAAAGATTACATTGTTTCTTTAACAACTTATTTCAAACATCTACACACAATGATATTGTTCATTTGAAGTATACGATTAAATACCCCATGCAACTATTACACAAAAGAAAAAAAACAGGGTTTCAACCAAATTGACTGCGCTTAATACATTATTTTAAAAGCTTTTTTTGATGAATGCATGCAAATTGTTCTTTGGGGATTAATTGGTAATTTTTATTTTCCCATTATTTGTGAATACATTTATGGAACAACCAGCAAAGTTGAAAAATCTAGTATTTTCTCTCATAATCATATAGGAAAATATAATATGCAGCCATAACAGAATTCACAGTGCTTTAAAATTCTGATGCAGTATATTTTAAAGGGTAACCCCAATTTTCTACACTTTTTTGACAACATTTATATTCTATTTGTTTTCAATAATTTTTATTAAGATATTTTTCACATAAAAAAAACATATCATATCATTGCATTTAAAAACAACCTTATATATTGACATGCTTAACATACATATATATATAAAACAAAACAAAACACACATAGAAACCACAATCGACATAAGCACATGGCTCAATCTCGTATTACTTTCCAAGAATGTTACAGGTATCCCAAGAATGTTACAAATATTCCCCGTATCCCCCTCTCCCAAAAAACAAAAAAAAACCTTTCAAATTTTATAATGTAGTGTGCCCCATTACCATTTTCTCTTTATTTTAGTGACCCTCTCTCTATTATTTTTCCCATATTGTGTCCCAATTATATATATATATATATATATATATATATATATATATATATATATATATATATATAATGTGTGTGTGTGTGTATTACTATATCTTTCGCAAACCTATTATGTTTATCTTGAAGAGAAGATAGTCGCAACTCTCTACCAGCATTATATTTCTCCTTGGTGAAAAAGACAAAACAAAAAAAAAAATTCTAAATTTCTAAACCAGGGCAGCAAAAGTTAAAATGATTGTAAAGTCTTGTTTTTTTTTCTATGAAAATACCAAACATGGTATACTTATCTGCTCTGATGCGGTGGATTTGCACTGAGCAGCCCAGCTCCTCCCCTTCTCGGGTCCCTCTTCAGTGCTCCTGGCCCCTCCCTCCTGTGAAGTGACCCCACAGAAAGCAGCTGGCTATAGGGGGCACCCGAGCTGAGTCACAGCTCCCTGTGTCCATTTAGACCCACCCCCTCTACTGATTGGTTGACTGACTTTGATTGACAGCGGCGGGAGCTAGTGGCACTGCTGCTGTGTTTCAGCCAATCAGGAGGGGGAGTCTTGGAGGGCCGAGATAATCGTGGACATTGCTGGACAGAGATGGGGCTCAGGTAAGTATTAGGGGAGGTGAGGGGGACTGCTTCACACAGAAGGCTTTTTATCTTAATGCATAGAATTCAAAAACCTTCTGACTTTACAAGCACTTTGACTCTGCAGTTAAAGTATAGCTAAAGGCAAAACTTTTTTTGTTTTTGTTTTGGAGTGTGGAGGGCTTAGAACACTTGTCAGGTTTGTATTGCTGTTGTTGCCCATGTTAGGGACATTCACCCTCTCTTTTTGTACTGTTTACCATCATCACCGAGAGTGAACGAAAAATCCAAATTTTGGGTTGACACCACTTCCTGTTTTGGCTATGGGACAGGAAGTGAAGGGAGGCCTCCCCAATGGGACACATAGGGAAAGAAAAAACTGTAGGGATTATAACCCTCCCTTATGCTACCCAAAATGAAAAGACAAAGTTTTAGCCTTTAGTTCAACATGTAGATGGTTGGATGACATCACACATAATTTAAAGGAGGAGGATACAATGAATATACTCGTGTGTCCATGAACTGACAAGAACCTGGATATGTAGCCTCCTCTGAAAATCTTCTCATTCTGGTTCTTCACATTCGCTCTGCCATCTCCATGAAGTCCTATGGAAAAATGAAAACTCCATTAAAGTTCCAGAGTACAGATTATGAGCTTTATGTAGGACTCAGTAAAGATTGTGGTGGGCATGCAAGAGACCAAATGCAAAAACCTTTAAAAAGAGGCTGTTCGGTATCGAGGAAGCCACACAGACAAGATCTTATGGGTGGCGACAATGTGCTGTTGTACTTTTAGGACCAATGGTACATTTTGGCCTATAATGAAAAGATAGATTTACATATATGTAAGATAGATATAGAGTTTGTAGACTTTTTTAACCAATCTTGTGATCCAGACACTCCTATCAGACAACACAACTAGGCCTTGCACTCCCCAAAACTACTTTGCACACTACATTATAGTTAAAGTGATATAAAGCCATCGCTTTAATGTTAAACTAACCTATTGAATGTAGTCTATGGCCTTAAACATGTCCCTTTTCTTTTGTCCTGGAGGTCTCAAAGTCAACGCCCCCTCCTCCCTGTTTGTGGGTGCCTTCAAAAGCTGGCCAGATGCAAAGAAACTATAGTCAGAGATTGAAAACATTTTACAAAATATACTGCAGTATCCCATCATCCTAACTCCTCAACTTAGCATCCTAAATCTAACCATAGAACTGATTCCACCCAAGCTCAGACTCATCACCACCCACGTGTTGCTGGAAACTAAGCTCCTAAATACCAGAAAATGGAAAACAACAGAAATTCCCTGCAGTGCAGAAGTAATGGCAATTGTGCAAAATCACTACACTTACGAGTCACTATTATGAGGTCAGGCATCCCACTGACACCTGTGTTGCCATTGTGCTGGGTGTTCAGTGTGCTCCTGTACCTTTGAGAAGGGGTGGTTCCCCTTCAGTCCACCTGCTCTCACCTATCCATCAGAATGCATGTGCCTCCACTGTGGGGACACTCATAAGTTAGTGTTAGGTACCACAGATACTGGGGTGCCTTGGCGGGGCTCTGTGGTTTATGCATGCGTTTGCAAATGTGTGCAGACTAAACCCCCGTTTTAACGCATATTGTTAGACAGGTTAATTGGTTGTCTGTGGGCTGGTGGTAAGTAGAGCTTGGTTTTTTCCTCGGTTTATCCTTGGGTTTGTTTGTATCTGTTGTTAGCCTTCCAAGTTTCTTACTGCGATAGCCATCTATAGGTGTGAGCGGGTGGCGTCTTTTTGCGTCACTGGATATCAACTAAACCTGCACGGTTTAGGAGATATCCCCTGTATTTGCACATGCCGATGTTATCGGCACATGTGCACTGAAGCAAACTGAAGCAATGGCACGTATGACTGTACCATTACTGGCGGCTCTCCCGCGCATGTGCGGGAGTGACATCATCGTGGCTCTAGCCAATCACAGCGCCGGAGCACGCGATACCTGGAAGTAATTCCGGGAGCGATGTCAGCCTCTGGAGCGGGGTACGAGGACAGCTGCAGGGGCTTCGATCTCAGGTAAGTAATTCATAATGAGCTAGAATGATATGCATACTAGCTCATTATGCCATTGTCTTGCAGGTTTTTTTCTGTTTCTTTTTTTTTTTTTTTGGGGGGTTTATAAACCCTCCCCTACAACTTTGTCCCATGTGAATCAGCATAAAAACCCCAATGAACACTGCTTGTAGATATCTACTTACTTGCTTAGTATTGTTGTAATCCTTTTTGTTCTTTAGAATGATGTCACTGAGCATGCCCAGATCTCCCCTGATTTATGGCACACTCTCTATGTCTTATATATCTGTTATCAGGACTTCCTATGGCACAGAACACTGAACTCCCAGGAGGCTGCTAATCACTCAGAGCTTCCTCCTACACACAATGTGACCATGTGACATGACATACAGTGTAAAGCAGGGCATGGGACAGCAGGACTGCAGTCTTATCAGGTGAAGCTGATAGGACTCATACAGGCAAACACTAGGTAATCAGCACAAGTAAATACTATGAAATAAACAAGTCAGCTATGAACAGGGAAGCAGGGTTGCCATAGAAACGTTGGATTGAGAAGGAGGCTTGGTTAACAGTACAGGAAGTGCTCAATGTAAGGGCGGAAATACACTGCACTGTGGACTCAGAAAACAATACTTAAGATGGCGCTGCCTAACCCCGGGAAACAAGTGTTTTAAAGTTTCTTTAAACAGTAAGTAATATGCGATTTGGGCTGGATTACAGTGGCTATACTTTGATAATTACTTATTATAATGGACTAAATGAAAAGAAGCATCAGAATGGGAGAGTTGACTTCCTCTTTAAGTCAGAGCATTGCTGTGCAGGGGATTAGATGAAGTTAATATCAAACAGATTCAGGTACTTATGCTAGCTAATGTTTTAAATGCATGTAAATGTGCATTATGTAAAAACTCTTAATTTTTAAATACATTGATAGAATAAAATAGTGTTTTGTTTTTTTTTGTTTGTTTTTTATTTTTTTATTTGCTGGGATGTCCAATCTTTAGTTGTACTACAGAATACACAAGGATGATATACAACTAATATAAATATATAACAAAAAAAAAGAAAGAAAGAAAAACGACACAGGAAGGTGGGTTTAAATTTAGCAAGAAGGGACTTGATGATGTCTGACAGCCATATATCCCTAGTGCATGCCAGTGGTTGTTTCATCCCATATCCATGGCAACCAATTACTCCATGAGGTAAAGATTATGTATGCATTGTAAAACTGGGCTTGGAGCCAATGAGAGAGATCTCATATTAGATGACACCGCACATGGAGACTGTCAATTCAGTTGTAGTGTTGATTTAGTTTGACTTCATATTTTGCAGTATACTTACTAATTAGGTTAACTTGCTTATCAGAAATGGTTTGGGATTTTGGAAAAACCACCATATAACATAGGGAGGAAGGTGTCAGGGCTGGGCTCAGCCCTCCCTTCTCAAAACTGGCCACTCAGCTGTCAGCTAATCGCCAGCTCCTATCTCCACACAGTAACTCAGCTGTTGATGATATCCTGCTCGTCAGTCCTGCCTACTTAAGCCATCCAGTCCAGAGGATCTCTGACTTTTCCTTGATCACATCTCTAGAGAAGCTCCCCTGTGTTCCTGTTAAAGTCTTGCTTGGCTGACATTTCTTCTGGCTCCCTGACGATTTGGCTTGTCCGACTATCCGTTACGGTTCCTGAACTTCTATGTTTTGACTACGTTTACTCTGTTTAACTTTTCTTATTATTTTTAAAAAAGTGGGATTTAACTGTACTTGTGTCTCAGTCTGATTCATGGTTTCTGATAGAAGGCGGAAAATGACACAATATAGGTTAATGTGGAATTCCAACTATACAGCCATCCAAATGCACTTACAAGTGGTTTTTCCTTCTTATCCTTGGAAGGGTAGACTGACAAATTTCTATTGACAAGTCTATTTTCTATATTTGGTAGGTATTGTTGGTATTGGAAATACCATCCTATTCTTTTTTATTATACTTTTCTTATAATATCCTGATCCTAATGTTATTTGTTTTTTTTGTGTTTTTTTTTTTCTATAAAGTTGGTCCTCTTCCCAGGGAGAGGTTAGGTGTGGTTTGCGGTCCCTAGGCCCCTGATCCCAAGTGTGGATGTTTATTTAACAAAAGATATAGGGTACTATAAGGATATTTTTTGTATACACCCATGCTTCTCTTTAAATAGATGATTACTGTTATTTATTGTTTCAAAGAACCTAAAGAAGTGGGGTTGGATACCCATGAAATGCGTTGTAACATATCTTTCTTCCCCCCATGCCCAGATTCTATCCCACATCAAGGAGTGAAGTTACACCAAGGAGGGTGGGAATAATATCAATATGCTGTGAAACACATGTGGAAACTTGTTTTTTATTACATGGTTGTATATGTGAAAATCTATTTAATACCAAAATTCTGTGAGGCAAAACACATGATTTTACATAAAATGGATGAATTATAAAGTATGATATATGTATTGCATTGCTATGCAACTCATGCTTATAGGAATGTGTTTTGGCTATTAGTAATTTCAGAGACGTTGGTGCCTACCCAAGCAACCCTGGCAATATACATGTATTTATTTATTTCAGGTGCCTATTAGACATGTGCCCCGTCAATAAATTTGTTTTGTTTCTTTCCATTTCGTATTAGCTGTTAATTCGTATTTCGTAATTCATGTCCGAAATTCAATTTGGATTCGTACGCAATACGAATTTTCGTTAGGTTCCTTAACTTTTCGGAAAAATTACAAACGTTCCTTATGATGAATTTAAAAAGCAAAAAATACCTTTCTCAATATGGCAGTCGTCAACTCATTATGCTCCCACCATCCCTGTTCTGTGCTCATTATGAGGGGCTCCCACCATCCCTGTGCTGTGCTCATTATGAGGGGCTTCCACCATCCCTGTGCTATGCTCATTATGAGGGGCTCCCACCATCCCTGTGCTGTGCTCATTATGAGGGGCTCCCACCATCCCTGTGCTGTGCTCATTATGAGGGGCTCCCACCATCCCTGTGCTGTGCTCATTATGAGGGGCTCCCACCATCCCTGTGCTGTGCTCATTATGAGGGGCTTCCACCATCCCTGTGCTGTGCTCATTATGAGGGGCTCCCACTATCCCTGTGCCGTGTTCATTATGAGGGGCTCCCACCATCCCTGTGCTGTGCTCATTATGAGGGGCTCCCACCATCCCTGTGCTGTAATGACTTCCTGGGTTTTTAACTTCATAATAACGAATAATCGTAATTATTATGACAATAATAGAACGATATTAATGAACATTCTTATTTTGTCCGTTGTAAAGGAATTTGGATCCGAAATTCGGCAACGAACTTTCGTATTTTGTAAACAATTCGGAGGCATAGAAATTCATATTTTGGATGCTTCCGAATGTACGAATTTTCAGAAATTCGTACGAATTTTAGATTTGTACGAAACAAACTGCACATGTCTAGTACCTATATAGTGCCACCAATTTATGCAGCCCTTTACACACATATGTATTGCACATTCACATCAGCACCTGCTTTCAAGAAGCTTACAATCTAGGGTCCCTAACTCACCTTCATACATACTAGGGCTAATATAAACAGGAGCCAATTGACCCTTTTGGTGCCTGCACTTCATTGCCCTTTAAGGGGTTTTAGATGCCAGGAGGCAGGGCAGGGTTTCTGATCATGTGACCTTCGTAAATAGTTGTCACAGCGGTCACATGATTGGAAAGCTCCCGATTGCTAGTATGCATTGGGAGCTTTCCAATACCCTCCAGCTACCGTACTGGGAGAGTGCAGGGAGCGTGCTCCCAGCACAGTAAGTTGTTTTAACAGGGCCCCATATATGCAACAACTTGGTATTAAGGCCCACCCACTGTGCGGCCACATATATGCACGTGGCCGGCATTATCGGGTTAACCAACCAGTATGTCTTTGGAGTGTGGGAAGAAGCCGGAGTACCTAAAGGAAACCTACACAGGCATTGAGAGAACTTGCAATAATTACACTGTTAATGCAGGTTGCTGTATTGGTGCCCCGGCAGGAGGCAGGCTCATGGCAACCTGCACTCACAAGTAGACATGTGCAGAATGAAAACATGTGTTTCCTTTTGTTTTGATTCACTTTTTACACAAATTTGTTAAATTTGTTTATTTCGTTTTTGGAATTTGTTTCATTTTTTTTTCAAATTCAAATCAATCCAAATTTTTCGAATTGCATTTGAATCAAATTCCATTCTGAATCAAATTTATTCTATTCAAAATGTTATTATTTGGAAGATGGTTATATTCTTTCTATTCCATTCTATTCTATTGTTTTTTTCTATTCTAGTCCTTTATTTTCTATTCTATTCTTTTTTTATTATATTATATTATTTTCTATTCTATTCAAATTCAAATTTATTCTATTTGAAATTCGAATCTCAGGAAACTGTTATATTGTTATATTATTTCTATTCTTTTCTTTTCTATTGTTTTTTCTATTCTTTTCTATTCTAATATTTGATTTTCTATTTTATTCTATCCTATTCATTTCTATTCGAAATTAGTATTTCAGAAGATGGTTATATTCTTTTTATTCTGTTGTATTGTATTCTAGTCTATTGTTTTTTTCTATTCTATTCTATTCTTTACTATTCTAGTCAATTATATTCTTTTATTTTCTATTCTATTCAAATCTATTATTTTCTATTCTATTCAAATCTATTTTATTAAAATTTTGGAAAATGGTTATATTCTTTCTATTCTATTTTATCTATTTTTTTTTCTATTCTATTCTTTTCTATTCTATTCGAATTCAAATTTATTCGATTTGAAATGAGAATTTCAGAAGATGGATATATTCTTTTTATTTTATTCTATTTTTATTCTAATCTATCCCTTCTTTTTTTCTATTCATTTTTTTTTGTATTATTTTATTTTCTATTCTGTTCTGTTTTACTATATAAAATTATATTATTTTTGTTTATTCTTTTATATTCTACTATATTCTTTTCTATTCTATTTCTTAAGTTTCTATTCTATTTTATTCTATTCGGAAATTCTAATTAGATTAAAAAAAAATCGTATTCAATTTGAAAACTGTTTGAATTCAATTTTTGTCCGAAATTTTGATTCGTTATTTTGGATTAATTTAAATTTGTTACTATTGTAATTTGGATACATTCGAATTTCCGAATAAGGAAAAATGTGTGCTAATTTCAATTTGGAACAAAACGATTTTCACATGTCTACTCACAAGTTATACACTCACGCACCAGTGTAATTCAACCTGAAAGTTTGAGGACTTCTTGTGGTAAATAGAGATTACTTTGGAACACATATGTCGCTTATATGTGCTGATGGATTGCTCTGTGCTGACTTACGTCAAGCTCCCAGTACAGTGACCATGCTGGCAGAGACATCTCCCTATCTCTACTAATGATTGGGAGGGACAGCCCATCACAGTGGTCACATGATAAGGCAGTCTAGTACACACCCTGTACATAAAGACCCGCATAAAGTTTACATTTTTTGGTTTAAAAATAACAAACATGTTATACTTACCTGCTCTGTGCAGTTGGTTTTGCACAGAGCAGCCCAGATCCTCCTCTTCTCGGGTCCCTCGCCAGCACTCCTTCCCTCTCCCCCTTGTTGAGTGCCCCCACAGCCAGCAGCTTGCTATGGGGGCACCAGAGCCAAGTCACAGCTCCCTGTGTCCATTCAGACATGGAGCTGTGGCCTGGCCCTGCCCTTTCTCTCTCCTCATTGGCTGACTGACCTTGATTGACAGCAGCGGAATCCAATGGTGATTCACTGATGTCTCAACGAATGAGGAGGGAGAGTCTCGGACAGCTGAGTCTCTCGTGCAACATCGCTGGATAGAGATGGGGCTCAGGTAAGTAAGGGGGGCTAAGGAGAGTTGCTGCAACAGAAAGTTTTTTTTATTTTTAAGCATTGAATGCATCAACTACTTCTGGACTGCCGCACACCAATATATGTCTGTTGTTTGAAGAAGGATATCTTTGTTATGGTAGCAGCTAGCTGCCATAACCATGGTATCCTCTTCTTCAGCGGGTGGTCCGGTTTCCCATAATAGTGGTCTCTGTGGCTTATTCACTACAAGATCACTTTTATCAGCGGCAGGAGAGGGTCCCCTGCTCCCGCCGCTCTCCTCTGCCCTCCGCTGCCAGTGGCTCCGGTGCCTGGTATGGAGACAAGCTGGGTCCTATTCTGTGTGTGGTATGGAGAGGAGTGAGGGGAAGGGCAGGGCGGAAGCGACATCAAAACGTCACTTCTGTCCATAGCTCTTAAAGGGCCATTAAAATTCGTACATTCTCACGAATCCGAAATACAAATTTTTATGCATATGAATTCCGTACAAAATACGAAATTTCGTTTACGAGTTTTGGATCGAAATTCATAACAAAAATTCGTAATTGTTACGAAAAGTTAACAAACCTAAAAGATAAAAACCCAGGAAGTCAGCACAGGAATGGTGGGAACCCTATGGAAATTTCTATGCTTATGAATTTCATACGAAATATGAAAAAATATTGGAATTTCGGATTCAAATTAACAGAAACATGACTGGTGTTTTGTTCACCAACTAGAGGAAGTCAGCACAGCAAAGGGATGGTGGGACGAAATTACGAAATAAGATTTTTTTTTTCCGGACGGAACGAAATGAAACAAATTTTTTAATGGCGCCCATGTCTATTAAAGGCCCATTTAAAAAAAATCTATTAAATAATTATTGCATTATAGTGTAAATATGAGATCTGAGGTCTTTTTGACCGCAGATCTCATATTTAAGAGGTCCTGTCATGCTTTTTTTCTATTGCAAGGGATGTTTACATTCCTTGTAATAGGGATAAAAGTGACACAATTTTTTGTTTTAAAAGAACAATGTAAAAATAAAAAATAAAAGGTAAAATAAATAAGAAAAATAAATAAATTTTTTAAACGTGCCCCATCCCGCCGAGCTCACGTGCAGAAGTGGATGCATACGTGAGTAGCGCCGCATATTAAAACGGTGTTCAAAGCACACATGTGAGGTATCACCGCTATTGGTAGAGCGAGAGCAATAATTCTAGACCGATCTCCTCTCTAACTCAAAACATGCAACCTGTAGAATTTATTAAACGTCGCCTATGGAGATTTTTAACGGTAAAAGTTTGTCACTATTCCATAAGCGCAATTTTGAAGCGTGACGTGTTGGGTATCAATTTACTGCGTAACATTATCTTTCACAATATAAAAATAAATTGGGCTAACTTTACCATTGTCTTACTTTTTTATTCAAAAAAGTGTATTTTTTCCAGAAAAAGTGCGCTTGTAAGACCGCTGCACAAATACGGTGTGACAGAAAGTATTTCGACTGCCATTTTATTCTCTAGGGTGTTAGAAAGAAAATGTATATTGTTTGGGGGTTCTAAGTAATTTTATAGCAAAAAAAATGTTTTTAACTTGTAAACACCAAATCTCAGAAAGAGGCTCGGTTCTTAAGTGGTTAAAGCGGAGCTCCACCTAAGAATCCACATTTGGCACCTTTCGAGGTGGAGGGAGGGGAGAATACCTGTCTTTCAGAGGTATCCTGTCCCCACTTCCGGGAGCCGATGCCGCGGCCCTTGACATCACCGCTCGGCTCCCTCCTCCTTCCCCTGCCGCCGGGCCAATAGGAATGAGAAGCGGAGCCTTGCGCATGCGCAGTAGGGTTCCCAGCGTGAAGCCGTAAGGCTACACTGCCAATTTTCCAAACCCGCAATGGTGACGGCAACACTCGACAGCTGATGGAAATGTTCTGCGGGGCCGACATCGCTGGACCCCGGGACAGGTAAGTGTCCGATTATTAAAAGTCAGCAGCTGCAGTATGTGTAGCTGCTGGCTTTTCATTTTTGAAGCGAACCTCCGCTTTAAGATTAAAAAAAAAAACCTTCTGCCTTTGCAACCCCTTTAAATTAAAAATGATCCCGGAGTTGGGCTTTGCAAGCACATCCTTTCTTTGCACCCAATTTAATACATTGTGTGATGTAAACTCTTTTTCGCCCTTCCTACATTCGTTTGAACATTTTGAATTTATATATTTGAGAAAGTTTGTTTCATGCCACCAATTTCATGCAGGAGGTCACTTGGAATAGAATGAGTGGTGATAGAATCTCATTAGTCTAAAATGAATGTAAAATATGTCAATTTGATCCAAATGAGAGCTGTAGTAAAACCATGTTTGATGTTCATGTGCAATAAATCTTTAACATTTGTCTGTAAAGTATTAGAGAATCCACAGGGAAATCTGTATTTGTGATGGCAGCCTATTTTCCAATGATGATTTTTTTTTTTTTCTCACCAACTATCCATCGCCATTTAGCATAAGGACGAAGAAATTAAGACAGGATGTTCGAGCTGTTTGTTTTGAGATAAACACAGAGTGGTGCTTGAATTATGCAAGGTTCTCTTTGCCGAGCACAAATCTAAATTAAAATGTGTCATGACATACACTGATATCTGCGTGCAAACAATTCTTGCTGTACCTTTTATGCACGCATTAACTTAAGCTGGGAAATTAATGGAGTCTGTCATTACTATACAACGATGCTTGTCAAAAGACGCATTGTCAGCTATAAGTGCTAAACAAAGGTTTTGCTAATAGAGATACTAGTTATTCTTATACAACATAGAACCACTCCATCTAATATGTCTTCCACTCCTGTGAATGTAGATAGAGTTCATTCTGGTTCTTTTATTTTTTATTTTTTTGTCCACATAAAAGTTTTATTGAAATTTCACGGGGATACAGAAGAGAAAAAGAAGGGATATGGGTATAAACATGGTTTTTACAAAGTCACAATTGCATGTAATAACAATAGAGTTCTACCTGGGAGAATCCAGGGATCGAGTAAGCCCCGTGAAGAAGACCAAAACAGTATAAACCCAGAAGATATAAAAGACATAAAGTTAGCATGGAAAAATAACATACGTTTTATAAACTTATCAACGTAGGCAAACCATTTCTAAGCATAAATAGCGTCTCCTTCCATATGATGGGGCAGGTTGGGTACCCCCCATATGCAGGGCCGCTTTTAAGGCAGGGCAAAAGGGGCAGCTGCCCTGGGCCCTGTCATTGTTGTGGGGCCCAAAGCAGCTGCCTCATACTTGCCAACTATCCTGTTTTAAATCCCCTCGCCCCTTGAGGTTTTAGTCCTGTGCTGTGTCCCGATATCTCAGTGTGAATTGCTGCTACTAATGCTGCCCAGCTCTTCCCTATTGTTGTGTACAGATGACTCACCTGTAGACCCTGTGTTTACATGTAAATTACCAGCATTTATTATATTATATGTAAATAGTGATGGCATTCATATGTAAATAGCAATGACCGGTGGCATTGATATGTATATCATGCCCCCCGGAGGTCATATCCACAGTAATCTCTAGAAACCAATCAGCAAGAAGAAATCATGTGCTGTAACCTCAATCAACAAGAAGAAATCATGTGCTGTACCCTCTAGCAACTAACCAGTGAGCTGTAATGTGTGCTGTAGCATCTAGCAACCAGTCAGTGAGTGGTAATGATACACTGTAACCTCTGGCAACCAATCGCAATAGCTGCCTGACCTGATACAGTAAACTGATTTTGAGTCTAGCTGCTATTTATTGTATGAGCAGGTGGAGAGCAAAACTGCATGGGGGGCCCCAAGAAAAGTTTTGCCCAAGGTCCAATCAATATTAAAGACGGCCCTGCCCATATAGGCCTTGGTTAGCCAGTCTGAGCGGGCAGAACTACTCGATCCGGTTACTGAACTCTGGCTATGCATTGACTACGTTTACTCTATTTACCTTTTTATTTTTTATTAATAAACAAGTGTGATTTAATTGTACTTCTGTCTCGGTCTGATTCATGGTTTTTAACAGAAATGCAATCACTGACTGATCACTGTTAAAGGGAACAAGCCTTTGGACAGAGTAGAATACATGTTACCATCTCATTGACATTGTACCTTCCTGTAAGGTCACCACTATCATAGCCCTACACATCTTATCTACACATGCAATTCACTGTATACAATGACTTTCTAAAAGCTCAAAAAGTAGCACATGTACAGCCATAATGATTGCATTTTTTTATCTAGTTGGTCATTGCATCTAAAACAACTGATATAAAAGTTCTGATAGATGATAGTGAATATACACTATATTGTCAAAAGTATTGGGATGTCTGCCTTTACACGCACTTGAACTTTAATGGCATCTCAGTCTTCGTCAATAGGTTCAATAGGGTTCAATATTGAGTTGACCCACATAGTTACATAGTTGATAAGGTTGAATAAAGACAACAGTCCATCCAGTTCAACCTGTGTAGGTATGTGTGTGTAGAAAAATAATTTCCCATATCCCCGTATATTGTTTTTGCAAAGATGCCCGTCCAATTTTTTTTAAACTATTCATACTTCCTGCCGATACCACTGATTGTAGAAGAGTGTTCCACATCCTTACCTCCTTCTATTTTGGACATCCTCCCATATTGGAGTTGACCCACCCTTTGGAAGCTATAACAGCTTCAACTCCATTGGGTTGAGGTGCAAGCCAGTCAAGTTCCCCCACCCTAAACTCGCTCATCCATGTCTTTATGGACCTTGCTTTGTGCACTCGTGTGCAGGAATGATAGAACAAGAAGGGGTCATCCTCAAACTGTTCCCACAATGTTGGGAGCATGAAATTGTCCAAAATGTCTTGGTATGCTGACGCCTTAAGAATTCCCTTCACTGGAACTAAGGGGCCAAGTCCAACCCCTGAAAAACAACCCCACACAATAATTCCCCTCTACCAAATGATTTGGACCAGTGCACAAAGCAAGGTCCATAAAGACATGGATGAGCAAGTTTCAAGTGGAGGAACTTGACTGGACCTGCACAGAGTATTGATACCAACCTGAGAGAACACATTTGGCATGAATTAGACCAGAGACCGGAGTCAGACCTTCTTGTCCAACATCAGTGCCTGACCTCACAAATGCACTTCTGGAAGAATGGTCAAACATTCCCATAGACACACTCCTAAACCTTGTGGACTGCCTTCCTAGAACAGATGAAGCTACAAAGGGTGGGCCAATTCTATATTAAACTCTACGCACTAAGACTGGGATGCCATTAAAGTTCATGTGTGTGTAAAGGCAGGAGTCCCAATACTTTTGGTAATATAGTGTATTTCCCTTAAAGTTGAATTGGGAAAAACATTTCTGCCAGAATACAATTTCAGTATGTGACCCAATTGAGATTTTCCCATCATGTCCCTGTCACTGTGATGTGCATACATTCATAGGGTATGTGGTTTTCACCCCAAAGCTGCTTAGACAGGAATAATACCACTGTAAGAAGTTATAACCCTTCCTTACTGTGCTAAAAAGGTGTGTTTATTTTATCTGTGTGCCCATTGCGAACATTTAAACAATTTTCTGTCTTCATAGCAAGTGAGGGAAAAGCTCATTTAGACAGCAAAAAAATGATTAACCCACCCCCATCCCCTGTTATAGCTGCAAAGAGTGGGCCAACTCAATATTGAACCCTACGGACTAAGACGGGGATGCTATTAAAGTTCATGTGCGTGTAAAGGCAGGCATCACAATACTTTTGACAATATAGTGTATGTATATTTCAAATAAAGCAATGAAAACCTAAACTGAAGCCCAGGCAGATAAACAACTTTCATTCATGTATATATTCATTAACAAAATCACCACAACAGCAAAGATACATTTGCCCTGGTATCAAGAAATCCCCTTTGTAACAGAGCTCTATTGTTGTCAGTCTTATACTCTGGACATGCAAACGTGTAATGCAAATGAATGATCTTATCCCTCTGGTGCTGCTCCTCAGTCGCAGCATGGGGGGTGGGGGTGCAGTGACCATCTACTTGCTAGTCTGCAGGTAGCTTCAGGAATTAGCCATGTTTTCGGGTGGCTGGATCACAAGACTCATTGAAGGGAATTATGCATCCTTTATCACATACTGTAAATAAGACAAATAATAAAAATAATAATATAAAATATAAAACTATATAAATAACAGTGATTATACAGTATCTCACAAAAGTGAGTACACCCCTCACATTTTTGGAAATATTTTATTATATCTTTTCATGTGAAACACTGAAGAAATGACACTTTGCTACAATGTAAAGTAGTGAGTGTACAGCTTGTATAACAGTGTAAATTTGCTGTCCCCTCAAAATAACTCAACACACAGCCATTAACGTCTAAACTACTGGCAACAAAAGTAAGTACACCCCTAAGTGAAAATGTCCATATGGCATCCAAAGTGTCAATATTTTGTGTGGCCACCATTATTTTACAGGACTACCTTAACCCTCTTGGGCATGGAGTTCACCAGAGCTTCTCAGGTTGCCACTGGAGTCCTCTTCCACTCCTCCATGATGACATCACAGAGCTGGTGGATGTTAGAGACCTTGCGCTCCTCCACCTTCCATTTGAGGATGCCCCATAGATGCGCAATAGGATTTATGTCTGGAGACATGCTTGGCCAGTCCATCACCTTTACCCTCAGCTTCTTTAGCAAGGCAGTGGTCATCTTGGAGGTGTGTTTGGGGTCGTTATCATGTTGGAATACTGCCCTGTGGCCCAGTCTCCAAAAGGAGGGGATCATGCTCTACTTCAGTATATCACAGTACATGTTGGCATTCATGGTTCCCTCAATGAACTGTAGCTCCCCAGTGCCGGCAGCACTAATGAAGCCCCGTGGTCTATGACACTCCCAACACCATGCTTGTCTGTAGGCAAGACACACTTGTCTTTGTACTCCTCACCTGGTTACTGCCACACGCACTACACACCATCTGAACCAAATAGGTTTATCTTGGTCTCATCAGACCACAGGACATGGTTCCAGTAATCCATGTCTTTAGTCTGCCTGTCTTCAGCAAATTGTTTGCAGGTTTTCTTGTGCATCATCTTTAGAAGAGGATTCCATCTGGAACGACAGCCATGCAGACCAATTTGATGCAGTGTGCGGCATATAGTTTGAGCACTGATAAGCTGATCCACCAACCCTTCAACCTCTGCAGCAATGCTGGCAGCACTCATGAGTCTATTTCCCAAAGAAAATCTCTGGATATGACGCTGAGCACGTGCACTCAACTTTGGTCTACCATGGCAAGGCCTGTTCTGAGTGGAACCTGTCCTGTTAAACCGCTGTATGGTCTTTTACCACAATGCTGCAGCTCAGTTTCAGGGTCTTGGCAATCATCTTAAAATATATACAAAAATGTGAGGGGTGTACTCACTTTTGTGAGATACTGTACATAGTAAGCGCCTCACCCCCCCTTAAAGTGTACATATTATTTTTCTATATTTTATGATCTCACATTAATACATTTGCCTTTTTTCCCCCATTACTTTTTTTGTACAGTTTGCTTCAAATTTTCACAGTAAATAAATAATCATATCAACATGGATGTCTAAAATCCTGTACATATACCCAAGAGGATAATTTTGATTTTTTTTCAATGACTTCAGACATTTTCATGGTTTTTTGGAATTCTGGCTTTTTATTATTTTATAAAATGTAGCACAATCACTTGCCAAGAATTGCGACATAGCCTTTGGCAGGAAAACTGAAAATAGCTTGGGAAAAGTTTTCTTGAGAAATTCCATCATTTTTGACAAATGAGTTTGCATCAACGTGTTCAAGAAAAAAAAATAACAAATGTTAATTATATTATAAATAGGCTAAAAATATAAATTTACGGCTTGATGTATTTAGCAGTGAAGATGTATGCAATGGTTTTATGTCCATTATATTTTTTTACATTTTCGTTTGAATTTTTTTTTTTTTATTAATAAAATTTGTACAGTCAGTTTTCTTCTTTTGGCTTGAGTTTGATTGAGGAAGCATAGTTGATCGTTGTCCCAGTTAGCAATGAAAAAAAAATCTTGAAAGATTGGAACTGTAACTGAAGTTTTAGAGTTATATGAGATGTCAAAATGTGCTGAACCTTTTCTAACAAAGGTTGTTGAAGGTTGAAAATGAAAAAGAAGCTTTATACGTGCTCTTGATCTTAAAATAATTTGCCTATATGGGAACCAAACTTTAGTGCACGTTCTTAAGATAGAAAACATGTGCAATTCATTTGTATAAGTATAAATTTACATTTAGTAACTTATAATTTAGCTTCTTTTTCCAAGGAGAACTAGGTGAAAGAAATATAAGAACTCACCCAAATAAAAAATGTATATTTCTAAAATAAAGCTAAAATAACACATGGTTTATCAGTGTAAGACAATAGTTATTGCAGATGTTCACATTTATTTGTTTTAAATAGTGACAATACAATTTCCTATATTATATTGATTGAATACGCTCTTAAGCAATTCATCATAATAATTAATTAATGTACCATGCCAAAGAAAAAGTGAGAATTTGATCAAGTTAAATAGAAAAATAAACCATAATCATTTAGCCATTGATATGCTAATAAAATGTTTGAGTTTGTTCTCTTTTGTACTGGTTGCTAAATGATAATTACCTTTACTAATCACAAAAAAAAAACCCTGTATACCTTGGTAAAGAAAAGAAAAACCCTGTATATGGTTACATGTTCTATTAGAACTGAACAAAATATCTTTTGTTTTTTGTTATTTCATGACATTTTAACAATATCAGTGTAAAAGCCAATAAAGTACATTAAAAACGTAGCATTTCATAAAATAATATTTTTTTGTTGGGTTTCATATTGATAGAAGCTTATAAATAAAACAAAAATGTATATATTGTTTGATTATGTTTGATCATGTGGCTGTAAACAGAATATTTTGTGTGTCTAGTGATTGATATATATATATATATATATATATATATATATATATATATATATATGTGTGAGTGTGTGTGTGTGTGTAACCCATGCAATACCTTTAAATATTTTACAAGTATATATTTAGTGTTTGCTCTATTGAGGATTTTTTTTTTTATAGTTTGAGGACATGTAGGTTTAGCTTCTTTGCATTGTTCCAAATTATAAAATAAGCTTTATTTAAAAAAAAATAGAACTTGATTCAGCCTAATGATTGTCCTGTGGAGCAAATCAAAACACATGGAAAGGAATGTCAATAATGCACATGCATGTTTGATGCATTTCCTTCTTAGCTGAACTCAGCACTACTCAACACATGAAAAGGCCACATCTCTGAGCATTTGCAGTTCAAAGTCTGGAAATATAGCCATTTCTAGCTTTGTAATGTTTACAATAGACACTGAAAAACCTAAAAGTATAAAATGTATTAGAAAATAAATTGGTTGTATGTCATTGGCAGATGTACTCAAAGACTTTTATTGATGGGATCCAATGATTGAGTTGTGTAACTAATTCAGAATGTGTGTTACTCAAACTGTTCAGACTTGACATCAGCGATGGCTATTGTCATCTGAGAACTTTCCAACATTACCCTTATTTCACCATGATTCTGATCACTACTTTATAGATAACAGATAGAGATGTTCATTCATATATATATAGCTGCACCCTGAGTAAGGTCATGGTATTGTTCCAGAACTATTTACATACATCGGGCTTTGTGGACATTGTGATTGCTGAACTGTTCATATGCCACTGAAAATAAAAAGTAGAGTATATGCCTTGAACGTCTTAGACCATAACCTACTAGGCAAATAAGCTCGAGCCATAATAAGCCATCCATTTGGGACCAAAAGCACTAGACAAGACAGAATGATGCTGAGTTACTAAAGGCAAATAGGCTGTTCACTTTGCAATAGAGTTTTTACTTTGCAAGATCATTTTCCTTTAGCTTAGTGATTGAGGTGAAGCTCTACTGACTTCCATCATCTAATCACGTGCAAGCAAATATAGTGATTTTTTTCCTCCTTGCATTTGATTGGGTAGTCTTTGCAAAGAGACTTTTGCCACATTCACTAAGCTTCACTAAAGGAAAATTCCCTTGAAGGTGAACAGCCGGTTTGCCTATAAATAAATCAACCCCATGGTATTATACCAATCTGCTAGGGGCTAGTCATTTTCATCTTTATATCACAAATAAATGATTTGGGCTGTGGCTACAATGGTGGAATTTCCCTGCCATTCCAATGCAACCTTTTATTTAATTTTTTGATATTGTGGGAATGGGTTAATATTTCTTTTGATGTCCCCTCAGATGAGTTTTTCCCTCACTTGCTATAAAGACACAAGGTTATAAACATTTTTGCAATGGGGACACAAATACATTAAAAACACCTTTTTAGTGCAGTAAGGAAGGGTTATAACTTCTCACGGTAATATTATTCCTGTGACTGTCTATGCAGCTTTGGGATAACAACCACATATAACCCATGCAATACCTTTAAATATTTTACAAGTATATATTTAGTGTTTGCTCTATTGAGGATTTTTTTTTTTTTCAGTTTGAGGACATGTAGGTTTAGCTTCTTTGCATTGTTCCAAATTATTAAATAAGCTTTATTTAAAAAAAATAGAACTTGATTCAGCCTAATGAAAATCTCCTCAATTGGGTCATAGACGGAAGTTGTATTCTGGTAGAAATGTTTTTCCCAACTTAACTTTAAGAGAAATACACTATATTACCAAATGTATTGGGACACCTACTTTTACACGCACATGAACTTTAACCTCCCTGGCGGTACCATTATTTCGGATTTTAGGTGCTAAAAGCGGTACCATTATTTTGCATGAAAATTTGGCGTTTTATATTGTAGTCCTGCAATTCTTAGGAATAACTCTCTTAAATCTGTCCAAACCAGAGTCTAGCAGACATCCCAGGTATGATAAAGTTTGAAAAATTAAATCATAAATTATAATATAATAAATAATTATAAATAATTGTACCAAATAATAATATAACAATAATAAAAATTATTCAATAATGTAATCTAATCAAAAACACTGAAATTTGCCGAGTTGCAGAATTGTCACTTTCATTACTTTTCAGTATTTGATGACGGATCTCCCCACAAATCGCTATCCCTCAATTCTGCGAGTCATTCTAATTTATTATCGCTGTTTTCTAGCTGGTCTAAAATCATTTTTGATGTACAGTGACAGTTTTGGTTGCTATGGACAATCTCCAGTTTCCAGGCATAAAGAACAGTTTTTACAATATAAAACTGCATGCAGGACACTGGGCAGACCACTAGGGACAAAGGGGATGTGAAATATTTACATACAGCAATGTAATCTGTAAGATTACATTATACTGTATGTATACTGTTTATTTCACTTTTTGAATTTGGCGCCGATCTCCGTGCCCGTGCGTCGCAACGCTCGCAGGGCACGGAGATCGCCGATGTGATAGATCGAGCGAGACACGGCTCGCTCGTACAGCGGGGAGACATCGCTGGATTCGAAGGAGAAGGTAAGGAAACCTCCTCCTGGATCCAGCGACGCTGTCCCGAGTCTGACTCGGGGATACCGCTTTTGGTATAAAAAATCCACCCCGAGTCAGACTCGGGAATACCGTCAGGGGGGTTAATGGCATCCCAGACTTCGTCCATAGGGTTCAATATTCAGTTGGCCGACCCTGACCAGCTATAACAGCTTCAACTCTTCTAGGAAGGCTATCCACAAGGTTTGGGAATGTTTGACCATTCTTCCCAGAAGAGAATTTGTGAGATCAGGTACTGATGTGGACAAGGAGGCCTGGCTCGCAGTCTCCGCTCTAATTCATCATAAGAAGTGTTCTATCGGGTTGAGGTCAGGACTTTTTGCAGGCCCAGAAAAGTTCCTCCACCCCGCTCATCCATGTCTTTATGGACCTTGAGTTGTGTACTTGTCCAAATTATTTGATGGTGGGGTGATTATGTTGTCAGGTTGTTTTTCAGGGGTTGGACTTGGCCCCTTAGTTCCAGTGAAGGGAACTCTTAAGGTGTCAACATACCAAGACATTTTGGAAATTTGGACATTTTGGACAATTTCATGCTCCTAACTTTGTAGGAACAGTTTGGGGATGGCGCCTTCCTATTTCAACATGTCTGTGCACCAGTGCACAAGGCAAGGTTCATAAAGACATGGATGAGCAAGTTTGGGTTGGGGAAACTTGACTGGCCCTGACAAATTCCTGACCTCAACCCGATAGAACACCTTTGGGATGAATTAGAGCGGAGACTGCGGGCCAGGCCTTCTCATTCAACATCAGTGCCTGACCTCACAATTTCACTTCTGGAAGAATGGTCAAACATACCCATAGACACACTCCTAAACCTTGTGGACAGCATTTCCAGAAGAGTTGAAGCTGTTATCGATACAAAGGGTGGGCCAATTCATTATTGAATCCTATGGACTGAGACTGCCATGCCATTAAAGTCCATGTGCCTGTAAAGGCAGGTGTCCCAATACTTTAGGTAATATAGTGTATATAGAACTCTCCAATAAACCTACCAGTTTTTTGGCTGTCATGATGATACTTTGGTTTCATAAATTTCTGAGCCAACCGGGAGCAGGTATAGGCATGATGCATTTTGGCTTTGACTTCTAAGATTGCAGTTGCATGTAATCTAATTGTTACACTCTTCCACTAAAACATTTTGCACAGTGTGTGATATCCCTATGTATGGTCAAAACGTGAGGCTATAATTTAGCTGAGCAAAAACAATAATCTATAATAAAAAAAGTTGAAGGTTTTGTCTTCATTATAAACCCTTTTGTAATAGCAAACACTTAATCAAATGTTGTCCATTTTAACCAAAATTAATTTGGCTAAAATGGATTAGGTTAAAATCCATTTTAACCTAACGACTAGCACCAAAGACAAAGCACCAGTGCAGTAAATATCTAGAATGCCATGTTCCATGCAAGAGTCTGGGAGTCCAAAACAGGAGCAGGAGGTGAAGGATTCTGGGGGAAAAAATCTCTCCACCAGCTACTTATTATTCTGATTTATTCTGTTAGTAAATACACTGTAATTAAGTAGCACATTTCATATACATGTTTTCTTTATAAGTATTCCCTTTTATTCATTTTTTTTAAGCTAAACTGAACAGGTATAAAAACATTTTTTGCAAAAGTGTTTAGAAAGTTCACTTTATAATATATTATGGATATGTTAGATACTAATAATGGTATTTTTTTTTATTTATTTAAACACAAACTCTAAAATATAAAACCCATTAATATTCACAATGTTAATCTGTGTTATTTTAAATATTAAAACCTTCATTAGCAATTCACTTATCCTCTCATTCATTATGGTTTTTTTTTTTCTTTTCTTTTTTCAAATTCTTTTTAAAACATTTATAGAAAAAAAAAAAGTTTGCCTGATGCTTTAATTTTAAAGTCTGTAAACTAAGTAAACAGAAAGTGAGTAAAAATGAATAATTAACACTTATTTTTTTTTTTTTTTTTAAATAAAACTATCACCTTTTAAATAAATTCTATTTCGAAAGAAAAATTGCTTCTTGACGTGCAATCTAAGATTCAAAGGATGCTTTTAGGACATAAAGCATTAACATAATTTTTTGGACTGAGGATCTCACAGGACATCATACACAGTCTCCCCTCTTAATTTTAATTGCATAGGCTGCATTCTTAATTAAAAACTGTATAAATGGATTTTATGCCATGCCACAAGAAATCCAAGTTCATTAGTTATAAAACCTTTTAAAAATTGATGTAAATATGTGAATATTTTAAAAGTTTGAACTCAGTACTCATTTTATATTGAGAAGCCTTTTATCTAGAGAATAATAAAGCACATATAAATTAAGTTATTCAAAGGGTTTTTTTGGGGGCTATATCATTATGTCATTACACTATTCCTTGTAAAATCACATTTATTTTAGTTGTAATACTGTAGAGGATTGCATAAAACCCCAAGTGGAACCTTTTAACCATACTGCATGAATTAAGGATTACATGCAATTTACTACACTAAAATCTGATCGGATATGCAGAGAGATATCATGGCGATCCTGCCGCTTTACTGTAGCTACACAAAAGAGAAAACTCTTTTACTTTATTTACGATATTATTACGTATTGACATTTTTATAATATATATTAATGTCACCCTTTTAATTTTTTTTAAATAAAAATTCTTTTTTGGGGGTATTTTATGTGTAGATGCTAAGTAGAATTTACTAGTACTAAACATATGAATGATTAATGTCCACAACATACTATTTATATACAGTACAGTGCATTTGAATTGACTGTATGTGATTTATCCTGTAAATTGTATGCTTGCATTTGGTTAATGGCCTTACATAAATTGAAGTACATGTAAATCCAAACACTCAAACCTTATATAATTTTTAACATGTTAACCCCTTCAGCCCCCGGAAGATTTTACCCCCCTTTCTGACCAGAGCATTTTTTGAGATTCGGCACTGCGTCGTTTTAACTGACAATTACGCGGTCGTGTGACGTTGTACACAAACAGAATTTACTTAATTTTTTTCCCACAAATAGAGCTTTCTTTTGGTGGTATTTGATCGCCTCTGCGGTTTTTATTTTTTGCACTATAAACAAAAAAAAGAGCGACAATTTAGAAAAAAAAACAAATTTTTTTACTTTTTGCTATAATAGATATACCTATATATATATATATATATATATATATATATATATATATATATATATATATATATAATTTTTCCCAGTTTAGTAGGACGATATGTATTCTTCTACATATTTTTGGTAAAAAAAAATGCATTAAGCGTATATTTATTGGTGTGCATGAAAATAGCGTCTACAAAATAGGAGATCGTTTTATAGCATTTTTATTAGTAATGGCGGCGATCTGCAATTTTTAACGTGACTGTGACATTATGGCGGACGCATCGGACACTTTTGACACTATTTTGGGACCATTGTCATTTATACAGCGATCAGTGCTACAAAAATGGACTGATTACTGTGTAAATGACACTGGCAGGGAAGGGGTTAAACACTAGGGGCGATCAAGGGGCTAAGTGTGTCCATGCACATATATCCACACACATGTCCACACATGTCCACAGATCATGGTGCCCAGTGCCCTATTTAAACCCAAGAGTTTGCATGGCCTCAGTGCTGAATTGCCTTCAGCTCTGGTTTCTGTATTCCTGGCTCTTGAAAGTCTGCTTACTTTGCTCCTGAATCAACTATGCCTGACACCTCTTTTGGATCGCCCCTACTGATTATGTCTGCTGCTCATTTGTATTACTGACCTCGACTTGTATTTTTTGACCACACCTCTGCCTCCTGATTGGTACCTCACTGCCAGCACATTACTAACTCCTGCCTGTTCCTGACCTTGAACTTGATCCTGACCCTGCACCTGTCTGGCCAGCTGCTGCTGAATATAGCTTGTGACCTGAATCCATACTATCACTAGAAGGACTGCTGTGTCTCCAAGCTTCAGCTCACTACAACAGCTTCCTGGCACCTGTGCCCTTTCACTGCCCTAGCAGTCCCTGTCTCCACTACCAGGGGTGCTTGGATGGGAATTATGCAAAAGGTCACCTTTGTCATCTTAGGCTCCACAGTTAGGTACATGGCAAAGTCCTCAATCTGCCATTACCTGTCCTGGGATTAAAATGAGCATGCTGTTTTGAATTTTGTAGTGAGGGTCATCCTACCAAGGTGAGAGCACATCTGAGTTTTTATATAAGCGCAGTACATATTTTTACACATTTTTTTGATTTACAAATTATTAGCGTTTGCAGCTCTTATATTGGGGCTTATTGTGCACAAATATTGTACATATATGTTTGATTGATTCACTTGCTGCTATAGGGTGACAACATCCTGTCCCTGTTGTCAACTCCTCATATAGTCCTCAAATGGAGACTAGAAGTGGCCATTTCCTCAAATATTATGCAGGTATGGACCACTGTTGTCACCATGAGGAAGCATGCTTTTAGAAATTACACTCAACCATCATTGAAGTTTGAATAGGCAGTACACAAGTGCATTTGTTTTCGTCCGAATGCATTTTTGTCCGAATTTCAGGTATTTTCGTTATTGTTTTAACAAACGATAATGAACGTGCAGAATCCGAAAACCGAAAGATCGACATAAACAAATGCTTTATTTAAATTTTTGTAGTGGCAACAGTTTGATATAGATAGGAGATTCGACATAACGCTGGCAATAGCGTTGTGTGTCCATCGAACCTGTGGTCGAATGTGCCTAACCTTAGCTCTATTAGTTCAAGATTATTCTACATAGAGAGAAAAAATTTGACATAGAAAAGATTCGACATTACAGGGACAATAGCAAAAAAGGTTGAATGTGCCTAACCTAACTCTATTAGTACAAGATTATTCAACATAGAGAGAAAAGATTTCACATGAGGATTCGACGAAACAGTCGCCGAGAGCGGACATTTATGGTCAAATGCTCCGCCCATAGGCTATAGAAGAATTCCTATGTTGGTTGACTAGTAATAATAATTAATAAATATAATTATTACTAGTGTCATACAACATTAGAATTCTACTATAGCTTGTAGGCGGAACAATCGACCGGAAATGTACGATTGTGGCGTCGTATAGTTTAGCTGCTCCGTCTAATCTTTTTAGAACATTCAACAGACACCATAAGCCTTCAATGACAGATTTAACCTTAATTATTTCGGATTTTTGGACGAATGCATTTTTTAACGAAACAAAATAAATAAAAACGAATTTCGGGAGTAACTAAATAAATGTATTTTTCAGAGGAAAACGAAATTCCGAAACAAAATGTTTCAGTGTGGTCACATGTCTATTAGGCAGGGGGGGACTGCAAAGGATCAAACACAGACAGGTGCATCGGGTTAGTGCATTATCCCACAAAATCCCTTTTATTAGGAAATTATTAGCAAATTATTATTGCAATGAAAAGAACCCTCATTGAGATACTTGTCTGTAGCTTATTAATCCTAGACACAGTGCACTCCAGAATTCAGGGGGACTATGCAGCGTCCAATCTGGCTGACACATTTAGAAGGTAGAACCTTCTTCTTCAGAGCCAACTGTTGAAGAAGAAGAAGGTGCTATCTTCAAAATTCACCAGCCAGATTGGGCCCCAGAAGGGTCTCTCTGAATTCCGGAGTGCACTGTGTCCAGGACAGATAAGCTATGGACAAGTAGCTCAACGAGTGTTCTTTATTCACACATTTGTGTGTACATTTATGGCAATTTCTTAATAAAAGTTAATTTCGTGGGATAATGCACTAGGCTGGTGTGCCCTTTTGTGTTTGTTTCTTGTAATGACTTCAGGACACACACAGCCCTAGGGGCAACAAAGCTTGAAGTATACCAGTGTCCACATTTAGACCCCTTTCAAACTGGGGCGTTTTTCAAGCGTTTTTCAGGCGCTTTAGCGTTAAAAAAAGCGCCCGTAAAGCGCTTAAAAGAAGCTTCATCTGCAGTCTCAATGTGAGAGCCCAAGTGCTTTAAGAGCCCTTTCACAATGTCAGTGCCCGAAAAACGCTCGTAAAGCGCCGCTTAAACTAGCAGCGCTTTACCAGCGTTTTTCGAGTGTTATTGTGGCGCTTTTAACCCCTGCTAGTGGCCAAATAAAGGTTTAAAAGCGCCCACAAAACACTGCTGCCAATAACGCTTTTCAGGCGCTTTTCAGGCGCTTTTCAGGCGTTTTACAGGCGCTTCCCATTGGTTTCAATGGGAAGGGGCGCTTTAGGAGCGTTGTATTCACCGCTCCAAAAGTGCTGCAAAGAAGCTGCTTGCAGGACTTTTTTTGACGCCCTGCCAGCGCAGCGCCTCGGTGTGAAAGCACTCGAGCTTTTACATTGGGATTGCAGTTGCGGCTTCTTTCAGGCGCTTTACAGGCGCTTTTTTTAAAAGCTAAAACGCCTGAAAAACGCTCCAGTGTAAAAGGGATCTCAGTGTGAAAGGACTCGGGCTTTTACATTGTGATTGCAGTTGCAGCTTCTTTCAAGCGCTTTACAGGCGCTTTTTTTTATAGCTAAAGCGCCTGAAAAACGCCCGAAAAATGCAGAAAAATGCCCCAGTGTGAAAGGAGTCTTATGCACAGGAGGCCTTTTCTTTGATAGGGTGGCTGCAAAGATGCTGCAGTAGATTATTGATGTAACATAGTATAAAAAAGTTAATTTTTTTTGTTTTTTGTTTTTTAAAGGCAATTGTTTATTCTATGCGATGCTTTAACCATCTAAATGTCATTGAGACAGGGTGGGAATCTACTTTAAATCTTGATTAGTTACAACAGTGTCAACACTATACTATGACTTTTTTAAATGTCACTGAAACAGATGTCCCAACTAGAAGATTCCTGTGCAATTCACGATTTGGCGACAACTGGAAGATTTTGAATTCCCCATCACTTTATGTCCCGATGATAATGAACACATCAAAGTTGATTTAATAAAGGCAGATAGGCTGTTCACTTTGCATGGGAAATTTAACTATGAAAGGAATTTTCCCCTTAGCTTTGTGAATGTGGTGAAAATTCACTTTGAAAAGAATATCCAATCATGTGCAAGGAAAATAGAAAAAGTGGGCACATTTCATACAGTTTATTTAGTAGTATGACCACTTTAAAATTGCCTGCTCCTAATTCAGTGTGTTAGTATCAGGTAATTCTTACTAGACATGTGCATTCATTTTGGTCTGAATGCATTTTCGTCGGAATTTCGAGTATTTTCGTTATCGTTTAACCACTTGCTTACTGGGCACTTAAACCCCCCTCAGTCCCAGACCAATTTTCAGCTTTCAGTGCTCTCACATTTTGAATGACAATTACTCAGTCATGCAACACTGTAACCAAATGATTTTTTTGTCCTTTTCTTCATACCAATAGAGCTTTCTTTTGGTGGTATTTGATCACCTCTCGGTTTTTTATTTTCTGCGCTATAAATGAAAAAAGACCGAAAATTTTGAAAAAAAATGAATTTTTCTTCGTTTCTGTGACAAAATTTAGCAAATTAGCAATTTTTCTTCATAAATTTTGGCCACAATTTATACTACTACACATCTTTGGTAAAAATAACCCAAATTTTTGCATATTATATGATCTGTGTGAAATTTATAGAGTCTACAAGCTATGGTGCAAATCATAAAGATTTGCAAAAAAAGATCACATCTGATGTACTAAGGCCTATCTCCATTCTTGAGACCCTAACAAGCCAGGAAAGTACAAATGCCCCCCAAATGACCCCTTTTTGGAAAGTAGACATTCCAATGTATTTAGTAAGAGGCATGGTTAGTTATTTTAAGTTGTCATTTTTTCCCATAATTCTTTGCAAAATTACGATTTTTTTTTTTTTTTTTTTTTTCACAAAATTTTCATTGTAATAGCTTATTTCTCCCACACGGAATGTGCATACCACAAATAACACCCCAAAATACGTTCTACTACTCCTCCTGAGTATAACGATACCAAATGTGTGAGACTTTTACACAGCCTGACCACATACAGAGGCCTAATTTTGAAGTAGCACCTTCAGGCATTCTAGGAGCATAAATTACACATTTCATTTCTCAACCACCTATTACAGTTTTGAAGGCCCTGGAACACCAGGGCAATGGAAACGTCCAGAAAATGACCCCATTTTGGAAAGCTAACACCCCAACGTATAATCTATGAGGCATAATGAGTCTTTTCAATGGTTCATTTTTTTCCAGAAGTTTTCGGAAAATGTGGAAAAAAATGAAAACGCATTTTTTTTTACACAAAGTTGTCCGTTTATAAGATATTTCCAACGCATAGCATTTACATAGCAAAAATAACACCCCAAAATACGTTCTACTACTCCTCCTGAGTATAACGATACCAAATGTGTGAGACTTTTACACAGCCTGACCACATACAGAGGCCTAATTTTGAAGTAGCACCTTCAGGCATTCTAAGAGCATAAATTACACATTTCATTTCTCAATCACCTATTACAGTTTTGAAGGCCCTGGAACACCAGGGCAATGGAAACGTCCAGAAAATGACCCCATTTTGGAAAGCTAACACCCCAACGTATAATCTATGAGGCATAATGAGTCTTTTCAATGGTTCATTTTTTTCCAGAAGTTTTCGGAAAATGTGGAAAAAAATGAAAACGCATTTTTTTTTACACAAAGTTGTCCGTTTATAAGATATTTCCAACGCATAGCATTTACATAGCAAAAATAACACCCCAAAATACGTTCTACTACTCCTCCTGAGTATAACGATACCAAATGTGTGAGACTTTTACACAGCCTGACCACATACAGAGGCCTAATTTTGAAGTAGCACCTTCAGGCATTCTAAGAGCATAAATTACACATTTCATTTCTCAATCACCTATTACAGTTTTGAAGGCCCTGGAACACCAGGGCAATGGAAACGTCCAGAAAATGACCCCATTTTGGAAAGCTAACACCCCAACGTATAATCTATGAGGCATAATGAGTCTTTTCAATGGTTCATTTTTTTCCAGAAGTTTTCGGAAAATGTGGGAAAAAATGAAAACGCATTTTTTTTTACACAAAGTTGTCCGTTTATAAGATATTTCCAACGCATAGCATTTACATAGCAATAATAACACCCCAAAATACGTTCTACTACTCCTCCTGAGTATAACGATACCACATGTGTGAGACTTTTACACAGCCTGACCACATACAGAGGCCTAATTTTGAAGTAGCACCTTCAGGCATTCTAGGAGCATAAATTACACATTTCATTTCTCAACCACCTATTACAGTTTTGAAAGCCCTGGAACACCAGGGCAATGGAAACGTCCAGAAAATGACCCCATTTTGGAAAGCTAACACCCCAACGTATAATCTATGAGGCATAATGGGTCTTTTCAATGGTTAATTTTTTTCCAGAAGTTTTCGGAAAATGTGGAAAAAAATGAAAACGCATTTTTTTTTACACAAAGTTGTCCGTTTATAAGATATTTCCAACGCATAGCATTTACATAGCAAAAATAACACCCCAAAATACGTTCTACTACTCCTCCTGAGTATAACGATACCACATGTGTGAGACTTTTACACAGCCTGACCACATACAGAGGCCTAATTTTGAAGTAGCACCTTCAGGCATTCTAGGAGCATAAATTACACATTTCATTTCTCAACCACCTATTACAGTTTTGAAGGCCCTGGAACACCAGGGCAATGGAAACGTCCAGAAAATGACCCCATTTTGGAAAGCTAACACCCCAACGTATAATCTATGAGGCATAATGAGTCTTTTCAATGGTTCATTTTTTTCCAGAAGTTTTCGGAAAATGTGGAAAAAAATGAAAACGCATTTTTTTTTACACAAAGTTGTCCGTTTATAAGATATTTCCAACGCATAGCATTTACATAGCAAAAATAACACCCCAAAATACGTTCTACTACTCCTCCTGAGTATAACGATACCACATGTGTGAGACTTTTACACAGCCTGACCAAATACAGAGGCGCAACATGCAAGAAACACCGTCGGCGTTCCAGGGACACATAGCCTGCACATACCAAGAATTACACCCCCAAATACATTATGCTGAGCAAAGGGTAAAGAAAAGATTACCTGTGGTTTTAGAAGTGCAGTTGTCCACAGGAGGATATCACTGGTCCAGGCAGCAGGCAGGGACTTGGTCAGCAACAGCGAACACAGTTTTTCAGGCAGCAGGCAGGGATACTGTCCATATTACAGTCCAGGGTTAGTGCAGAGATGTCAGCAGTGCCAAAAATATTGGTCCTGGTAGTAGGCAGGTCCTTGTGGTGTGGTCAGTGCGGCATGATGGCAGTAAGTCCTACAGGCAGCAGACAAAAGTAGAGCCTCGTTCAGGACAGAATGGGGATAGGGGTAGAGGCTTCTCCCTCCCAAATCTCTTTGAAGCCTCCGAGTCTCCAGACCCTAATCTAGGAATAAGAAAACAAAGAAAATTGTTTTCTTCTTCCAGAAAAACTATACTGGAGCCCCTCACATATGTGAGACCCCGTGTTGAATCCCACTAGTCCAGTTGCAGAATACAAGATCAGTCCAAGAGGCAGGCAAATATCGTGGTCAAACAGTCCAAGGTCAGTTCCAGATCAGGCAGAGATATATACAGAATCGTTAGACAGAAGCATGGTCGAATAACAGTCCAGGGTCAGTTCCAGATGAGGCAGAGGTATGTACAGAATCGTTAGGCAGAAGCGTGGTCGAATAACAGTCCAGGGTCAGTTCCAGATCAGGCAGCGGTATGTACAGAATCGGCAGGCATAAGAGTGGTCAAATAACAAGCCAGGGTCCGTTACAGAGCAGGCAGTGGCATAAGGGGTGTGAAGGTGTATGAAGGCAGGAACTGAGGATTATGTTTACCATACTTCACTAAAAATTTATTGAAGTATGGTAACGCCGAAAACAGTCGCCTATACAGAGGCCTGGTTGGGAAGGACATTGTGCACAATAATAAGATGTGTCTTTTCTGACTCCTGCTTTGGTACACGCCTTACATCTTTTTTGGCGTCTTTTGCCTGCTGGTGTGGGGGGAATTTTATCCGGAAAGTGGCGCTCGGAGAGTCGACTTACAACGTCTGATCGGATATTTTCTGGTGGGCCGTTTGGGAATAAAAGGGCTGTGAAAACTTCCTCCTGGTAGCCAAAGAAACGTTTGGGGTTTTGGGTGGCGTTGCTGTAAATTACATATGAATTGTAAATGGCCAATTGAAAAAAATAAATTACTACTTTTTTGTACCAATGATATGTCCGTCTTGAGACCAGATATGGTTCCATCATTTGGTCGTTGAAGTCGACTCCTCCCATGAACAAATTATACTCTGAAATACATTTGGGTTTCTTTACGGGGCCATTCCTTCTGGGGATTTCTACGAAGGTATCGTTGTGGATAGAAGATAACATGTACACATCTCTTCTGTCCCTCCACTTCACTGCCAGAACCTCCTTGTTTCTTAGACTTGCGGTTTCTCCTTTCCGCAGCTTCTTGTTCACCAGACTTTGAGGAAAGCCCTTCCGGTTCTTTTTTACAGTGCCACATGCTGGCGTCTTCTTCCAGTGAAGGTTGTGGAACAGGGGCAGAGATGTGTAGAAGTTGTCTACATAGAGGTGGTAGCCTTTATCCAGTAGGGGGTATATGAGGTCCCAAACAATTTTTCCGCTGGATCCCAAATAATCCGGACAATTAGGGGGCTGTAGCTGGGTGTCCTTCCCTTCGTACACCTTGAAGGAATATGTGTACCCTGTGGCTCGGTCACATAATTTGTAGACCTTCACCCCATAGCGGGCCCTTTTGCTGGGCATAAATTGCTTCATCCTAAGCCTGCCACTAAATTTAATAAGGGACTCATCCACACATATGTGTTGGTCCGGGGTAAACAATTTGGGGAATATTTCAGAAAAATAATTTAGTATTGGTCGAATTTTGTAAAGGCGGTCATAATTTGGATCATTTCGTGGAAGGCATTGGGAATTGTCACTGAAATGTAAGAACCTCAGGATCATCTGATACCTGGTTCTGGACATTACCGCGGAGAAGAGCGGTGAGTGGTGGAGGGGGTGGGTTGACCAGTAGGTACGTAATTGGTTTTTTTTGTTGAGTCCCATATTAAATGTGAGGCCTAAAAAAAGCTTGAACTCCTCCACCGTTAGGTCTCTCCATTCGTAGGGACGGGCATAATAGGAGGTCGGATTTTGAAAAATAAATTGTTGTGCATACAGGTTGCACTGGGCCACAATTGACGCCAACATGTCCTCCGTAAAAATTAAATTAAAAAAATCGATGGGGCTAAAATTCTCCGTGTCCACCTGGACTCCTGGCTGGGCGGTGAAAGGGGGAACATTGGCCTCTCCTGAATTAGGAGGAAGCCACAAGGGGTTCTGAAGGGCATAGGGAAGGCCAGCATGGCTCCTAACCCTTTGGGGCTGAGATGACACCCCACTGGTACTTGGCCTTTCTTGCTGGGGCACTGCGGTGCTGGTGGACGGCATTGCGGTGCTGGTGGACGGCATTGCGGTGCTGGTGGACGGCACTGCGGTGCTGGTGGACGGCACTGCCTCACTAGAACGCCTTCGCTTGATGGGCCGGATATCTTCCTCCTCGGATTCATCAGTCAGTGTTTCACTGCTGAGGACTGGCTCATAAGTTACGTCGGCTTCAGAATCCGAATCCGAAAAGGAATCGGAAGAGGAGAGCTCCCCGTTGCTCTCGTCGGCCGCGGAAATAATTTGGTACGCCTCCTCAGCGGAAAAGAGGCGTTTAGCCATTGTAGCACTGATGGGCACTGATGAGGTGGCACAGATGGGCGTTTTTGAGGTGGCACAGATGGGCGCTTTTGAGGTGGCACAAATGGACACTGATGGGTCGGCACAGATGTGCACTGATTTATTGCACAGATGTGCAGATTTGTTGCACGGATGTGCACTGATGAGGCGGCAGATGGGCACTGCTGAGGCGGCAGATGGGCACTGCTGAGGCGGCACAGATGGGCACTGCTGAGGCGGCACAGATGGGCACTGCTGAGGCGGCACAGATGGGCACTGCTGAGGCGGCAGATGGGCACTGATGGGTCGGCACAGATGTGCACTGATTTATTGCACGGATGTGCACTGATTTATTGCACGGATGTGCACTGCTGAGGTGGCAGATGGGCACTGCTGAGGCGGCAGATGGGCACTGCTGAGGCGGCAGATGGGCACTGCTGAGGCGGCAGAGATGGGCACTGCTGAATCGGCACAGATGGGCACTGCTGAGTCGGCAGATGGGCACTGATAGGTCGGCACAGATGTGCACTGATCTATTGCACGGATGTGCACTGATAAGGCAGCAGATGGGCACAGATGGGCACTGCTTAGGCGGCACAGATGGGCACTGCTTAGGCGGCACAGATGGGCACTGCTTAGGCGGCACAGATGGGCACTGCTGAGGCGGCACAGATGGGCACTGCTTAGGCGGCACAGATGGGCACTGCTGAGGCACAGATGGGCACAGATGGGCACCGATGGGTACAGATGGGCACTGGCGGGCACTGGCGGGCACTGGCGGGCACTGGCGGGCACTGGTGGTGCACAGATGGAGTACTGGCGGTGCACAGGTGGGCACTGGCGGTGCACAGGTGGGCACAGGTGGGCACAGGTGGGCACAGGTGGGCACTGGCGGTGCACAGGTGGGCACAGGTGGGCACAGGTGGCCACAGGTGGGCACAGGTGGGCACAGGTGGGCACAGGTGGGCACTGGCAGGGTAGATCTGAGCACTGGCAGGGCACTGGCAGGGTAGATATGGGCACTGGCAGGGTAGATCTGGGCACAGGTGGGTTTTTTTATCACTTTACTGTCTTTTTTAACTCACAAGCACCTTCGGTCTCCTCACACGCTATCGCTGTGTGAGGAGACACGTTCGGCAATGGGTGATGATCTCATTTGTTTACATTTGAGATCATCACCCATTGGAGGAGGCGATCGCGCTGTAAACGGCCGCTGTGATTGGCCGTTTACAGCGATCTGTGATTGGCTGTGTCCAGCGGACACGGCCAACACAGATTTTCCCCGATGCGCGCTCCCGGGAGCGCGCGGGGAACTCTTAAAGGGGACTACGTCAATAGACGTAGTCCCGGAAATTGAGATCCGCGCTATACACGTCATTTTACTATAGCGCGGATCTCAAGTGGTTAAACAAACGATAACGAATGCACAGAATCCGAAAACCGAAAGATCCGACATAGAAAAATGCTTTATTTTCATTTTCGTTGTGACAACAGTTCGATATAGATAGGATATTCGACATGACGCTGACAATAGTGATCTGTGTCCATCAAACTTATGCTCGAATGTGCCTAACCTTAGCTCTATAAGTCCAAGATTATTCTACATAGAGAGAAAAGATTCGACATTATAGAGACAATAGCAAAAAAGGGTTGAATGTGCCTAACCTAACTCTATTAATCCAAGATTATTCGACATAGAGAGAAAAGATTCAACATGAAGATTCGATGGAGCAGTCACTGGGAGCGGACATTTATGGTCAAATGCTCCGCCCATAGACTATAGAAGAATTCTAATGTTCGTTGACTAGTATTTATAATTAATAAATATAATTATTACTAGTGTCATACAACATTAGAATTCTACTATAGCTTGTAGGTGGAAAATTCGACCGAATGTACGATAGCGGCGTCGTACAGTTTAGCTGCTCCATCGAATCTTCTTAGAACTTTCGACAGACACCATAAGCCTTCAATGACAGATTCGATCTTAATTATTTCAGATTTTTGGACGATTCATGTTTTAACAAAACAAAATAAATAAAAACGAATTTTGGGAGTAACTAAATAAATGTATTTTTCGATAAAAAAAAAAAATTCCGAAACAAAATATTTCAGTGTGCACATGTGTGCTTCTTATTACCACCACTGTTAGAATATGTCACTGTAGCTGCAACAGATTCAAAAGGAATTACAGATAAGTAATTTAGACTAATGCCCCGTACACACGTTCCGATTATCGGACCACAAAAGTCGCTTTCGGACAGATCGTTCGATAATCTGATCGTTAGTACGCAGCTTTCGACAGCCGATCACGACAGTCCGTCCAACTAAATCCGAAGGAACAAACAGGAAAACTTTGGTCGGATGACAGCCCATCGTACGACAGTCGTGTAGTCAGTACAGTATGCGTCCGATAAAAGTCATTAGACAAACACCACGCATGATCGGAAACATGAAAATAAACCAGAAGGACACACAGGTCACACGTTTTTGACATCATTTAAAATACGTAGCTACGCACGACGGAAGATTTTTCCAGAATCGTACGACAAAAGTCTTACACACATTTTGCACTGTTGTATTCAATCTTAGTTGTATACAACAAAATGTGAACGATCGGTCTTACGATAATCGGAACGTGTGTACGGGGCATTACTCTGAGTTGACATGCAGAGAGATTCCAGTGAAGTTTTTTTGTGCTGGAAAGCTGTGATGAATTAATGTGGTTATTTCTACAAAGGCTCCTTGGTTTCTATGAAGCTGATGGCTACCAGCATCATGGCAACCAATTACTCATCTCTGGCCCCATTCAGTGGCTGGCCAGGAAATTCCCCCGGTTGACAGCTGAACGCAAACAAGTGGGCGAGGATGCTGGATGATATTGTTGCACAAATATGACCAGCAGAAATGCCCTTTTGTTTACTTTCAGCCACCGGCCAGAAAATCTCCTTGATGGCAACATCTTGCAGTATGTACACTCCAGTCTCAGTGCCGCCTTCCTCTATGTAATAGATTCATGTACGTGTTCCTGACAGCCATATAAATCTGCTACCCGTACTGACACAACAACAATCTTTATGAATTTCGCTGAGTATGTATGCTTGAACGTGATTGGATGATGGAAGTCAGCAGAGCTTCACTTCATTCACTTTTAGCATTTTTCTATTGCCGGGAAAAGCTGGTATTCTTTATCTTTACATTCATCTGTCAGTGGGGAAGCCTGCTGACAGATGATGACTCATGGTTGTTAACCGCTTCAGCCCCAGAAGGATTTACCCCCTTCCTGACCAGAGCACTTTTTGCGATTCGGCACTGTGTCGCTTTAACTGACAATTGCGCAGTCGCGCGACGTTGCACCCAAACAAAATTGATGTCCTCTTTTCCCCACAAATAGAGCTTTCTTTTGGTGGTATTTGATCACCTCTGCAGTTTTTATTTTTTTCGCTATAAACAAAAAAAGAGGGACAATTTTGACAAAAAAAACTATATTTTTTACTTTTTGCTATAACAAATATCCCCAAAAAATATATATAAAAAAATGTATTTCTCAGTTTAGGCCAATATGTATTCTTCTACATATTTATGGTAAAAAAAAACTGCAATAAGCGTATATTGATTAGTTTGCCCAAAAGTTATAGCGTCTACAATATAGGGGATAGATTTATGGCATTTTTATTATTAATCTTATTGTATTAGTAGTGGCGGCGATCTGCAATGTTTATCGTGACTGCGACATTATGGTGGACACATTGGACACTTTTATCGCTATTTTGGGACCATTGTCATTTATACAGCGATCAGTGCTATAAAAATGCAATGATTACTGTGTAAATGACACTGGCAGGGAAGGGTTTAAACACTAGGGGGCGATCAAGGGGTTAAGTGTGTCCCATGGAGTGATTCAAACTGTAGGGGGGTTTGTCTCACTAGAACATGACAGAGATCACTGCTCCCGATGACAGGGAGCAGTAGATCTCTGTCATGTTGCTAGGCAGAACAGAGAAATGCCTTGTTTACATTGGCATCTCCCCTTTCTGCTGCTCCGTGGCCCCCAGCAGACATCATGTCGACGGGACCCACAGGCGTGCGCGCACCCACTATGCCGCCATTTAAAGGCGGCGTACCTGTGCGCCCATTTGGCCAGCCGTGTCATTGCACCGACGTATATCGTTGTACGCTGGTCAGCAAGGGATTAAGGACATCGGCGGCTGGCTTCCCGACCCACTGCTTAACAACCAGCTATTTCTTCACACAGAACTTGGACATTTCAACTGATCTGAATTCTAATTGCTCTGAAAAGTTGGAATTCGTTAGAAAGCCAATAAACAAAACAAATTATAACGAATTTCAACGTAATTCGTTATTATTCATTACAATTTTATTAGACGATTCAGATACATCCGACTCTCTGAACAACCAAAAATGTGTCAAATTGTATTTGGACCGAAACGAATTGCACATATCTACTTACCTGAGCTCCCTCTCTATCCATTGATGTTGAACGAGAGACTCAGCTTCCCAGGACTCTCCTCCTCATTGGCTGAGACAGCAGCAAAGCGCCATGGGCTCCTGCTGCTGTCAATCAAAGTCAGTGAGCCATGGAGGAGAGAGAGGGGGTGGGGCCCAGCCGTGGCTCCGTGTCTGAATGGACATGGACAGAGCTGCGGCCCAGACCCCTATAGCAAGCTGCTTGCTGTGGGGGCACTTATCAGGAGGGAGGAGCCAGGAGTGCCAAAGAGGGACCCAGAGAAGAGGATGATTGGGGCTGCTCTGTTCAAAACTACTGCACAGAGGGGGTAAGTATAACATGTTTGTTCTTTTTAGGCAACAAAAAAAATGAGAATTTAGTGTCACTTTAAAGTTTAATGACCCCCAAGTGGGGAAATTGTTTAATAATTTCCTCTTTACATGAATGCATGGTGATTGTTTGACACAGTATTTCCCTGCTGTTAAATGCATTATAAACTTTCCTACCTGCACCTTGCATTTTTCACCTTCATAAGATGTGCATTGATCATGTAGTTTGATTGTGTCATGTTGCGCCGTACACTCAGTCTATAGTTAAGTAAATCTTCACATTCTGGTGTCAGAAGTTTCTGTTTTTATTAAAATATGAGGTATGGCACTTCACAAGTTTTTTTTTTATTATTATTATTATTATTTAATCTTTATTATTATTTTTTCCTTTATTACAAAATGACGTAATATATATATAAAAAAAAATGACAAATAGATGTAGCTAAAAGACATTACCATCAAAATATTTTACAATACTTTGTCTTCTCTTTCCCACATTTCTTTATATACCATTCCCCTTTACCCCCTCCGCCTCCCTCCCCTCCTCCCCCCAGCCCTTCTGCACCTCCTTGGCTTACTATCTTACTACTTTCTAAACTCTGTACTTGTTTTTAAATGTACCAGTACCTACTATTTAAAAAAAAAATTTAAAAAGAGAAAAATCTTGAATTATAATTATAAGAGTCTATTTTCCTAGGATTTACCCCAGGCTTTCTCCATGTCCTTCCTCGTTAAGGAGGGTACCCAATTTCATCCAGCCATGGTCTCCACATCTTCTCAAATTCCCTGAGGTTTCCCCTTTCACAAGTTAATGCATGACCGGTGTCTATAGTGTGAGAACTGACACTTCTTATGAAACTAAATATCCCACAATCCCTGGGTTTCTCAGTCTAGTGGTCTGCAGGTGAGAGCTACACCGTAATTATATCTGACACAAACACATATAGGCAGAATAATTAACAGATAGATCAACATGCAGGGTTTTTTTTTTTATCACATTAGCACGCTCATGTTTTTGATGAAACACAGAGGAAATGGCAAGGCATGGATTAGACCAGGAATCTCCAAACTACGGCCCTCCAGCTGTTGCAGAACTACACATCCCATGAGGCATTATAAAACTTGGACATTCACAGACATGACTAGGCATGATGGGAATTGTAGTTCTTGAACAACTGGAGGACCATCGTTTGGAGACCCCTGGATTAGACTCTGTGTGACCCAGAACAAAAAGCTGCCCGTTCCTTTAGAGAATAGGGACAAGCTAGGTGAAGGAATACATGGACTCAGGGGAACCGATTAGCCATGACACTATAAACTGCAGCCACAACATATGAGCTCATTATTACAAGGTAAGGCAGAACAAATGACACAGGGAATATAATGACACTAATATCTAGTCATAACAATGAAAACATTTGAAAGTGTCTTTAATTCAGCATTTGCTGACAGTAGTGTGACCTAGGCTGGAAAGGCATAGATGGGCTCTCCATGTTGGTTATGGGTCTCATGATGAGGAGCACATGTCACTGTACAGCACACACAACCCTCTACGTCCTGGAGGGATTGGAACTAACGGATGAAATGTTGTGACTTTCCTTCTTCTTCTTGATGGAAAACATTACCACTGGATTTAGACAAGCATTGCCATTACTTGACATGGGTCTCAGGCGGGACAAGGAAAACATTTTCATTTGAAATGTAATGAGTGCAGCATTCAGGAAGGGTGCCAGATCAACGGTGCTTGGAATTAAGGCCTTCCATTTATCCGTGATCCAGCCATAACACCCACCGTGTCAGCGTTCAGCTCCCTCTGCTTCCCAACACTGTGCCAGAAAATGAAGCTGGTGTAAAGGGGACATTATTACGACTCTGCGAGACAATGACCATTTTATTAACAAAAATAAGTTAACATCTTAAGAACATAAAGTAATATATTTCATGCCTCTGGTTATTTAACGTAGCATGTCTAGCAGAGATCCTAAGTGTTTGAGCAATTTGATTTTTAGTATTCACTTTATATTACACTCTTTATAACATCTTTTGCTTTTCTTAAAGTGTACTTAGCATCAGATACTGTATATTTTTTTCAAGATTTAGGCCAACATGCATAAGTATAAGGTTTTCAGGTATTTATTACTTCTTGTGGAGATCCCAATACTCCCCTGATAATGCCTTTTTCTGCTTTTATTCCAGAAGGGTATTTGTTCAGGTATCATTCAGAGTGAACATCTGCTTCTAATGCCGCATACACACGACCAGACTTTCCTGCACACTAGGTCCGAAGGGATTAGTCCGTCGGACAATCCGATCGCGTGTGGGCTAGTCTGATCGTTTTTCAAAAAAAAAAATCAGACAGACCTAGAAATAGAACATGTTTCAAATCTATCCAATGGACTCAATTCTGACAGACTAAAATCTGAAAAACCGTTTGTCTGTGTGCTGGTCTGACGGACCAAATACGACGCAAGGGAAGCAATTGGCTACCGGCTATTGAACTTCCTTGTTTAATCCCGTTTACGTCATCACATTCAAAATGAATGGACTTTCAAACGGACTTAGTCTGTTCATGTGTGGTCAAGTCCGTTCGTTCGGAAAGTCCATCGGAACTCCACCGAAAGTCCGTCGGGAAGACCGTCGGACCTAGTCTGCCGTAAAGTCCGGTCGTGTGTATGCGGCATTAGACTGAGATTCTGGCTCAGAAATGACACACCTATGTAAACCCTGGTGCTGCCAGGGCAGTACTTTGCATGTGACTTACTATAGAGTTACAATGTTGTCGTTGAGGAAAAGGTTGCCAAATCTAGTGGCGGCGTTGGTCAGTCAGCAGACGGGCCCCGCACTTACCCCACCTCACGCGCAGTGTTGGCTTCTCTCTGGTTGCTTCCTCGCTTCCCCTGCGGCCAATCCGATCGGTTCTCTTTTCGGGCCAATCGGGTGACGGGTCTCACGACCTGTTTCCTGATTGACTGGGAGGAGAATCAATGTTAAAATAGTGAATATTCATTTGCTACCCGCTTTCCTGATTGGCTGGGTGGAGAATAACAGTTACAATAGTGAATATTAATTCGCTATTGTCACACAACTAGGGGGGTTCAGGCGCAGTGCTCAGCTCCCTGAGCCCATCCTTTTTTGAAGCCAATTAGAGCCTCTGGCTCAAATCACGTGCAGTTGGAATCATGCGTCCGGCACCCTGCATGTAGATCAGGGAACCAGACGCATGGATGGGGGGCATCATTCTTCTCCCTTCAACAGACTGATGATATCACCTCAGTCTAAGTACAGTCACTGACTGGAGCTGTCAGGCCTGGGCTGCGCCCTTCCTTCTCTGAGCTGGCCGCTCAGCTGCCGGCTAATTTCCAGCTCCTATCTCTCCACAGTGACTTATCTGTTGATGATATCCTGCTCGTCAGTCCTGACTACTTAAGCCGTCCAGTCCAGATGATCTCTGCCTTCACCCTGGTCACATCTCTAGAGACGCTCTCCTGTGTTCCTGTTAAAAACATGCTTGGCTGACATCCCTTCTGGTTACAGATCCTGCTTGCGGTTCTACTACGCTCATCTCTGGTTCTCTGATGTTTTGGCTTGTCTGACTATCCAAACTCTGGCTATGTTTTGACTATGTTTATCTTTTTTATTATTATTAAACAACTGTGATTTAACTGTACTTCTGTCTCAGTCTGATTCATGGTTTTTGACAGGAGCTCAATAAGGGATTTATAATAGTAAAATGCAAAAAAATCTATACTGTTGCTGTTGTATCGCTACTCTCATAGGAGCCGACGGAAAACTGTCCAGGTCTTCCCCATAAGCTTTGCCCTGCAGCCAGGCACACAAGGTCATCTACACATTTCTCCAATGACCAGTCTAGGGGAGTTGTTTTTATTTTTGGAGAACTTGGAGTTTTGGGGTACTCCGAAAACTGTTACTATGTAAAAGTTGATTCTTTCTGGAAAAGCTGTAATAAAGTATGTACTTGCAAAAAAACTGTAGACTTTAGCTTTGAAGTAGTAGTAGTAGTAGCAGCCCTGCTTACAATATCACTGCCACCCATGTTCTCTGGTGCTTTGGCTGCCCAACATGCTGTTTCCAGACAGCCACAGTTCTGTATAGACATGGGGAGGGAAGCCTTAAAAAGGACACAGCCGACCATGCCGTTCCACCTCAGCACAGCTTTCTCCATGCTTTTCCGTCAGCAGGAGTGTGTGTGTGTATTTATTTGAGTATGACTGTGAGTATGTAGTTGTATGTATGTGGGTGTTGTTGAAATTCCTCATAATTTTTGTTTTCTATTTATTACAGGTACTTATTTAGCGCCATCATTTTACGCAGCGACTTACATATACTTTGTACATTCACATCAGTCCCTACTCTCAAGGAGCTTACAATCTGAGGTCCCTAACTCACATTCATACATACACATACTAGGGCCAATTTAGACAGGATCCGATTAACCTTCCAGCATGTCTTTGGGGTGTGGGAGGAAACCCACGCAGGCACAGGGAGATCATGCCAACTCCAGGCAGGTAGTGTCATGGTTGGGATTCGAATCAGCGACCCTTTTTGCTGCTAGGCAAAAGTGATAAACACTACACCACTGTGCCGGCCATAATAGATAATGGTGTGCTGTGAATAAAGGGGATGGAATTCATCATAATAGTGCTGTGCATTAGGGTGTAAATATGCCTGACCCATGCATGCTGCTCGCTGATCTGTGCATTTCATTTACTCCTGACTCCTGCACTCTGTACGATACCTGACCCTTGTACTTTGTATGGTATACACTTCTGACCCCTGTGTTACATCCTTCTGACTTCTGCACTCTATCCTCCACACACGTCTGACCTCTGCAGCCTGTGCATTACATAGTCCTGACTCCTGAATTCTGTATGCTACACATCCCTGATGCCTTCTGTACATAAAACACTCCTGTCCCCTGCAATCAGTATGTTACATAATCCTGACCTCTCACTTTGTACAAAAAACATTCTTAAATCCTGCACTCTGTACATTACACACTCCTGACCCCTGCATTCAGGATGTTACATATGCATGACCCTTTTAACCCCTGTACCCTATACATTACACACTTCTGACCCCTGCACATTGTCCATTACATACTCTTGACCCCTGCAATCTATGTGTTACACACTCTTGATTCCTGCACTCAGTATATTTACAAGCTCCTCACCCATGCACTCTGTACATAACATGCTCCTGATTTCTGTACTTAGTATGTGATATACTCCTGACCCCCACACATAGTAAAAAACGCTCTCCTAACTTTTACATACTCCTATTCCTTGCACTCTGGATGTTACATACTCCTAAACCCTGTACCCAGTATGTTATATTACTTATGCCTGCCCTCTGCACTCTGTGCATATGGTAACTCACTCCTAAACCCAGCATGCTGTATATACCACCTGAGTCAGAGTTAAAGTGATTAATTCCTTTTCAGGGATGATAACATTGTAAGGTATTGCTTTAAAAAAAATCCATGTTGTTTAAGTAGATCTTTACCTCTACAGCAGGGATCTGCAATTAGCGGACCTCCAGCTGTTGCAAAACTACAAGTCCCATCATGCCTCTGTCTCTGGGTGTTATTCTTGTGGCTGTCAGAGTCTTACTATGCCTCATGGGATTTGTAGTTCTGCAACAGCTGGAGGTCCGCTAATTGCATATCCCTGCTCTACAGGATTATCTACCCCTGTTCCTTATTATTTGATGCTTCTAGTGTTATTTTGCCACTTCTTGACTTCTCATATTATTAGCTGGTTTGTCAAATAATTACTTTCGTATTGCAAAGTTGAAATCTTCTGACACAGCACATTTAATATAATCTATAAAATAATTTATTCAGACTGCCCACTAACCCATCGTACACTGAGAAATAAACAATAATCCAAACATGCAAGACAACACAATGGGGGTTATTTACGAAAAGGCAAATCCACTTTGTACTACAAGTGCAAAATGCATTTGGAAGTGCAGCCGCTGTAAATCTGAGGGGAAGACCTGAAATGAAGGGAAGTTCTGCTGATTTTATCATCCAATCATGTACAAGATAAAATGCTATTTGTTATTTTCCTTGCATGTCCCCCTCGGATCTACAGTAACCGCACTTCCAAGTGCACTGCAAGTGCAATTTCAAGTGCACTTTGCACTTGTAGTTTGAACTTGTAGTGCAAAGTGGATTTGCCTTTAGTAAATAACCCCCATGATGTCTTTTTTAGTAGAGATACCGGGGTTGATTTACTAAAAGCAAAACCACTTTTGCACTAAAAGTGCACTTGGAAGTAAAGTCGCTGTAGATCTGAGGGGGACATGCAAGGAAAATAAAAAACAGCATTTTAGCTTGCACATGATTGGATGATAAAATCAGCAGAGCTTCCACTCATTTCAGATCTTTCCCTCAGATCAACAGTGACTGCACTTCCAAGTGTACTTTCAGTGCACTTTCAAGTGCATAGTAGTTACATAGTAGGTGAGGTTGAAAAAAGACACAAGTCCATCAAGTCCAACCTATGTGTGTGATTATATGTCAGCATTACATTGTATATCTCTGTATGTTGTGGCCATTCAGGTGCTTATCTAGTAGTTTTTTTAAAATCATCAGTTCTCCCGGCTGAAACCACCGCCTGTGGAAAATTCCACATCCCAAACGCTCATACAGTAAAGGACCCTCTATGTAGTTTAAGGTTAAACCTCTTTTCTTCTAATTGTAACGAGTGGCCACGTGTCTTGTTAAACTCCCTTTTGCAAAAAAGTTTTATCCCTATTGTGGGGTCACCAGTATGGTATTTGTACATTCAAATCATATCCCCTCTCAAGTGTCTCTTCTCCAGAGAGAATAAGTTCAGTGTTTGTAACCTTTCCACATAACTAATATCCTCCAGACCCTTCATTAGCTTTGTTGACCTTCTTTGTACTCGCTCCATTTCCAGTACATCCTTCCTGAGGACTGGTGCCCAGAACTGGACAGCATACTCCAGGTGCGGCCAGATCAGAGTCTTGTAGAGCTGGAGAATTATCGTTTTATCTCTGGAGTTGATCCCCTTTTTAATGCATGCCAATATTCTGCTTGCTTTGTTAGTACACTTGTAGTGCAAAGTGGATTTGCCTTTAGTAAATAACCCCCTGGGCACTTTACAAAGTGCAGTTGCCCTCTGCAAGTGCAGTTGCTGTCGAGCTTAGTAAATGAGGTAAGGTTTCACTTTGCAAAGAATATCCAATCACATGCAAGGAAAAAAAAAAAGCAGCATATTTGCTTGCACACAGTTGGATGATGGGAGTCAGCAGATCTTCAGCTCATTTACTAAGCTCTGAAGCAACTGCACTTCCAGAGTACACAGTCTATTTACCTTTAGTAAATCAACAAAACAACAATAATCTCCTGCACTTGGGGGCTTAGTCTATGGATAGGTGGTGCGGCCAACCCTTTAATGCCACGTACACACGACCGGACTTTCTGGCAGAAAAAGTCAGACAGAATCATTTCATTGGATATTCCTTTCGTGTGTGGGCTTCATCTGACTTTTTTTTTTTTTTAAATTCTAATGGGCCTAGAAAATAGAACATGTTTTAAATCTTTCCGACTGAATCAATTCCTATCGGGAAAACCGTTCATCTGTGTGCTATTCTGAAGGACCAAAAACTATGCAAAGGCAGCTATTGGCTACTGGCTATTGAGCTTCCTTTTCTAGTCCCGTCGTACGTCATCACGTTCTAAATGAACGGACTTTGGTGTGATCGTGTGTAGGCAAGTCCGTTTCAGCAGAACTCCATCGGGACCCCGTCGGAAAGACCGTCAGAGTTTATTTTGATGGAAAAAAACGTTGTGTGTATTAGTCAAACAGCGCCCGCAGTCTTTGCTGCCCTCTTCAGAACAATGGGTAGTCGTAAAACTGAAACATAATTTTATATTAAAGCGGAGTTCCGCCTAATTTGTATTATTTATTTTTTTAAGTCATCAGCTACAAATACTAGATTTAAAATACTAAAATTAGTTTTAAAATAAGGACACTTACCTGTCCAGGGCGCCCGCAATGTCGGCACCTGAAGCCGACCTGTCCCTGGGGTCTCAGGTGAAGGCGTCGTCATCTTTGGTAAGGGAATCAAGAAGTGAAGCCTTGCAGCTTCACTTCCTGGTTCCCTACTGCTCATGTGCGATCCCATTGGTCCCTGCTGTCTTCTGCAACCGAGAAGGGGGGGCGGAGAAGGTGCCGGGAATTGTGTAGATTCATGTGGGTGGCTATCTATGCCCAGAAGTGGGAGCAAAATACCCGTATTAGACAGGTGTCTGCTCCCCCCTGAGGGTGCCAAATGTGACACCGGAGGGGGTCCGAAAAGCAGAAGTTCTATTTTTGGGTGGAACTCCACTTTAAATCTTTTTATTTTTTAGTAAATCAACCCCAGTGACTTGCATGGAAACATGTTTATGTGTATGGGAAAGGTGCAGATGAATGTTCTACCACAAGCACAGGTAGTAGACCTGGCCCCATCCAACCACACAGGCTCTGAGAACATCTGTACCTTCTGGAAAATACAGTAGTACCTTTAGTGTATAAATAGGTATGTGTGCCTTTATTTGTTTGATAGATGTGGTCTATGGGAAAAGCTCACATTAAGCTAAATAAAGCTAACATTGCTTTAATGTTCCTTATATATAGGCATTTACCCAGAAATGCATTCCCTATTCACAGGAAGGAAGCTGAGAATTTAAACATGCACAAATGTAAAATTACAACCAACAATTACAAATGTTTCTTTTTCGACATTTCCAGCTATAAACTGATTACTTAAAAAATTACCCTTTGTTGACTTAAGAAAATCTCGGTTTCATTTTATGCATAATTTTTTTGGAACGGGGGATTGGCACTAGAATCAGGCAGCTCAAGTAAACTAGCAAAGTGCGGCCGCTGGAGAATTGTAATTTATTGAGGCTTCTTGCCCTACTGTACACTCAGTGCTGCTATTTGAGTGTAATGGATGGAGCAGATGTTTGACACTGCAGCACCTCTCCATAACTTCACTCTTCAGAAACAGTTTTACAAGGACTCGCTTGCATTGGTTCCCATTCGGCACAGGAAACTGAGGTCATTGTGAAACATGAGTCTTGGGCAGGGGCCTGAACTCATGTGTGCTGCAGCTGGGCCTACATCTTCCGAGCACGTTAGCAATTTATGAAGCAGTCATAATTTTCAACTTATGGACAAAGGAATAAAAGTGTTGGCACAATTATTGTAACATTTGTGAGGAGGGGGGAAAGCAAACTATGATCCCCCCCCCCCCTGTTCCTAGCGAAGCACGTGAACACGGGGTCAGGAAATATGGCTTTAGACTTTAATTATATTAATTGCATTAACTATTATTACTCACACGCGCAATTTAACCACAACATGTCACATTGCGAAGTCAGAGTATTGCAAGCAGATGCTCCTGCTTGTCAGAACAGATAATCATTATAATGTCCTGCAGACAGATAAAGCCTTCAATCCTGTAAATAGTCCTTTTTTTTTCTTTACATATAATACTGCATATGCATCATTAAAGCTAGGTAGAATCCCAGACTCTACTAAAGATCTACATCACATCTATTCATCTCTGTTTATATCTTATATGCCGATATCATATCTGTCCAGACTATATATAATGGTCTAGGTATGTCTTTCAAGTTTAAAGCGCATCTTGCTGGCATCCCCTTTAGAAAATATATATTAACCTCCCTGGCGGTACGATTATTTCGGATTTTAGGTGCTAAAAGTGGTACAATTATTTTGCATGAAAATTTGGCGTTTTATATTGTAGTCCTGTAATTCTTAGCAATAACTCACTTAACCCCCCTAGCGGTAATCCCGAGTCTGGCTCGGGTTGGGATTTTACTGACAGGAGCGGTAACCCAGAGCCAGACTGGGGATCGCATCGCTGGATGCAGGGGAGGACACAGTGAGACTTACCTTGTCCCCTGGATCCAGCGATGTCCTCCGCGCTGTGTGATCGAGCTGTCCTCCGCTCGATTCACAGTGCCGAATGCAGCCGAACTCCGTTCCCTGCGACGTTACGGCGCACGGGAGCGGAGAACGGCGGCAAATTCAAAAAAGTAAAAATACACAAAACACACACAGCACTGTAATCTTACATATTACAGTACTGTATTAAAAAATACACACCCCCTTTGTCCCTAGTGGTCTGTGCAATGCCCTGCATGCACTTTTATATTATAAATACTCTTTTTTCTGCTTGAAATTTGGAGATTGCCCATAGCAACCAAAAAGTGTCCCTTTTTCAGTTTTTTAGGATTTGATTACATTATTGAATAATTTTTATTATTCTTTATTATATTATAAACTTTATCATACCCGGGATGTCTGCTAGACTCTGGTTTGAACAGATTTAAGAGAGTTATTCCTAAGAATTACAGGACTACAATATAAAACGCCAAATTTCCATGCAAAATAATTGTACCGCTTTCAGCACCTAAATCCAGACTGAATCATACCGCCAGGGAGGTTAAATCTGTCCAAACCAGAGTCTAGCAGACATCCCGGGTATGATAAAGTTCGAAAAATGAAATCATAAATGATAATATAATAAATAACTATAAATAATTATACCAAATAATAATATAACAATAATAAAATGTATTCAATAATGTAATCAAATCAAAAACACTGAAATTTGCTGAATTGTCGCTGTCATTACTTTTCAGTATTTGATGAAGGATCTCCCCACAAATCGCTATCCCTCAATTCTGCGAGTGATTCTAATTTATTATTGCTGTTTTCTAGCTGGTCTAAAATCATTTTTGATGTAAAGGGACAGTTTTGGTTGCTATGGACAATCTCCAGTTTCCAGGCATAAAGAACAATTTTTATAAGATAAAACTGCATGCAGGACACTGGGCAGACCACTAGGGACAAAGGGGATGTGAAATTATTACATACAGCATTGTAATCTGTAAGATTACATTATACTGTATGTATATTGTGTGTTTCACTTTTTTAATTTGGCGCCGATCTCCGTCCCTGTGCGTTGCAACGCTCACAGGGAACGGAGATCGGCTCCGTGATGAATAGAGCGGAGCGCGGCTCGCTCGTACAGTGGGGGACATCGCTGGATCCAGGGGACAAGGTAAGTAAACGTCCTCCTGGATCCAGCGATGCGGTCCCGAGTCTGGCTTGGGGTTATCGCTTTTGGTATAAAAATTTCACCCCGAGCCAGACTCAGGAATACCGCCAGGGGGGTTAACATGGTCATATGACAAGCTGGGGCTTCACCCAAGTGGGTGGACCTCTGTTGCATAGACCGGTACTGTAATGCCCCATACACACGGTCGGACATTCCGACCACAAAATCCGTTGGATTTTTTCCAACGGATCGTCAAGCGGTCGCACAAAGTTGTCGGAAAATCCAATCGTTCTGAACGAGGTGACGTCAAACACATACGTCAAGACTTTAAACGGGCCAGTAGCCAATAGCTTTCGTATCTTAGTTTATTCTGAGCGTGTGTGGCACTTTGTATGTCGGAATTGTCTACACACAAACGGAATTAATGCGATCGGATTTTGTTGTCGGAAAATTTTTAGACCCTGCTCTCAAACTTTGTGCATTGGAAAATCCAACAGAAAAAGTGAGATGGAGCCCACGCACGGTCCGATTTTACGACAACATGATCCGATCGCACATTTTCCGTCTGAAAATCTGACCGTGTGTACGGGGCATAAAGCCCCATACACGCTATCATTTTTTCTGCTGAGTTTTTCCTTCAGATTTACCAAAACCATGTATTATGAGGTCAAACCTTAGGAGTTTCAATTTGTATGCAATCAGGCAGGCGTTTGCACTACATGGTTTTGGTAAACCTGAATGAAAAAAATCAGCAGAAAAACTGATAGTGTGTATGGGGCTTAAGCCTTGGTCTATGCCGGTTTCCGTTAAAAGCCCAGGCTATGTAATGATGCAACCCCCACGGCTCGTTCACACCATACATGCATGAAAACCGATGGGAACTGAAGGGAAAACTGCGCAGACTTCACTTGCAGAGACATCAGTTTCACATCAGTTTTTATGCACGTCAGTTATTCACACCAATGTTGATGTCATGTCAGTTTTCTTCCTGTGCAGTAAAAATCTACACATTGTGGTGTGAACAGGGCACATAGAGAACCATTGTTTTTGTTGTGCCCTTGCAGAATGTGTGCATAAAAGCTGACATCTCTGCACCTTGGTGTGAATGAGGCCTTAGGTGGTGTATCCTTGACAGTCTGAGTGAACAGGAGGTGGTTTGAATGATACTCACATTCAGCCCAGAGAAGGACCAGTGCTGCGTGACCAATTAGGACCAGGAGCACAAGGGTGTGGAGAAAGTGGTCTGAGAACTTTTTTTTCCGAACAGGAGGCAGAGGAAGGGATTTAAAAAAAAAAACTAATATGGAGCTCTGCTTTAATCTCAGAGGCTTCTAATTAATAAGTGCAATGTATTTTCTTCTTTCGGTCAAATCCACAGGCAAGATGGCCTTTGTTTTGGAAGAACAATGCATAAAATGACTGTTGATCCTCTTTGCCAATCCCTTTACTGACTTCCCCTACTCCAGGTATAAAATTCAAAATCCTAACCATAACATACAAGACCATTCACAACATCGCCCTCAGCTACATCACCAACCTCTTCTCCAGATATCGTCCAAATCATTCTCTACGTTCCTTTCAAAACCTCCTGCTCTCTAGCTCCTTTGTTACATTCTCCCATGATCGCCTCCAGGACATTTTTTTCTATTGATATGCTTTTTTTTGGTATGGAGGTCTGCATTCAACCCTCTGTGGGGTGTTTAGATGCTATATTACGAGAGAGGCACCAAATTTGGTATCTGCTTATCTGTGTCCATTTAGGCTCAATCGAACTTCCTAAAACCTTACAACAGGAAGTTTTTTTTGGACCCTGAAATGTGTTGAAATTTTCGGCTTGACCCAATTTTATTATCAACAACTTTGGACTCTTGGATGTTTGTTTAGCACTCTCATTGGGCTATTTGTGTGTGGGTTCTCAATTCCTCCAGCGTGTGTGTGTTCTCAATTGTCCCCATTTTGTTAAGTTCTGCATAACTGGAGCCAGTGTGCCCAATGATGATTTTAGTGCCCCCCCCCCCCCCAAAAAAAATAACTAGGGATGCACCGATATCATTTTTTTTATGAGTATGAGTAAGGCCGCGTACACACGGGCGGATTGTCTGCCCAACTAAGTTCGTCAGACAATCCGACAGACAGTCCGTTCAACTTTTGAATGAACGGACTTGACCACACACGATGAACAGACAGTCCGCTGAAAACTTGCGCGATGACGTGTACAGCACGTACGACGGGAGTAGAAAAACGACGTCCAATACACTGCAATGCAACCTTCGGCCGTGTAAATCCTTTCTGAGCATGCGCCATACTTAGTCCGTCCAACTTGCCTACACACGAGCGGACTGTCCGCTGAAACCAAGTTTGGACGGACAAAACCAAGTTTGGACGGACAAAATTACGGAAATTCCGAAAGACTAAGTCCGTCAGACTGTCCGCTGAAAAAGTCCGCTGAAGCCCACACACGAGCGCATTGTCCGCTGAAACACGGTTCAGCGGACTAAGTTGGGCAGACAATCCGCCCGTGTGTACGCGGCCTTAGATTCTTTTTTTTTAGTACTCACCGATACTAATTACCGATACCTACTGCAACTGTTTTCACTTCAGCTGTCAGCAATGGTACAAAGCATTGAAAAGTTATTTACAAATTAAATAAATTGATTTGCGCTTTTTCAATGTGAAATGTGTAAATATGTTAATATATATGTGTGAAAATATTCACTAACAAAGCAAATTAAAAAAAAGTTTTAATTGTTTATCGTTTATAAAATAGATGTGAAAAAAAAAGCAGGAAAATAATAATTAAATGGAGGAGAATAGGGAGTTAATTAAAACTGATTCGAGTAAATTAAGGGTTAATAAGGGGTTAAACCGAGGAACCCTTTGATCTGCAGATGAAGAAATAGAAAGATACAAAAATAAGCAATGGGGTTTATTTACTAAAGGCAAATCCACTTTGCACTACAAGTGCGCTGCAAGTGCACTTGAAAGTGCACTTGGAAATGCAGTTGTTGTAGATCGCTGTAGATCTGAGGGGAAGCTCTGAAATGAGGGGAAGCTCTGTTGATTTCTATCACATGTACAAGAAAAAAAATGCTGTTTTTTATTTTATTTTCCTTGCATGCCCCCCTCAGATCTACAGTGACTGCACTTCCAACGGCACTTGAAGTGCACTTGTAGTGCAAAGTGGATTTGCCTTTAGTAAATAACCATTACTGTTTCTTTTTATTTTAATGTTTCAGCTGAGCAATGTTGTTAATAAACATTGCCGGCTTCTTTTTTTTTTTTTTTTCACAGCTCCAATTACCGGACTTCTTTAACACTTTAGCTGTCAACAGGGTAGGCCCACTGACAGCTCGAAGAACCGAGCCTGAAAGTATCGGTTTCAGGTATCGGTGTTTTGCATGAGTACCAATACTTGTGCAAATACTCGGCATCGGCACTGATACTAGTATTGGTGCAACCCTAGTAATAACGTAATCGGGAGGAGGAAGGGGTTGCTTGGAGTTCAGTTTTCAATGAGGGAACAATGGAGAGGGTTGGATAAACCTAGCTAAAAAGGGTGTAAGCACTGAATTGGTATATACCTTGTTTCCCAAAAATAAGACCTAGCGTGATTGTTGGGGATGGCTGCAATATAAGCCCTACCCCACAAATAAGCCCTATTTAAATCCTTGTAGGTCTTATTTTCAGGGTAGGGCTTATTATCTGGGAAACAGGGTAGGGCTTATTTGTGGGGGTAGGGCTTATATTGCACCCATCATCAACAATAACGCTAGGTCTTATTTTGGGGGAAAAAGGGTAACAGATACTACATCCAGTAAGTGTGTAAAACCTCTGTAGGCTATCATGGCTTTAAATTACGAGACTTGAAGCCTAGTATTGAGGATTGTGATTGAGAATGAATGGGGGATCTGCACTTTTTTTTTTTTGCTACATAGTAGTATAATATTATACAAGACGGACATATTTTTTTCTAAAAACAAATTTACATCCTTCCTACATTAGTCATACAACGACTTCTCCTCAGTAACAAATGGATTTTTAAATACATGTGCTGCTCAGTTTTGCAATTGTTCTCTGTTATAAATTAAACTAACATTGGTCTTTAGCGTGTCAGCTGTTTCACAGACAGACAGATTATATTTCAGAATGGAACAATGGTTCAACTTTGGTACTCCGAGAGTGATATACGATGCTGGAACGAGGAACTTGTGCCGAGCAAAGATTAATACAGCCACCATATGGGGGACCGTATTTAAGAAGAATGATGGATATGACACGTCGCTAAATGTTTAAGGGGCATTATGCTGTTTGTTAAATAGAGATCAATAAAAATAAATATGTTGCCGTTTATGTCGCCCCGGTTTATAGAAAATTGCCGTCGCGGTCTATGGGGTATTACCGGCAAATGCTAAAGTTTTATTTTGAACAAAAAGGTTGAGACGGTAATTTAAAGCATGGTGGTGGTACCTGTAACATCACCGGATGTAAAAATGAAAGCCTCTAAAATATGGTGACAGGATAATTATAGCCCTTCATGTTTATGTGAGAAGCATTGTGTCTCCTGGTGGCAATTTATGCTCGGTAACACTGGATACAGATGTGCAGAGAAAATGGAATACCTTTTGTCTCTCTTGCTTCTTCCTTTAACATTGCACTGTACAGTATAGTCTCACATAGCCAGTGTCGTATACATTGAGCTATCGCTCTTTATACTTATGTAAGACTAGTCCCATAGGGCTGCAAGTGAAAGGGTTCCCCACTGCTGCACAGCCAGTCAATCAGCATTTCCTTCTTTTACCTGGACACAGAAATCAATCTTTGGCTTCTAACTTTAATGGCATCCTAGTCTAATGCCCCGTACACACAAGCGGATTTTCTTTCAGAAAAAACTTGAATGGTTCTTCCGATGGAATTCCGCTCAAGCTTGGCTTGCATACACACGGTCACACACAAGTTCTCTGAACTTCTGACCGTCAATGAACGCGGTGACGTACAACACTACGACGAGCCGAGAAAATGAAGTTCAATGATTCCAAGGATGCGTTGAATTGTTTCTGAGCATGTGTAGGAATTTTGCGCGTCGAAAATTTGTACAGACAATCAAAATTTCCAAACGGAAATTTTTCAGACCCAAAAATGTAGAACATGCTCTCAATCTTTTGCTGGCCAAAATTCCGCCAGTAAAAGTCTGATGGAGCATACACACGGTCGCATTTTCTGACCAAAAGCTCTCATCGGACTTTTGCTGGCGGAATTTACAATCGTGTGTACGGGGCATTAGTCTGTAGGGTTTAATATTGAGTTGGCCCACCCTTTGCAGCTATAACGGCTTCAACTCTTCTGGGAAGGCTGTCCACAAGGTTTAGGAGTGTGTCTATGGGAATGTTTGACCATTCTTCCAGAAGCGCATTTGTGAGGTCAGGCACTGATGTTGGATGACAAGGCCTGGCTCGCAGTCTCCACTCTAATTCATCCCAAAGGCGTTCTATGGGGTTGAGGTGCAGGCCAGTCAAGTTCCTTCACCCCAAACTGGCTCATCCATGTCTTTATGGACCTTGCTTTGTGCACTGGTCCAAAACATTTGTTGGAGGGGGGATTATGGTGTTGGGTTGTTTTTCAGGGGTTGGGCTTGGCCCCTTAGATCCAGTGAAGGGAAATCTTAAGGCGTCAGCATACCAAGACATTTTGGACAATTTCATGCTCCCAACTTTCTTTGGGGTTGGGCCCTTCCTGTTCCAACCTGACTGCACACCAGTGTACAAAGCAAGGTCCATAAAGACATGGATGAGTGAGTTTGGGGTGGAGGAAAGGTTTTCTAAAAGCTCAGACAAGCAGTATAAATTCTTTATTTTGAACAGCTCTGGATAAGAGAGGGCTGCAGATGAACAGGTACAACTTGTAGGAGAATTTTCTTTCATCTCTGTGTATCACCTGAGGCCAGTCACTTGACTTGACCTGGTATATGTAAGGGTTTACAATCACTTTAAGTGAAGACAAATAACCTCTAAAGTGAAAACATTTTGGGCCTATTCACACCATCCTATTGCTATAATGCATGTTAAAGTATGTGTTTTGCTGTGTGTTACCCCAGTGTACAGTAATGCACTACGGTATATACTGTGTGGTGCTGTACCATTCATTTTAACAGGAATAAGGTATACATACTAACAAAAAAGAGACCTATGGGAATCCTGCTTGATAGATAGGACTCATCTAATGATACTAGGAGGGTGTGTATCATGAATCAAAGACTCAAAACATGAACACAAAAAACAAAAAGATGTATCACACTCATAAGAGTAACCAAATCAAATTGATTGAAATACAAAATATTAAAACCTCAGCAAGTAGCACCAAGCTAGTCTTCTTAAAAAATGAACACCCCCCTCGTCCCCGTACATCCACCCAATATATAATAACCCCTAAGCTCTGATAAAAATCCCCCCTCCCCCTACACACACACAAACACACACATATAACGTGAATGGATAGGGTGCAGAATGCCAACTCGGGGAGCTGGGCCTAGACAATCTCCAAAAGGAACCCCCTAGAGATGGCCCAATTAATGCTGCTGTGGCAAAACATGACATATTGCAGATGGTGTCACACCTTAAAACCTCAATGGGCGAATGGGGCACCTCACCACAGTGCTGACATAGCCCACCACAGAAGTTACCCACCCATGTGAACCCGCTAAAAATGGTCAGTAATAGTCAGGGAGGGAATGAATGGAATAAGGAAATTCAGGAAGTAACAGGTCGATAGAAATTAAGTCGGTAGATTTTACATCAGCTACACCGGGTGTACCAAGCATTGATAGTCCATCCTTTAGACATGACAAGATGCCGAAATCGATAAGAAGAGTTCCAAGATAGGTTAATTGGTGTATGGGAGCCTCCAAACAACCAGCAGGTGATTAATCATCGGGGCATGTTATACATCCTCATGAGGTGCATTTGAGTACCGATAGGCTACTGGCAAGTATCCGGTCACACTGTTGGGATACACAGGGAGGGTCCCAGATCATATGGGTACCTCTCCACCTGTATATATGAAGTATACAAGTTTTGTCATCAGGGTAATTAGTGTCTTCTTTAAACAGCCAGTTTTTTACATGTTTCATGTGACACCCCATTATGCCAGTATCACCAGAGGTTCTTACTCCAGTGCTCAATTCTCTCCAAGCCAGAACACCAATGGTAGATGATGACCACCTCATGTTACTACTGACGCTGGCCAAGTCTGACCACCTCATGTTACTACTGACACTGGCCAAGTCTGACCACCTCATGTTACTACTGACGCTGGCCAAGTCTGACCACCTCATGTTACTACTGACGCTGGCCAAGTCTGACCACCTCCTGTTACTACTGACGCTGGCCAAGTCTGACCACCTCCTGTTACTACTGACGCTGGCCAAGTCTGACCACCTCATGTTACTACTGACGCTGGCCAAGTCTGACCACCTCATGTTACTACTGACGCTGGCCAAGTCTGACCACCTCATGTTATTACTGACGCTGGCCAAGTCTGACCACCTCATGTTACTACTGATGCTGGCCAAGTCTGACCACCTCATGTTACTACTGACGCTGGCCAAGTCTGACCACCTGATGTTACTACTGACGCTGGCCAAGTCTGACCACCTCATGTTACTACTGACGCTGGCCAAGTCTGACCACCTCATGTTACTACTGACGCTGGCCAAGTCTGACCACCTCATGTTACTACTGACACTGGCCAAGTCTGACCACCTCTGACCACCTCATGTTACTACTGACACTGGCCAAGTCTGACCACCTCTGACCACCTCATGTTACTACTGACACTGGCCAGGTCTGACCACCTCATGTTACTACTGACGCTGGCCAAGTCTGACCACCTCTGACCACCTCATGTTACTACTGACACTGGCCAAGTCTGACCACCTCATGTTACTACTGACGCTGGCCAAGTCTGACCACCTCATGTTACTACTGACGCTGGCCAAGTCTGACCACCTCATGTTACTACTGACGCTGGCCAAGTCTGACCACCTCATGTTACTACTGACACTGGCCAAGTCTGACCACCTCATGTTACTACTGACACTGGCCAAGTCCCAAACGTTACACCAGTTTGTAGGCCAGACTCTGCCTCCAAAAGTCCCTAAACCAATCACCACTCAGAGTCAGATTCCTGTGCACCAAGAACTGGACTAATACCTGATGGTTAGGTAGGCTTGTGAAGGAACTGCCACCTTAAAACCAACTTCAACAGCACCTTGAGGTTATTGTTGGTCCTTTAGTTCAAAATCAGTTCAAAGTACTTAAAACATTATTCAAACATGGGATAGATCAGTTTCCATGGCAGAAGTTCTAGTGTGGTCTGTAATTCTGTATACTGTAATTTATAGGTAGTCAACAGGAAAAAAGGCTTGTGAAATTTTGCAGTTTTAGCACATCAGAAATGTTGCCTCAAAGTGACTTCTAATATATTTTTTATTCCACTCAAAGGAGCTGTGTTAGTCTTTAGGATACACGTTTTTATTTTTTTTAATGCAAGTACAGGTTACACTACATATCTGGATGTGATTAACCCTCAGTGACAGCCCTGCATTCCATCACAGAACACATTCTATATGAAGCTTATGACACCAGTGACATCATCACTTTCCATATACTGTATAAGTAAAGGCTTCCCTACCCGTCAAATAGAATAGTTTCACATTTAGAACCGATGGAAGATGACCCAAAGCATGACAATTGGTCTTATGTACAGCAATTGTGTAACAGCAGTTAAGGAATGCTACATTTCCTTTCTTTTAGTGGAATTCATTACACTTTAGTCTGAATTATTGAACCCTGTTATTTCTCAAAGCATTAAAAAAAAAAAAGTAGGAGCCCAAACCAAATGTTGAAAGAGTCCAAATTTATTTTTGGTATGATCAAAAAAACAGCAAACTCGTTTCAGTAACCAAACCACACCCTTATTTAAGGCTAAAGAAGAAATATAAATGTTATATAGATACAAAAAAAAAAAAAGGATTAATATTAATTTACCAACAATAAATGTGCACATATGTGAGTATAAGACCAGCTATTAATTAAAGAATTCATAACTTAAAAAATACGATGATAGAAACCAATTAGATACAAAAACTATAGTATAAAATAGTAAATTATCACATAGGATAAAAATTATTTACATAGTTACATAGTAGATGAGGTTGAAAAAAGACACAAGTCCATCAAGTCCAACCCATGTGTGTGATTATATGTCAGTATTACATTGTATATCCCTGTATGTTGTGGTCGTTCAGGTGTTTATCTAATAGTTTTTTTTAAGCTATCAATGCTCCCCGCTGAGACCACCGCCTGTGGAAGGAAATTCCACATCCTTGCCGCACTTACAGTAAAGAACCCTCTACGTAGTTTAAGGTTAAACCTCTTTTCTTCTAATTTTAATGAGTGGCCACGTGTCTTGTTAAACTCCCTTCAGCGAAAAAAGTTTTATCCCTATTGTGGGGTCACCAGTACGGTATTTGTAAATTGAAATCATATCCCCTCTCAAGCGTCTCTTCTCCAGAGAGAATACGTTCAGTGCTCGCAACCTTTCCTCATAACTAATATCCTCCAGACCCTTTATTAGCTTTGTTGCCCTTCTCTGTACTAGCTCCATTTCCAGTACATCCTTCCTGAGGACTGGTGCCCAGAACTGGACAGCAAACTCCAGGTGCGGCTGGACCAGAGTCTTGTAGAATGGGAGAATTATCGTTTTATCTCTGCAGTTGATCCTCTTTGTAATGCATGCCAATATTCTGGTTGCTTTGTTAGCTTTAGGTTTTGGAGCTTTAGGAGTATGTCTATGGTAATGTTTGACCATTCTTCCAGAAGCGCATTTATGAGGTCAGACACTGATGTTGGATGAGAAGGCCTGGCTCGCAGTCTCCGCTCTAATTCATCCCAAATGCGTTCTATCGGGTTGAGGCCAGTCAAGTTCCTCCACCTCAAACTCTCTCATCTATGTCTGTATGGACCTTTCTTTGTGCACTGGTCCAAATCATTTGGTGGAGGGGGGACTATGGTGTGGGGGTTGTTTTTCGGGGGTTAGGCCTGACAGAGTACATTTGGAATGAATTAGAGCGAAGACTGTGAGCCAGGCCTTCTCGTTCACATCAGTACTAACGCGTTAGTAGTTACTGCTGTATCCTGCCATATAGCCAATAAAGAAATGTTGAAATGGATGTTACCAAGTAGCCAGCTTTATTGTATTGGAGGGTAAAAATTTATGTTCAGTTTTCATCACCGACTTTATCACTATTAGGGAGATTTCTCCCTACATTCTGTACTGAAGTAATAGGAAATCTCTCCAATGGGAACACACAAAAAAGGACATTTATAAAAGAGCAAGAAGGGTTAGAACTTTTGACAATCACTCTCTATGGATGGGGATTGGGTTGTCATAGGAACAGGAAGATACAGGCATGGGTGCTCAACCTGTTGCCCTCCAGCTGCTGTGGAACTACAAAATCCCATGAGGCAAGGCTGACAGTTACAAGCATGACTCCCATAGGCAGAGGCATTATAGTACTTGTAGTTCTGCAACAGCTGGAGGGCCACAGGTTGAGCACCTATGCCTTCCTGTTCCTGTGACAACCCAATATCCATTCCTTATGTAGCACCCTCTACCAATAGGTAGGTGCTAGTAATAGGATTTTTACTAGGAGACTGTCAGCACAGGCAAATTTAGGCAAGCCTATGCTGCAAGCTAGGCCTCTCTGTTTTGATCTGGGGGCTAGGAGTGACTAGTGTAGCAGTGGGTGTTACCACCTGTGCTCCAGTTCTGAGACGCCTCCCCTGCTTTCAGGGAGAATATTCTGGAAGAGGGACAGGACCTAGAACTGGAGTGGCAGGCAGCTCATGTGGGAGCCCTGACCAATCCCCAACTGGTATTGGCAGGAGACAGGCCTCCTATATAAACTGAGGTAACATGTCACTGGGGGAGATGTCGACTGAATGAAGTGGAAGATGGAATACTAGGCAGCAGCAGGAGGGCACCCCCATCTGGGGGGGGTTCACCGATTGCAGGAGGAGGCCCAGAGAGAGCTGTGAAGGAACTTTGCCTCTACACGGTCATTTGCAATGTCTTTATCACCACACGGTGGTTAATAAGGAACTCCTGGAGCAGATGGGCAGGTGAAGCTGTCGGAACGCATGGTCTGGTCAAGTTCTCCATCAAGGACTCAGGGCAGTGAAAGGTCGGTGAGTGTTACAACAGTGGAGGGCTGGATGTGCCAGGAAGTCTTTGAGGGAACTTTGCTTCTACACAGTCATTAGCAAAGTCTTCATCATTTACACAGTTAATGATGAGGAGTCCTGGATCAGAGGAGAGACTGTGGGGATTTATGTCAAATCATTGTAGCATGAGGGCACAGGATTTGCAAGTTGGGCTGACTGGGAACAGTAGTCTACCTTCCAAAAGAATGCTTTTAAACTACTAGGAAGGGTGATGCAGGCCTCGGGCCTAGTAGCAGTGAGCAACCAGAGCCTGCTTAAGGACTTATTCAGAGTGAGTCCTTCTTCTTCAGGATAAGTTTTGTGCATTCTGAGAACATCACTCTTACACGGTCAGGAGTGGTGTCCTCATTCTTTACACTGTAAAGGATGGGGAATTCTTGGAAGTAATAGTCTCTGGGAGTTAAGCAGAGGAGGAGCAACAGTCTGCATGGTGATGCAGGAGGAAAATCATAGCAATTATAAAGGTACATCATCTCTTTGGGCTATAACAATGTGCTATCTTTTACAATCTTTTAAAATATGATGGCAATTGAATCATCCTATGGGCATCCATATACCCTTTTCCTCAACCAAGTTGTACCCCCCCCCCCCCCAATAAACAAACAAAAACCAAAACCAGCAAAAGACTGTTCATTGTCTCTGCAAGTGATGTATGGGAGTCTGGCAGCGGGGTGAATTGTTGAATTGGCTGTTACTAGTGGCAACTACATCGCTACACTAAACACACGACCAGACTTTCTGGCAGACTAGGTCAGACGGAATCAGTCCGTTGGACATTTCGAATATGTGTGGGCTAATCTGATAATTTTTCATTTTAAAAATATGACGGACCTAGAAATAGAACATGTTTCAAATCAATTCCTATCAGGAAAACCATTTGTCTGTATGCAGGTCCAACGGACCTAATACGACGCAAGGGAAGCTATTGACTACTGGCTATTGAACTTCCTTTTTTAGTCCCGTCTAATGTCATCACGTTTAAAATGAACGGACTTTCAAATGGACTTAGTCCATTCATGTGTGGCCAAGTCCGTTCGTTCAGAAGTCTGTCAGAACTCCGCCGAAAGTCTGTCGGGAAGACCGTCTGACCTAGTCTGCCGCAAAGTCCGGTTGTGTGTACACGGCATTATATGAACATCACAGGGACAGGCTATGAGAGACAATCTTCCCAGTTGGGTCAAAGACAGCAATAAAAAGCCTGAGAAGACATTTTTATTCTTCTATGCTTTATCTAAAACTCCAAAAATAAAAAATAAATTTGTATTTGATGGCTTTTAAAGAAACACATTAGTCAACCAAAGGGTGTTTTATATTTATGCCGGGAGTTCTCTATTTCTGTAAATAGGGTATTGTTTCCCTTTAAATACTGTGCAGAGTATTATATTCCTCCCTAAAAAAAAGTCTTTGCACCTCGAGGGAAAAAAAAAAAGTGAGTGTGATATCACTTTTCATTTGAGTTTATACGGGAAATGTTACACTATAACACAGCCTATGGATTCCATTATTTGAATTAAGTTTTAGAAACTTAACAGATGTTTGCTGTCAGAGTTTTAACCTACTGTCTATTTTCAGCTGTGCACTTAATATACATTTCACCTGGTGACTCGGTAATGTTTTAATATAAAAGTACATGATTATGGAACATATGTTCAGTTTATATACACAGTTTAATAGCAGCAGACGAGGTAACAATTAACAGTTTTGTTTTTCTGGATGTGCATGCTCCAGGTTTAAAGCTTTTTCTGGACGTTGTCCAAAATACCTTGGTTCCTACTAGCTTGACCTCTTTTGGAATCAATAAACCACATTACCTTCCATCGTGGTGTCAGATGTGGGATATAAAAAAAAAAAATAGCATCACGTCATTTTTCACCATGGCCAGAGGAGGGCTAAGGCTCAGCAGAGAACAGATCTAAATGAATTGTCTGTTCGCACCGGTATGCAAGCTTTGACTGAGTGGCAACTTCCCTGAGACCCTACAGAAGAATTCGTACTGTGGACAGATCACTTTACCGTGCCATGCCAAGGTCCCCCAGGGTCAAAAGAAAGTAAGAAACGTTTCCTCTCACAAAAAGAAAAGTGATGTCAACTATGCATTCAGTGTTTTCATCTATTAAACATCTGCAATTCATAAATTACATGCTAATATGACATAAAAAAAAAAGTTCTTATTTTTATACACAGGTGGGGAGTGGAGCACTAATGAAAAATCACTTGTGAATGTGCTGCTCAGGCATTGTCAAGACAAAATCGCAGCCTTTCCTGTCCATTGATAGGCAGTAGGACTCCCTCCTCCCTGATATCATAAGGTCATTGGGAAATATTTATAGGCAATCATAGAGAGAATAAAAGAAAAGCATAGCAAGCATACACACTTATTTAAAAAGTGCCCAGCAGTTACATATAAGAATGCACTCACTATGTTTAAATAGACTCGGTACACAATATATTACCAAAAGTATTGGGGCGCCTTTACACGCACATGAAATTGAATGGCATCATAGTCTTAGTCCGTAGGGTTCAATATTGAGTTGGCCCACTCTTTGCAATTATAACAGCTTCAACTCTTCTGGGAAGGATGTCCACAAGGTTTGGTTTAGGAGTGTGTATATGGCAATGTTTGACAATTCTTCCTGAAGCACATTTGTGAGGTCAGGCACAGATGTAGACGAGAAGTCCTGGCTCGCAGTCCACATGAATACTAAAGGAAGAAGAAGTCTTTCCATTTACTGATCAACTGGACCCAAGTATGACCCGCTCCTCCATGCTTCCCTCCGTAAAGCCATCTGGCCTGTTTGGCTTTTCATGTAGTCACATCGAGTTTCCATGTATCCCTCAGAGTCCACTTCCCAATTCACCTCTCCCCTCCTTCATCTTACTGAGATAGGTGCCAATCAGTCCTCCTCAGACTGACACCACTCACACAGAGACTTTTTTTCATTCCTGTGATACCATCGATGTTTGGACATTTTTTCCATCCAGTGACACCACCAAAACAGGAGGCATATATATATATATATATATATATATATATAGTGACAGTACAGTTCCCTGTCCTAGTAATTGTCACCCCGATTTCTCAAATAGGCAGGTTGAGGGGCTCCAGGGGTATTTAATGTGGAGGAATCTGTTTTATCAGTTTCCTTTAAAGTTTGTAAAATCTAGTTGGGGACCTGGAGCCCGGAGATTCCATAGCGTTATGGGTGGGACGGAATCTCCAATCCTGGGACCGGGTTTTGGGAACAGCCAGGAGTCTGGCTGGTTGATTAAGCAGGTGGGTCCTGAGCTTATAGCAGAGTCAGGATTAGGGTTCTGGGCTCCACCCAGAGAGACAGGAGGTCTCCAGAAGTCCAACGAGTGCATGTGTGCACTCAGGGGTCAAGTCCTCGGGAAAATATTGTGGGAACTCCCACCCAAGGTCCACCCCCCACCAAAAATAAAATAAAAAATGTGATGAGTTTACACTTTTCATTGAATAGAGTTTGGATAACACAGGGTTAAACAGAAAGGTCATAAATTAATTGCACATTATCTGGACAGAATTCTTAGGGAGATAGTGATGTGTTCCTGCTTAGGAGATATATGTTAGCTTGGGGGGCTACAAACTGTGCAGGGCTCCAACACACACTCGCTGCTATTCCAACCCTTCACATTTTTCCACAGAAAATTCCCTCCTGGCATTAAACTTTGCCAGGTATTGTGCTCAGCTTACCACCCCAAACTGATGTTCCTCCCTCAACTCACCTCTCACCCTGCATGTCCTGTGAGCAGAATAGCTGTGCTCCTCCTCTAGGTTCTCTCATCATATGGCACTGAAGATAGAGGAGAGGGGATTCACCAGGAAACACAGAGCAAGTATGCAGGAGACTGGGGGGGGGGGGGGAATCAGGAGGGGCCGGCGGGGAGGAGTGCATCATGAGAGGTCTGACTAAATACAATCTCTTAGCAGCAGGGACCTGATTTACCCATCAGCTAGCTGTGATTGACAGGTAGATCGGGGCCCCCTACTGGCAATGCCTGAATGGTCAGTCCACCCCTGGGGTGCGGCACTTACTGTTGTGAGCTGTGTCGGCACCTGCCACACTGCCTGCAAACTTCAAAGTCTTGCAGGACGCGGCTGCTAATGGGAACTGTGTTCCTGTTGTGGAAAAAGTACAGGAGCTCCGTTCCCATGCGTTCCCGCAGGACTTGAGCCCTGTAACAGTGCACTAGTGAAAGCCAGAGACCCAAGTCTGAGGATCAGAGCAGTGAGGGGCTGCTTTCTAGATAGATGCTGTGTGCGTTAAAGCTGTGTGCATCTAAGGAGACAGATGGGAGCCTGAAGTGGAAGGCCTGAGCAGCAAAGAAGCTGAAGAGGTACAGTAGTTGTACGGGAACCCTGTTATATGGTCAAGAGGGCTGAAGCGTAAAGCCTAAGTGGCAGTACTGCTGAAGAGAGCCAGGTGGCTCTGCATTTTTCATTTATTGTTTTTGGGAGAAGAACCCCTGTGTGGGCAACCAATTGCATATATGAACTTTATTTTACCAGAAAGTGCTATGGGAGACCAAAAATGAACACTCCTGTGAGCAAGGATTTTTTTTTTCAGTGGGAATGTACCAGTATGCAGCACATTCCGTACTACCTGATTTCATATACCATGCTGTACATTTCCTATTCTGCATTGCCTCATCCCACATTGTTGCTGATGGGAGATTTATTGTTACATAGAAACATAGACATGGTGGCAGAAAAAGAGTCTGTCCATTTATTTTGTTTTGGGGGTGAGAGGGTTTTGTTTTTTGTGTTTTTTTATACATTTTTTCCGTTAACTTTGTTGTCTGACTGTGGATCTATGTTTATCCCAAGCAAGTTTGGAACCATTTACTGTTAACTGTCTCACTAACTTGTTCCTGATAGGGGGAGTTTTTATTGTTGTAGGGGTATTTTGGGATGCTGCTGGGGGTGTTTATTGTTGCTGCTGGGGGGGGGGGGGGGTTATTATTGTTGCTGGTGAGGGATTTTGTTTTTAAAAGGGGGTGGTGCTGGAAGCTGGGTAGGGGCGGAGACAAGGAGCAGTGCTGGGGGTAAGTAGGTGGTGGAGACCTGGACGTTCTTGCACCTATTAAAAAAAGTGAAATTATGTGCAGCACTCAAAACATGGAAATACATATGTATACAAACTAATGTACACTGTGCAATGACCACAAAAACTAATAATAATGAAAATGAGATGTGAAATTTACACCCAAACTAAAGTCCAGCTGCCATCATACAAAAGTTATTTTTATAAAAAAAAAAAAAACATAGCAGTCTTTAAATAAATGGTGAAAACAAATTGTGTAAATAAAAGTGGGATTCATCAATGTTGAGGTGAGAACACAGACAATAGAACCACCACGGGTGAGGAGGCTTACCGGAGTGAGAGGACTCAAATGGACATATGCTGTGAGTCAACAAGGTGTCAGAAACCATGAATTAGACTGAGCCAGAAGTACAGTTAAATCACAATTGTTTATTAATAAAGATAAAAGGTAAATAGAAAAAGTGTAGTCAAGCATAGCCAGAGTCCAGTAACCAGATCGGGTAGTCAGCCAGGCCAGAAGTCAGGGATCCAAGTAGAGCAACAGTAAGCAGGATAAGAAGCCTGAAGGGATGTCAGCAAGTCAGTCTTTAAACAAACCGCAGGAGATGGTTTCTAGTGATGTGACAAAGGAGAAGGCAGAGGTGAAGTGAGCGGGAAGGCTTTAAGTAGGCAGGTCAGATGAGCATCATCAGGAACAGCTGGTAACTGTGGAGAGAGAAGAGAGCTGGCAATTAACCGACAGCTGAGCGGCCAGCCCAGAGAAGGAAGGGCTAAGCCAGCCCTGACACAAGGCTTATGGTGCAACCACCAAAATATGGGACCTCCACATCTGAGTTCCAGATCAAGTTGTAAGGCAATCCAATTGATCAAGAGATGTCACCAAGAAGTGGTCTTCAGAAGCAACCAACTTGTCAGGCCAAATCCTCTCAAGTATTAAAAATAGGATGATCAAAAAAGAAAATACTCCACATAGTGTGAATCCATATAAATGTAAAATTTATTAAAATAAAGTTGGAAACACCCACATTTAGAAAGTGGATCGAGCACTTAAAATGAAAGTTTGTAGGTAACGCAATATCAGCAGGGCTCGTCCCAACACGTTTCGTCTAGATAGACATCAGCTGAGGTTTCCTATTCTCTGAGAAAAAAAAGTCCTGTCTGGATTTGAAAATACTCACCTGAGCCCGATCTCAGTCTCGGGGAGGAGTCAGGAGCACCTGCAGGGGGGACCTGAGAAGAGGAGGATCCGGGATGCTCTGTGCAAAACCAAGGCAGGTAAGTATGACATGTTATTACTTTTTTAATGAAAAAAAAAAATCAGGAGGCTTTTCAATCACTTTAACTACTACTAGATGGAAAGTAAGTATATACTTTCTGATTTACAAGTGCAGCTTTCCTGGGGAATTCTAGTTTGATGACAGGGTCACTTTAAATTGACTAGCATGTAGTAGAGCGAGCCACTCCGGCCCCATTACACTTATGTGAAACTTCCATTTATTTGTTGTATACTGCTGCAGTCTGAGCCTTGGTTTTACGATGAATAAAACAGAAGATGTTACGGCACTAGGTGAACACTTGTATAAACACACTTCCAGTTTTATTTCCCTGGTTCCCTTGTGCAGAGCAAACAAATTTTTACCATAATTATAAGGATAAACTGAGCATTATTTACCGTGATTAATCACCTGGACATTAGAAGATTTCACGGCATCCAGCATAGCACAATAAAGAACGGAAGCCAAACCAAACTTAAGGTTTTCAGATCCCTGTGGAAGTAAGTCTAAGAGCAGACACAAATGCAAATAGCTCTGAGTCTGCTGTACAAAAACCTCTCCAGACATAAAAATTAATGGCAGTCCGTTAGTCAAAAGAAGCAACAAGCTTAATGTTTGTTTAAATATATGCAACATTTTTCCCAAGAAATACATTTATAGAAGGATTTATATAGTGCTGTATTCCCCATAATTGTATTTTCTCATCTTCCCTACATATCTATTATTATAATTAATACTACCTCTATAATAATTTCATTATTATTAAAGGGCCAGTGACGTTTATGCTTTGTATGCAGAAGTGCTGTGTGTTTGCAGACAAATAAGGCTTTATTAAATAAAAAAATTTAAATAAAGGAAATGGGTTTGAGCACTATGAATGAGCTTGTGTTCACTTTAACCCATAGGGGTAAGCTTACTGCTTGCAGTAAAGTGAATACAGGTTTACTTTAACCACTTCCAGCCCAAGGATGTGATACAACGTTCTTGACCTTCAGTGGGGATATCTGAATGATGGGTGCAGCTACAAGATATCATTCACATATTATCTTTTAGAGCCAATTCTGTGCAGTTCAGCCACTTGATTTTTCTTACAGGCGACAGGAAGGGACACCCACCCCCTCACGCCACCCTCCGGTGATTTTCCGGGCTCTCCCGTGCCATCAGGGACCCGGAGAAAGAATTTGCCACCGCCGGATGAAGAGCATAGAGATTTCCAGTGACACGCACCATTCCTATTACAGGGGGTCCCCGACTTACGAACGTCAGACTTGCGAACCACTCCTACTTGCAAACAGGGCGCTGCGGGGACCCTCTGCCGCTCTGCAAGGACCATCTGCCATTCTGCGCATTTGCGCCCAGGCGGAGCCTCAGAAAATGTCGGAAATGTCTGTAATTTACCCGGCATTTGACGAAACATCGGAAATGTCCATAATTCTCCGTAATTGTCTTTCTGCGCATGCGTGGCCAACTTACGAACATTTCTGGATTGTAAACAGGAGGAAAGTCCCTAACAGGTTTGTAGGGACCCCCTGTACAAGGGAGGTTTTCATTCCTTGTAATAGGGATAAAAGTGATTAAAACTTTTTTTTTTTAAAGAGAAAGTGTAAAAAATAAATAAAAATAAACAATAAAAAAAGTAATAAAATTAAAGCACCCCCCTGTCCCTGACTCGCACACAGAAGCGTGCGCACGCGTAAGTCTTGTCCAGATATGTAAACGCCATTCAAACCACACATGTGAGGTATCGCCGCATGCTTTAGAGTATGAGCAGTTCTAGCCCTAGACCTCCTCTGTAACTCTAAATTGGTAACCTGTAAAAATGTTTAAAGTGTTGCCTATGGATATTGTTAACCACTTCAGCCCCGGAAGATTTGGCTGCTGAATGACCAGGCCATTTTTGCGATTCGGCCCTGCGTCGCTTTAACTGGCAATTGCACGGTCGTGCAACGCTGCACCCAAACAAAATTTATGTCCTTTTTTCCCCACAAATAGAGCTTTCTTTTAGTGGTATTTGATTGCCTCTGCGGTTTTTATTTTTTGCGCTATAAACAAAAAAAGAGCGACAACTTTTTGCTATAATAAATATGCCTATTTTTTTTTTTTAAAGCTAATTTTTTTCTCAGTTTAGGCAGATATGTATTCTACATATTTTTGGTAAAAAAATTGCAATAAGTGTATATTGATTGGTTTGTGCAAAAGATATAGCGTCTACAAAATAGGGGATAGAGTTATAGCATTTTTATTATTATTATTTTTACTAGTAATAGCGGTGATTTGCGATTTTTATCATGACTACGACATTATGGCAGGCACAGCGAACACTTTTGACACATTTTGGGACCATTATCATTTATACAGCGATCACTGTAAAAATGTCACTGGCAGGGAACAGGTTAACACTAGGGGGAGATCAAGGGGTTAACTGTGTTCCCTGTATGTGTTTCTAACTGTAGGGGAGGGGACTGACCTAGAGGAAGTGACGGATCGTTCTTCCTAGCTAATAGAAACTCATGATCTGTCTCTCCTCACAGAGCAGAACAGGGATTTGTGTGTTTACACACAGACTTGCCTGTTCTGCCTCTCGTGCCCACAATCGCTCCTGGCCCAGCAGTCATCACGACCGTCGGCCACAAGCATCGGCACCCCGCCTTGCAGCGGCGCGTGTGCGCACCTCCGGCGACGTGTACGTGCCTGCTATCCCGAAAGCCGACATATAACTACGATGGCTTGCAGGATCGTGCCAACCTGCCGCAGTAAAATGACGGCGCCTGGTTGGCAAGTGGTTAAGTACCAAGGTTTGGTGCCATTTCACAAATGTGTGCGCGAGTTTAAAGTGTGACATGTTGGGTATCTATTTACTTGGCGTAACATCATCTTTCACATTATACAAAACAACCGTGCTAACTTTACTGTTTTGTTATTTTTTAATTCATGAAACAGTTTTTTTCCCCCAAAAAAAACGCCTTTGAAAAACTGTTGCACAAATAATGTGCGTCAAAAAAAGTTGCAACAACTGCCATTTTATTCCTCAGGGTGTCTGTTTAAAAAATCATATATAATGTTTGGGGATTCTGAGTCATTTTCTAGCAAAAAAAAGATGATTTTTACATGTAGGAAAGGAGTGCCAGAATAGGCCCGGTATGGAAGTGGTTAAAATGGAATTAGCATCATATATAGTTTGTCATGTCAAGTCATACATGTTTGGTAATGTGTAAATGTAACACTTAGGAACATTTATTTCCTTTCAGTGACTTCAATACTCTCTCTGACAATGCTTTCTTTTGCTTTTTTTTGCAGAAGGATGGCACCTCCTTTGTTCAGGCATCATCCAGGGTCTACTTTTTGGACTAAGAAATTACAGAACGTAGAAACAGTGGTACTGACCAAAGATCCAAAGCTGTCCCTTGGCACATCCCTACTGACCTCTAAATCCAACACTACCCTCTGGACACAATAACATCCTCCCTCAGAATATGGACAGCCATCATTAATATTAAAAGGCCTGCCCCGTTCCATACTACCACTCTTGCCTCTTCAGATTATCCTGCCCATACTTCTCGACATACACCTACAGCATTGGACTGATGCAGTTATCCATACTATAAGCAATCTCTACTCCTCTTCGGGCTTAATGTCTTTTGAAAACCTTCAAGCCACATACACTCTCTCCTCCAAAAACATTCTATATTTACGAATCAAACAACTTACTCAAGGGCATTTCATATACTTACAGCCTCCTTTTAAACTCACTCAGGAACCCCACCCTAGACCAAAGAGCACAGTGGTCCACACATACATCTTCCACCTCTCCACCGGACCAATAGTACAAGGCCTTATATCTACCTCTATGGCATTCCCATTGCACCACTCACTGGGAATCACTATATAAACTCTTTCAGCAATGGTACTATACCCTCTCTAGACTTGCCAAGATTTACCCCAACATATCTCATCTATGCTGAAGAAATTGTGGCCTTCCTGGAAACCTAGTCCACATATGGTGGGATTGGCCGGTTATTAAAAAAGGTTGGAACCAAGTTCTTCGTCTCCTTCATTCACTCATACCTATGGCATCTATTGCCGGGTACACACGGTCGAACTGTTTGACGTACTTAGTCCGTCATACAATCCAACGGACAATCCGTCGTACTTTCCACTGAACGGACTTGACCACACACGGATGCACAAACAGTCCGTCGAAAGCTTGCACGATGACGTGTACAGCACGTACGACAGGACTAGAAATAGGAAGTCCAAGACACAGCAAAGCAACCTTCCGCCGTGTAAATCCTTTCTGGGCATGCGCCATTCTTAGTCCGTCGAACTAGCATACTGACGACCGTATTGTCCGCTGAAACCAAAGTACGACGGACAGATTTTTGGAAAATCCGAAATTCTTAGTACTCCGGACTACATGCTGAAAAAGTCTGCTGAAGCCCACACACGAGCGGATTGTCTGCTGAAATGTGTTTCAACGGACTAAGTACGTCAAACAGTTCGACCGTGTGTACGCGGCATAAGTCAACTTCATCGGACCTTCTATTTGGTTTGGCAATCCCTACCTGGCCCAAGCATTTCCAAACACTGGCAATCCACATCTTTATTGCTGCTAGACTTGCAATAGCCAGGAAATGGAAATCTCTGCAGACACCATCACTCCACAATCTTAAACAACCATCTCAAAATGGAATTCTTCTTCTCCAAAGCCAATCTTCCTCTCAAAAAAATATACAGAGACTGTGAACCATGGCTCAAAGACCCCGGAAGCATACATTTGGACTGTTGCACTTAACTCCAGACCCCTATAGCTTCCTCCAGGAACTAATCTTCACCCACCCTTTACATATTGGCTTCTTTCTTTAACCACATCACCAGTGTTATACCTCTCGCGATACCAAACATAAGAACTAATTTTTGAGAGCAAATGACCCACTGGTTTTGACCATCCTTGAGTGTCTAGCAGGTCAGACCCTGCTGTAGCCTCTCATTTTCAGATTTTCTAAAAGTTACAATGTACAGTCTGATCACTGTGTGAGAGAACAAGGACATTCTTCCTTCTGCCTGCAGCAGACTGATGATGTCATTTCAGCTTAGGCAAATCTACTGAGCTAAAGTTCATGCTTTATAACTATACAGTAAATGTAAAAACTCATCACTGAAACATGACATAATAAAGTTAAGGTGATACTTTTCTGAGTCATTGAGCCATTTGGGATATTTTTTTGAAAATCCACTAGGAAGGGAATTGACACACTCTGTGGTGAATTTTCTAAAGCGATGTATGGAGCATGTACCAACATAGAAAGTGGTAGGAAAACTACGTGAGTGGAAATCTCCCAAAAGAGATTTAAAAAAAAGCCAAGAGAGGATCTAACCCTTTCCAACCTTATCCAAAAACAACAGACTGATTTAATCTCCACGTCAAGGTAGTGACGTACTACGTGGAATTTCAGCTCTTGAGCGCCACCCTTTGGGCACTTTCTGCTAATGTCGTGTTTGGTAAGCATTGATTCCGAGCATGCGTGTTTGTACTTTGGACTTTTGTGTGATGGACAAACCGTTGTCCACCAAAAATGTACTAGCCTGCTATCCAACATTTGTCAGCGGAATGTTGGCCAACAATTGTCTGATGGAGCGTACTAATGGTCGGAGTTTAGGAAAACATTCTGTCATCACAAAATTCCAGGACGAAAAGCCGACCGTGTGTACGAGGCTTTAGTCCTGCACTGACCACGAGCATTGCTTGAGAAAAGCTATGACTTTTTTCCTTGGCCGGAGATTCATGATCTGCTCTAGTATTTTACACTGCCAGATGTTTATAATGATCTTTCACAATCTGCTTTCCGAAGGGATCCCTAGTAAATCCAGGCCTGACTTGTAAAGAGTTATATCTGGCTGCCATCATGGGTAAATTATAGTGTGAAGTATACGTTTGTGTTTGCACTCTCCACTGACAATAAATCCATCAGGGCTGTTGGACCAGTGTCAGGAGCACGGTGAGCTTTTCTGTGCAGGAATGTCATGCCTGCTGACTGCAGATTGGACTGCAGCTAACGGAAAACATGGCCTCTTACTGAGTGACCCCGACTCATCTGTAAGCCATAATTCTCTACGCTTGTCACAGGAAGCTGTTGAAGACTCCTAATCATGTTACAGGGCCAAACATGCCATACAGATATCTGCAGACATAGAAGATAAATTTTCCATGTCACAACTTTTCCAGTAAATTATGCAAAGCCTGTTAATGCTCCCTCACAAATTGTCAGAGAAGCTGTGTCTTTGAAGGAGGGATAGGGAATGGAGGCTGGACAAAAAAAAAATCCAGATAAAGCCTAAATTAATTAATAATTTTTTTTTATAACAGCACAAGGGACAGTCCTTACAATGAATGGTTCTTGTGCTGATGGCTTCTCTTTTATTCTTCCATTCTCTGCCCCCATACCCCCATAGCAGCAATCATCCTGTGCTGTGGGGGTCAGTACAGCTGCTGGATCCGTCATAGGCGCTTGGTGAATGTGTTGACAATTCCCAGCCTTTCAGCCCCCCTCTTCCATTCATAGAAGCTGTACTTCCAGCATTGGTTCCAGATCAGCAGATCTTAAGGTTGTGGGATCATTTTTTAACCCTTTCATACATCTGTTATCAATACTATCTCTGGTGTCCCTAGTGGCGGCTGATGGATTTTTGTTTGGGGGGGGTGGCAAACAACCACCCCCCTGTGCAGCGGGACCTCAACCCTCCCCCCTTGCTGTCTGCCAGTCTACCGGCACTTACCGGAACTAGGCGGCAGACACAATGGTCAACAGTGGGAAAGGGACATCGGCAGGCCCATTAGTCAGCCGTGGGGAACGGGGCATCGTCAGGAACATCGGTCGGCAGGCGCATTGTTCAGTGGTGGGGATCTGGGTATCGGCAGGCACATCGGGCAGTGGCAGGGATTGGGGCATCGGCAGGCACATCGGTCAGTGGCGTGGACATCGGTTAGTGGCGTGGATCGCCAGTGGCAGTGGCAGTGGCAGGCACATCGGTCAGTGGCGTGGATCGAGGCATCAGCAGGCACATCAGTCAGCAGCGGGGATCAGGGCATCAGCAGGCACATTGGGCAGTGGCGGGGATTCGGGCATCGGCAGGTAGATCAGTCAGTGGTGGGGATCAGGGCATCAGCAGGCACATTGGGCAGTGGCGGGGACTGGGGCATCGGCAGGTACATCAGTCAGCGGCGGGGATCGAGGCATCACCAGGCACATCGGTCATCGGCGGGGATTCGGGCATCAGCAGGCAAATTGGGCAGTGACGGGGATCAAAGCATTGATGGACATAAGGCTGCGGCGGTCTTCGAGCAGCGGCTCCGGTGTCTTCTCCTCCTCACTTCTGCCATGCGTCTCCTTCCCTCCTCCTAGATGTACAATAGGATCGCCTGTCCTTTCAGCCAATCGGGTGATGGGTATCAGACCCACTTCCTAATTGGCCAGGAGGAGGATCAGTGTTGCAACAGCGAATATTCATTCGCTGTTGTAACATCTGGTTGGGCTCATGGCACAATGCTCTGCTCCACGAGCCCATCCTATTTTGAAGCCTATTAGAGTCTCTGGCTCTAATCAGGTGCTTCAAAGAAACACCCCCGCTGCTGTAATTCATGCGCCCGACATCCTGAAAGGGGCCGGACGCATGAATAGGGTGTGGCGGCCGTGGATAGAGGGGGCAGTGCCTGGGCACCCCTAATAGATGAGCCACCACTGGGTGACCCTGTTCTTTCCCCACTCACTTCTCTTATTCTGCACTATGCATTACCTCTCTTCATTTTCATCCTCCCATTAAATGTGACCTGTACATGAACTCCTTCACCTCCTCTCTCTGAGTATGACCTGTGCAGTAAGCCCGCATTCACATTGGGCCGATTTGGCATACGATTTGATATGTCAAATCGCATGCCAAATCGAAGCCTATTGCCAGCAATGGCATCGCCTGAAAACGGTTCGATGCCGACTTTGCAGCACAGCACCAATTCCCAAAAGTAGTTTCTGCACTATTTTCGGTGACTTCGGGGGAGATTTTCCATAGACATCTGTAGCACTGACCCCCAAAGGAGCTGCTGGTTTTATTGGGCTTACCGTTACCTTCTTGACCTCGTGCGCGTCTAGGGGTTTCCCATGGTAGATACAGTAGCCCAAAGAATTATAGAAACTGACACTGGAGCCTTTTTTGGGATATTTATTTGAAAACATATGTAACACAGCTTCTCAATTATGGGTAGAGGATTAGGAAGGAAGTTCAGGTACTTTTTGGAACTGCTCTCACTATAGAAATCCAGAGAATTACGGCTTCACAACTGGATTGTCACAGCAACCGGATAGGCCTCCTCTCACTAAGTCTAGCAGCCGATTGAGTGTTTAAGCAGAACAAAGTCTCTGCCACAGACTTGTATGTAGAACACTTGTGAAAAGTCTTTGCCACAGACTTGCATGTAACTGTGGGACGTAGGTAAATTTAGAAAGCTATCATACGGTACCAGTATCTCACAGCCGGTCCAGCAATACCATATGAGTGTAGATCCATTTAGTGTCCTTCAACTGAGCCTCCAGTCTCCTTCTGAGAAGCCAGCCTTATGCATAGCCTTCTCCGGAAGAGTCCTCCCCTGGGTGCTTCTCCAGTTGCAGGGCCTCTCCTCAGATGAGACGGACCAGACCGGACCAACTTTGGATCCTCCTCTCAGTTACTTCGACTCAAGCTATCCAGCCCAGAGACAAGGAATTTGGTGGATCTGCACCCCAGGCCATTAGGGGCATGGGGGCTGGTCAGGAGGACCAGGACCAAACAGACAGAAAGATCTTCTGGACCGGAACCCTGAAGCACGTGATCTCAGCACCCTTAGTACCCTCTCCCAGAATGCTGGCTCTGAGAAAGAATGGCACTCAATGCGCCCAGCCAGTCAAGACCTTCAGGTAAGAATACGTAGGGTAAGTATTTTAATAAATAAATAAATAAATAAATAAATGTGAGTTCAGCTGAACTCACACAATTTCAAATCCACCCTCAATGTGAACGAGGGCTAAAGGAAATTTACGGTCACAGCATACACTTTTTTCCAATATAAGCTTATGTAGCGCTTACCTCCGAAGGAACTGCTAGATGCATTGGGTCCCCTGTTCAATGTACAGCCAAACTAATGGAGAAGAGATCACCCATCGCTGGATAGCAAGAGTGGATTGCCACCGCTGAAGGGTCTGGCATGGAATCCCATGTCATTTTTTTTTATTTGACGTGGGGTTCCTCTTAATACCCATACCAGACCTGAAGGGCCTGGTAATTGAATTTGGGGGGAACCCCACGCTTTTTTTTTTTTTATCAATGACTTTCAATGACTGTTCTCTGTGTTACGGGGAGCCGACAATTCATTATAGCCGCAAGTGATTTTAAATGACTTTTTTTCCTGCAGAAATGACACTTTGTGCAGGGACAGTTCTAAGCACGGGAAACATGCGCCCCTTCACAGGCATACTATAGACACCCCCCAGGTACGAAATTTAAAGGAATATTACACTTTTATTGTTTCACTTTAATCATTATTAAAATCCCTGCTCCCGAAAAAACATCAGTTTTAAAACTTTTTTTTTTTTTTGCATTAATCCATGTCCCCTGGTGCAGGACCCAGGTTCCCAAACACTTTTTAGGACAATAACTTGCATATAAGCCTTTAAAATTAGCACTTTAGATTTCTCCCATAGACTTTTACAGGGTGTTCCGCAGCTTTTCGAATTTGCCACGAACACCCCAAATTGTTCACAGTTTGAGTCGAACATGAGTTTGACTCAAACTCGCAGCTCATCCCTATTAGTAAGTAATATTTCCATATCTGCTTCCAACATCTCTTTTCCTCCATTTGTGATATTTACATACAATCTTAGTTATTACGGTGAATATTTTCATGAGACTGCCAGCCAACCACAAGCTATCCTCCGCTTTCTGCCCTCTTCATCTCATAGACAGCAATGTGAAGCAGCACAAGGTCATAGTGGGTGATGGAAGGATGAGATAATAATGTTCCCTTCTGCACTTTATTAAATCACTTTCTATAGTAAAAACTTTCTGACATGTTCCCTTTTCCACTTTCCTGAAATACAGAAAATGAAGCAGATCCTGATTATATTTTTTCTGACAGATATGTGACATTTGATTCATTTTTTTCTAACAAGTTTATTTCCAAATGTATTTTCAAATATGTCAGTAATACACCATGGCCAACATAGACTAACAGAGAACAGTAGAAGACCTGGATTTTAAGAGGTATTAAAACCAGAATCAAAAATGTAATATATTGCAGCTTATCAATCATTAGATGTGGTGGCTGCATTTGTTTTCTTTTTTTTTTTTTACTTATTTCTCTCTGTTTTTACCTGTTGTTCTGGTCAGTGACACATCTCCTGTATTAGAGTGCCCCCACTCTGGATTAAAGAGGAGCTGCAGTCTGCTCACATAATTTGTAATAAAAACATCTTTGCCATTCTGAAGCCTTCCTCCAACCACTTTGCATATTATTTTATATATACTGTGATTCTGCAGAAATCTCCCTCCACTGAGTCTGGCCGCAGCCATTTTAACTGTGGGCAGCTGAAGCTGCTGCCTGTTCACTTCCTGGATTTAAACAGAGGCACACCTCCAGAGACGAAAGCTCTCATTGGCCCTCTTATGACTCACCCCCCCCCTCCCTTCCTGGCAAAGTCTCACAAGAGTTATGGAGAGTGAGAGATGTGCATGATGTCATAAGCCTAGGCCAATGACCAGACAAGAAACAGGAAGTGGGCTGTATAAGGTATTTACTGGCAGAAACAAAATGTTTTACTATCCAAAGTTAAAAAAAAAACAACAACAACAAGGGCAGAAATAAATGGAAATATGAAAACATGACTGAAGGTCCGCTTTAAGGAGTACAGGGGGCACCATTGGACAGTAGCATTGTCAGTCGGGGGGGGGGGGGGGGGTGTTAGATGTACTAGCAGATTTAGATACACTGAAGCCAATTTTTTTTATGCAGTTACAGCAAACGTTTTTTTTTTTTCTTTTGGGATAAAGGTTTTACATAAATAAATAATTTTTCTTTTCAAACACTTTTTGCTATACACTTTTTCAACTAGTTTGCTTTGTTTTTTTGTCATATTTTTTGTCACGGAGGTCCCCCATCCTGGGGTTACCCCATTGAGCATATACCCGTGCTCTTTCATATATTTTGACCCTCTTGGGGTACTATCTGTGTTGGCTGCTGTCGCCCTGCACGCCCCTCGGCTCCCAGAGGTGACATTTTCGTCTGGTTTGTGATCCTCAATACCGAACCACCCATGCGCAGATGTATCTATAATCATTATGTTTTTGCTCCTGATGAGTGGCTATAAGGTAGAGCTGCACAATGAATTGCTAAAAAAATCGTGATCTCGATTCAACCCCTCTGATGATCTCTATTGCAGAGTTTGCCGATTCTTTCATATAACAAGTGGAGGAGGAGAGACTTATCTGCTCACTCAGCTGTCAAAAGAAAACATCTGGGCAGCCTGCCAAGGTTTTTAAAATGAACCATTGTAACTAACCTTCCTTCTTAGATCAAAGGGATAAACTTCTGTGTGAAAAAAAAAATCCAGGCAGTCTACCAAGTTTTTAACAATGCAGAGAGTTTAACCACTTAAAGTCTAAATCTTTATCTGACACTTGTTTCTTAAGGTAAAATCAATATTTTTTGCTAGAAAATTACTTGGAACCCCCAAACATTATATATATTTTAGCAGAGACCCTAGGGAATAAAATGTCAATTGCTGCAATATTTTATGTCACACTGTATTTGCCCAGCGGTCTTTCAAACGCAATTTTTTGGGAAAAAATACACTTCAATGAATAAAAAAAGAAACATTAAAGTTAGCCCAATTTTTTTTTGCTTTAATGTGAAGATGATGTTACATCACGAGAATCGTGATCTATCGTCTAAGCACAACAAAACTTGCCCCTTAACGTAAAATCTGCCCATCAGCGTGCCCCTTAATACAAAATGTGCCTATCAGTGTTGCTCTTAAAATAAAATATGCCCCTTAACATAAAATGTGCCCATCAGCGTGCCCCTTAACATAAAATAAGGGTCATGCTGATAGGCACCTTTTATTCTAAAGGGGAATGCTGATGGGCACATTTTATTTTAAGGGGCATGCTGATGGGTATATTTTTCATGTGCACGCTGATAGGCACATTTTATGTTAAGGGTCACTCTGCTGGGCACACCAAAATGTGTCCATCAGTGTAACCCTTAAGAAAATATGCCTATCAGTGTGTACATTAAAAATATACCCATCAGCGTGCCCCTTAAAATAAAATTTGTCCATCAGAGTGCCCCTTAACATAAAAAAAGGTGCTCATTAGCAGGTGACCTTTAACAAAATATGCCCAGCAGTGTGCACAATAAAAATATGCCCATTAGTGATCACTGGTTAACATGTGGCCCACATACCTTGAATGCAGGAGGGCACAACTGAAATACCAAAGGGGCAGAAGCTGCGAGATATGGAGAGCCAGGACCCAGGAATCGCGAATAGCGGGGGGGGGGGGGGCGAGGCATGGGGTGCACATGTGACACCACGCCCCTACTTGCGGCCCGTGAGTGCGAGATGCTCTTCTGCATGCACGCAGCGTCACTGGTTGTTAGGGAAACTCGCAGTCCCAGCAAACTAGTGACACCTGTTTTAGAAGGGCACTTAACTGCGCCCTCCCACCCTCAATAAATTGTACCGCCCAGGGCATCCACCCCTTCTGCCCCCCCCCCCCCATCCCGTACCGGCTCTGATTACAGTAGTTCCTTCCAAATAGTTTGTTTAGATTCCAGATTCATTTCCCAGCCCCCTCTGTTCACAAAGGCTCTGTCCAGAGTGGAGGCACGGCCGACTTTTATTATAAAACCCACTCTTATACTTAGCAAAGGTTCTGGTTCTCTGATTTACCTACAGGTTTAGGTCTACCCTGTTTGGGGATGGCCATTTCTCATAATCACCCCAAAAGAGGACTACACGGGATATCCCCACCACATTTTCTAAGATGTTCTGTCCAATTTAACTACCCCCATGGAACCCTAAAACTTGGAAATCTCATGTTGAACAAAAGATTAAATAAAACAGTTTGTTAGTCCTCAACCAACTTAGCACAGACTTAAAACATTTGTTGTATTATAAATTTGAACAAAATGACCCCAGTTACACATGTTATCCCACTGAGAAAATGTAATATTCTATCCTGCAAAGCAAAAAAAAAATTAAAAATTGAGTTACTTTGAAGGACACCCTCCGTTAACTGTCTGCGGTTTCCATTTTACCAGTGCATGACATAAAAAAAAATCTTATTTTAGATTTGGCCATCAAAGAAAAGTTTTTTTTCACGGAGTAACTACTGGGTCATGCTCTTATTTCATTGTGTTTTACAGTTCTGTTCTTCGAACGCATATACAAAATAACCTGCTTTGTTTTGCGGAACCTGTATAAAGTAAATAGCAACCCAGTGTTTTGACTTTATAGTGTGCGAGAAGAAATTATGCAGTGGCCGATGCTAACTTTGCTGACTTGTGTAGCGCATTTGTGGTTGCCGTATGGCGACTGGCAGATGTTTCTTATTTGGAGAAATGGGAAAATCCAGTACCTTGCTTTACATAATTACCACCACATTATTATTGACAGTTTCAAGAGCCGAAACTGGCAGCCTCAGAAAGACCTTAGCAATTTCTGTTTTTACCTTCACAGGGGCCTTGTAAGTCTATATTATAATATGAGAACAAAAAGGGTTTATGGGCACTGGTCAAAAAAAATTTCTTTATTATAAAAAGTCACTAAATGATATTCAAATCAAAATACCTTGAAGTAAAGATCAAATCAGTCTGCTGTTTTTGGATAAGGTTGGAAAGGGTTAGATCCTCTCTTGGCTTTTTGCAGTTTTAATCTCTTTTGGGGAGATTTCCACTCACATTGTTTTTTGGGGACATCCCAGCATTTCTTACTTCTTTCTATGTTGGCTCCATACATCTCCTTAGAAAATTCACCCTGGAGTGTGTCAATTCCCTTCTGGATTTTCAAAAAATATATAGTATCTGAGAATATTCTCAAAGCTCTGCTAAGAAATGTCCTTGGTGGGGCAGGAAGTGTAAGGACAGAGACAGCAGAAAGAACTTAAAGCGGAGTTACACCCAAAAGTGTAAATTCCGCTTTAAGCACTCCTCTCCCTCTGACATGCCACATTTGGGGGGGGGGGTCTGTACCCTTTTTTTCATGGGACTTCCTGTCCCACTTCCTACTTCCTATCTTCGGCCGCCTAGGCGAATCCTCCTCTTGCCCTAGGCAGCCCCTCCCTGCCAGCAATCTTCTGGGTCACAACTCAAGTCCCAGACGATTGGCTGGCCAATAGGAGAGCGCAGAGTGACTCGCACGTGCATGAAGCCGTGAGCCGTCACGGCCGGGTGCCCACAGTTACCATGACGGCACCGATGAGAGGAGGAGGAGAGGAGCTAGCCTTCGGGCAAACACATCGCTGGACCGTGGGGAAGGTAAGTGTCGGTTTCTTAAATGTCAGCAGCTATGCTTTTTGTAGCTGCTGACTTTTAATAAACTAAAAAAATGGGTGGAACTCTGCTTTAGTAGAGGATCTAACTTTTTTCTACTCCATTCAATAGGATAAAATGGAGCTTTTAAATGCCAATTATGATCTGCTCCTCCCCCTTAATCATCCCCCTATGGGCCCCATTGGCTGTATTTTATAAGTTTATTTTGCTTTTATTTTTCAGGTTAGTCATATGATGGGGTCCTCTTAATGAACACTTCCAGGCTGACATCATCACCATGCTCTGCACCAATATACTGTGAATGAAGTGTTCCGGGGGTGGGATCATAACACCCTGCATTTACAATAGAGTCCTCCATGACCTGGACTTATGCGCATACTCACGACTGGTCTTTTCGACGGACTAAGTCCAACGGTCTTCCCGACTGACTTTTGGCGGAGTTCTGATGGACTTTCCAAACGGATGGACTTGGCCACACACAAGCACACCAAAGTCCAACTAATTCAAACGTGATGATGTACGACCGGACTAGAATAAGGAAGCTCATAGCCAGTCTGTCGGAACTAGCAAACAGACGATCTGATTTTTTAACCCGGACTCCAGTCCGTCGGAAAGATTTGAAACATGTTTTAAATCTAAAGTCAGTCTGATTTTTAGACAGCAAAGGTCCAATGAAGCCCACACATGATCAAATTGTCCGGCGGATTCATTCCGTCTGACCTAGTCCATCGAAAAAGCCGGTCGTGTGTATGCGGCATAAGTGACACTGGGCATCATTCAACCTGGAAGACAGAGGATATCTTATGACCTGCAAGGACTGCTCCAGTTTAAATGTGAAACATTTTTTCAGCACCTGAGGAATTTTTTTTATAAAATAAAATTGTAGCTCAGAGTTGGGATTTACGAGAAGTCAAGCTTTGTTTTTCATTTTCAACTGCCTGCCCATACCTCTGATAAGGACTTTTTTTTCTCAGAGAATAGGTGCAGGTACTCCCCCCTTCTGGGTCACCCCTTGTCCGGGCCCCCTACCCACCTCCTAGCAACGTCCCTTCATTCCAACCCCTACCCACCTCCCAACAACACTTCTTTTAAAGAATACAGAACCAAGTATTTTCTGGTACTAAGTAGTTGGTAAGGAATTTGCTAATGAACGGCAGTAACATAGGTCCTCTGCAGCCAGCAACAATAGACCCTCTCCAACAACAGTAGACTCTATGTCCGTGGGGGCCCACAATCACGGTCACGATGCTCCCGGCGTGCGCGCGCAAGCTGCCTCTTAAAGGGCAAAGTACAGGTATGTTAATCCAAAGACATGCAGGTAGGTTAATTGGCTTCTGGCTTCTGTCCAAAATTGGCCCTAGTACATGAATGAGGACCTTGGATTGTGGGCTCCTTGAGGATAGGGACCGATGTGGGTGTAGCAACATACAGGGAAAGGGACAATTGTAGACACTCACTCAGGTTGAACTGGATGGACTGGTGTCTTTATTCAACCTAATTAACTATGAAACTATGAAACTATGAAACATGCCCTTCTGTCGCAGTATATCTGTGTGAGGCATTTGGGAAGCGGTTAATGCATTCTAAAAAGCCTTCTGTGTGCAGCAGCCCTAATACTTACCTGAGCCCCATCTCTATCCAGCGATGTTGCACGAGAGTCTCGGCTGTCTCTCCTGTTTTACTGAGACACAGCAGCAGGAACCTTTGGCTCCCACTGCTGTCAAATAAAGTAATTGAGCCAATGAGGATAGAGAGGGGGGTGGGGCTGAGCTGGGTCTCCTTGTCTGAATGGACACAGAGCAGTGGCTCGCCTCAGGTGCCCCCATAGCAAGCTGCTTGCTGTGGGGGCACTGGGCAGAAGGGAGAGGCCAGGAGTGCTGGTGAGGGGCCAGAAAAGAAGAGGATCTGGGCTGCCCTGTGCAAAACTACTGCACAGAGCAGGTAAGTATAACATGTTTGTTATTTTTAAACAAAAAAACAAGACTTTAATATCAGTTTTACCACTTCCGGACCTCCACACACCGATATACATCCTAAGTTTGAAGAGGAATATCGCTGTTATGGCAATCTTCTTTTTTTCGCCTGGCGGTCCAGTTTCCGATAACAGAGGTCTCTGTGGCAGATTGACCGCAAGATCACTGCTTACCGTAGCCATCGGCAGCGGTGGAGGCAGTCGGCTGTTCAGCCATGCTGGATATGGAGATGAGTGAGGGGAAGATGGCGCCCATCCATCTCCATACCTTTTCTGGGCGGAAGTGATGTCAAAACATCACTTCCGCCCATAGCTCTTAAAGGACCATTTAAAAAAAAAAAAAAAATGTAAATGACAATTTTTTTGGGCTAACTTTACTGTTGTCTAATTTTTTAGTACAGTAAAGTTAGCCCAATTTTTTTTTTAGATTGTGAAAGATAATGTTACGTCAAGTAAATTACGCCAAGGTTCGCCATCACTGCTCTAGGGTGTTAGAAAAAAAAGGTATAATGTTTGGGGATCTAAGTAATTTTCTAGCAAAAACAAAAACTGTTTTTAACTTGTAAACAACAAATCTCAAAAAAAAGGCTTGGTTCTTAACCACTTGCTGACTTAATTTGCCGGGAGGGTGTCCCTGGACTTTCTCCCATGCTCGAGCAGCCTGTGCGTATCCTGCAGGGTGCGTACAGCACGCTCTGTGATCAGGGAGTCCATGAGACTCGCCTGATCACAGATCAGAGTAAGGGGTCAATCCCGACCCCTTACCATGTGATCAGCTGTCAGCCAATGACAGCTGATCATGTGATGTAAACAAAGCCAGTAATCAGCTATTTTTCCTCCTCATGCTGATAGTGTGAGGAGGAAAAATAAAAGCCGATCACCAGTACCCGCGAGAGGGAAATAGGTCCCGATCGTGAAGGGACCTACCATTGCCCACCAGCGCCCACCAGAGCCACCTACCAGTGTTCACAGTACCACCCATCAGTGCCCACAGTGTCACCTCACAGTGCCCACAGTGTCACCTCACAGTGCCACCTATCAGTGCCCTCAGTGCTGCCTATCAGTGCCCACAGTGCCGCCTATAATTTAATCAGTGCGTCATTACCAGTGCTGCCTATCCATACCACCTACCAGTGCCACCTACCAGTGCTGCCTATCAATACTACCTACCAGTGTGACCTACCATTGCCCGTCAGTGCCACCTACCAGTGCCCATCAGTGCCACCTATCATTGCCCATCAGTGCCCATCAGTGCCACCTGTCAGTTCCACTCATCAGTGCCACCCATCAATGCCACCCATCAGTGCCACCCATCGGGCCCATCAGTGCCATCTTATCTGTGCCTACCAGTGTCACCTTATCTGTGCCTGTCAGTTCAGCCCATTAGTGCCCATCAGTGCCCATCAGTGCAGCCTCATCAGTGAATATCAATGAAGGAGAAAAATTACCCTTTTTCAAAATTTTATAACAAACTATGAAACTTTTTTTTTTCAAAAATGTCTAATCTAATCTTAAGTGCCCAGTAAGAAAATGGTTACGTGGTTAATATTGAAGGTCACATTTCCCTCCCAGCCTGCAGATCAGGCATTACCGAATGCAGTTCAACTTGCCCCCCCCCCCCCCTTCCACAGGGACTACATTTGTTCGTTGGGACAGCTCCAAGCATTGCTTCTACCTCTTTTTTTTTAGCAGCATAGGGGGTTATTTACTATAGGAAAATTCACTTTGCACTGCAAGTGTACTTGGAAGTAAAGTCACTGTAGATCTGAGGAGGACATGCAAGGAAAATAAAAAACAGCATTTTAGCTTGCACATGATTGGATGATAAAATCAGCAGAGCTTCCCCTCATTTCAGATCTACCCCTTAGACTTAGAGCGACTGCACTTCCAAGTGCACTTGCAGTGCAAAGTGGATTTGCCTTTCGTAAATAACCCTCAGAGTCTCTTAAAGCGGTGTTCCGTCCATAATTTTTTATTTTTTGTTCTATCTTAAAATTGATCTACTATCTATGAAGTAACACATATCAATTATTAAAGATCCGTTCAACTTACTTCACATCTTGCCAGCGATCTTGTGGCTGTTTCCATTTTAGGTATGGGCATGTGAAACCCAGTTGATTTATCTTCCGGGTTTTCTGGAGAGAAGAGCATGCTGGGTAACCAGCATTCACCTCTCCATCTCGCGCATGCGCACTTAAACGGCGCTCGTATCGCCGTTAGTTTGTGTAGTTTCCAGCGACGGAGTAAGGTCCCGCCCCGTTGTTATGACAACAAAGATTTTATCAGCACCGTCATGCCCACAGACTCATGGGAAATGATGACACTCATTTCACAGGCGGCAAAAGTAAGAGAGGTAGAACACTGCGGAATAGGACGAAGGCAGATTAGGAATTCTGCCTAGTAACAGGGTTTTCCAGGCAAGTGAATTTTTTTTTTTTTTTACTAAATGATTATTAGTACATTAAAAGGAAGATGATAATGTGAAATTTATTATTAGGGTGGGCCTCCACTTTAAATAGTCTCCAAAATATGTGCTACTACCGTATATACTCGAGTATAAGCCGAGATTTTCAGCCTCTTTTTTGAGGCTGAAAGTGCCCCCCTCGGCTTATACTCGAGTCATCGCTGTCTGCCCGCTCGATCAGCGTGTCGAGCAGACAGACAGCGGCCATTCTATCATTCAAAAGCCGCGCCTCCGGCTCCGCCTTCGCCTGTGATAGGCGGAACACTGAATTTCCCAGCAGCCTGTGTTCCGCCTATCACGGACATCGTATCATCCTCGTACTACGGACGAGGATGATACGATGTACGTGATAGGCGGAACACAGGCTGCTGGGAAATTCAGTGTTCCGCCTATCACAGGGGAAGGCGGCGGCGCAGCTTTTGAATTTTACAATGGCCGCCGAGGCGCCGACGAAGAGGGCACGGGACGGAGGCAAGGCAAGGCAAGGCACGGCACGGGACGGGACGGGACGGGACGGGACGGAGGCAAGGCACGGCGGCGAGGCACGGCGGCGAGGCACGGCACGGGACGGAGGCAAGGAGGCAAGGCACGGGACGGAGGCTCGGGACAAAGGCTCGGGACACAGGTAGGCTGGACATACACACACACACACACACACACACACACACACACACACACACACACACACACACACACGGATGGATACACACACACACAGGGATGGATGGATGGATGGATGGAGACACACACACACAGGGATGGATGGATGGAGACACACACACACAGGGATGGATGGATGGATGGACACACACACACACAGGGATGGATGGACGGACACACAGGGATGGACGGACACACAGGGATGGACGGACACACAGGGATGGACGGACACACACACAGGGATGGACAGGCATGTCTTACCCTCGGCTTATACACGAGTCAATAAGTTTGCCAGTTTTTTTGGGGGTAAATTGGGGGCCTCGGCTTATATTCGGGTCGGCCTATACTCGAGTATATACGGTAATCACATTCCCTGATATATAAGGATCTACTAAAGAAATGTTTTACATAACATTTGCAGAAAACATATTTAAGCTGTATTATCTTTAAAAAAAAAAAGAGTGTCATTTTTATTCATGCAGTCACATTTCAGTATATCTCGCCATCTGGTGCCATGTGTGCATAAAAAAAAAGTGTCAAGCCTGAAAATAAAGCACATCAGGACTTCATTGCCGATACACATGCCAATGAAGGAAATAGCTTATAGGGATTTTTGCCGGCAGGGGAGAGAGCAGTTCAATGATACAGCTACACAAAAGTGACCACTCATCATGCAGGAAAGTCTTGTACCACCCTGGGCTACTATCATCTTGTGAATTCCCTTATCACTGGAGGGAAGTTCTTTTTAATTTAGCTCAGGTATTCGTCTCTGTGCTTGTAATGTTACATTTTGCTCAGCTATCTCACTCCTGTTTCAACTCAGTCTGGGCAGGTATTCACCGCGAGGTATTCCATTGTCTCTTTACTGGAAAATGAAACTTTCCGGGTGCTAGAGGTCTGTTTTCTGACAAATCGCAGCTAGATCTTCAATATGAAATGTCTGAGATCTCTTCTAACACGAAACTTTTCATTTTCCTGATAAAATCTCCAAATCCTAAATTGGCACCAACACGAGAAGATGAAAGATAAAGGTAAAATTATTCAAGCAACTGAAGTCGCATGATCCGAATGTTAAAGAGAACCTGTTAGGTACATCAAAGTGTTTCAACAATTGCAGTGCCTGCGTGTACCTTTCATAGGTCTAGAATTGAGTTCTGTGTGTCACAATGTTCATTAGAAGCCAGCAATAGGTAGGACGGATGCGAGAGTAGTGAAAGTCCTCAGACAGGTGCATACCTCCCAACTTTTTGAGATGGGAACGAGGGACACCTGATAACAAATGTATGTAGGCATTGGACCCCCCCCCCCGGCCACGCCCCCTGAGGGGGAAAGAGGGACTTTGTTCCAAATCAGGGACAGTCCCTCCAAATCCGGGACAGGCATTGGACAGACCCCTTGCCATGCCTCCTTAACTGGTTGCCGACCAGTGCACGACGATATACGTCGGCACAATGGCACGGCTGAGCAAATGAGCGTACTGGTACGTCCCCTTTATGATGCGGCATTGTGGGCGCGCGCCCCGCCGCATACTTCGTGACCATATGATCGAAATGTCCAAGTTCTGTGTGAAGAAATAGCTGGTTGTAAAGCAGTGGGTCGGGGAGCCAGCCGCCCACATCCTTAACCCTAATGGGTTTTACTTCCTTTTTTGTTCCCTGCAAAGTAAAAGCATAATGGGCATGGGTAGTATGCACTGTGACACTTACTGCAAACTAAGCCTGCGCTGTCCCCTCTGAAGGCCGTATGAATGTTCGATCCTCTTCCTTCCAGGGCCACGGACTCCAGCTCTGTGACTGGCTGGATTTGCATGACGTCACTACCACGCTTGCGCACGGGAGGCGTCAGTCATTCCACTCGCTAGTAAAGAAATGGCAAGGAGGGCTGTTTCTTCCCATTGCATGCGCCTATGACATCATTGGCGCAGTACAAATTACATATCTCCTAAATGTGTGCTGTACCTATAGGTAAGCCTTGTTATAGGCTTACCTATAGGTACAACTTGAAAATGGGGTTGATTTACTACAGGCAAATCCACTTTGCACTACAAGTGCACTTGCAAGTGCAATCTCAGTAGATCTGAGGGAAAGATCTGAAATTAGGGGAATCTTTCCTGATTTCTATCATCCAGTCATGTACAAACAAAAATGTAGTTTTTTATTTTGCTTGCATGTCCCCTTAGATCTACAGCGACTGCACTTCCAAGTGCACTTGTAGTGCAAAGTGGATTTGGGTTTGGTAAATGAACCCCTCTGAGCCATGGCTCGGCCCTGCCCCACCCTCCCACTCTCTCCTCATTGGCTCACAAGCTCTGATTGACAGCAGTGGGAGAAAATGGGCTCCCACTGCTGTCTTAGCCAATGAGGAGGAAGAGTCTCCATCCAGCCAAGGCTATTGTAAACATCGTTGGATTGGAGGGGGCTCATTTAAGGATGGAGGGGGGGCTGCTGAATACAGAAGTTTTTTTTTTTTTTTACATTATTTTTATTGTATTCACAAAGTACAATACAAATATACAACTAAAGAACAATAAAACGGTGTTGTGTTACCCATGCAGGGGTGAATAATGGGTAGCGTACAGTGCACATGTATGTGAGTAACATTTAGATGAAGTTGGTGCAATTTCCAGGTGGAATTATACAGCCTAGAGCAGCAGATTGAAAGGAGGATGGTAAGTGCTACTCATAGGTCATCAACCAATACAAGAAAAGACACAAGGAGAACCAAGAGAAATAAGGCAGCAGGGCTCAGTCACATATGAAGATCTAATGGATATCAGTGCCATAGGGTGTATCAGGAGGCAGAGGAAGGATCCGCTAACCACTTGGACCATACTTTTTCATATTTTCCTGGTCAGCCACGGTTGGCATAAGCATCCTTGTACAGCAGAAGACTATTGTTTATGAGTTGTTTCCAAAAGGTGATGGAAAGGGGGCCCCCTTCTTCCAGTGCATGCAGCCTCTCTAGCATAGAAGAGAAGGAGACCAACTAAAACTTTCCCACCCTAGTAGGGATGAGATTATCTGCCAGGCCCAGTAGACAGACCTCCATGGCTAGTGGGATTGAGGTCCGAGCGAACACATTGATGGTGGACAATACGTCCTTCCAGTACTCAACAAAGGGGGGGGACAGGTCCAGAACATACTGTATGGGTGAAGTCACCCTGGGACTGGGCACATCTCCAAAATTTAGAGGGGTGAGATACATTCATAAAGCCCACTATCAACTGACTTCGAAAAGCAACTCCGGGCTCTGAATGAAGGAATCTTACAGTTAGCAATGATTAAAAACAATTACAAATTAATTTGTAAAAATGATTTGCATTTATGTATTTTAAGTGCAATTTTTAACTGTTAGCTGGAGTTATACTTTATGCTGCACATTTTTTATTAAATCAAACATTGTCTTCCAGTTTTTAAACAGAAACCACACATTAAATACATCAGTTAAATAAAGTATTCCGTGGGTGGATCCCAATTAGTATAATGTTCATTTATGTATATAAATCGTAGAAGAAGCTATAAAAAGTGATTCTTTCTTAATTGCGTGTTAATGAAAGCCCCTTTCTTGTCTAACCAGTGGATTTACATGACTTGAGCAAATGCTTCTCTAATCCATTACCGGTACATTAAATTTAGTACTCTGTGTTGCAAAATGTCTTTTGTGTAATTATGACAGACAGAAGTAGCACCCTTGACAGATAGCAGGTCAAAGGTTGGAGTGTTTATTTTTATACTCCGCTCTCGGGGGGTGATGGTGTCATGCCACGGAGCTCCATAGTTTGACAAAGTTCAGCGGCCATGGCGCACCCTGCATTCCTGACTCTTGTACAGGAGATGCCAGCCCAGGGGTCTCTGAGAGAGGTTAGTCTGGGCAACTTGTTATAACATCTAAGATCTCTCCGCCGTGCCAAACAGATCAGGCTACTGTTTATTTTTCATGATATAAAACATATTTAGTAGATCGTGAAACTCTGAAATGCTAAGCTTCCCTAGCAATAAACCATCTTTAACTACCAGTCACCGGTGATCACCATGCAAATATTTTCCTATAATATGCAGATGGGAATTGTTGATGATTTTTTATTTTATTATTTTAATGGTAAGAAGTATTTTATTTAGGTAAATGTTCTTATGTTGTGGTAAGGGAACGAGACTGGGAGATCGGCCCCCCACCCAATCATCCATAAGCGGGATTTTTAGAGGACCTCAAGACCATACAGCGTATACTCAAAATTGTATAACAAATTCCAGTCTTTATTTGTACAAAAAAAATTTAAAATCAGGATATCCAAATACTTCATGATAAACATCATAAAAGGTGCATGGTAACAATCCATGTATATCGCCAGCATTCATGTCCCCTGCTAAGGAGGGCCTTGGGGATGGTTCCTCCCCCTCTGTGTGCGCCCTTGTCGCTCCGTGCCCTGAGACAGGAGTGTTTGCCGCATTGGTTGAATCCGTTGGCAGTTTCTAGGCATAGCAATCAGGAGTATTTTGTTCAGCTGCCAGTGGTACATATAAGCATACTTCATCTATTAAAATTGTTTTATAAATCTTAGATTAAATGAAAAATTTAATTGAATTAAATATTTCAAGGAAAACAATACTTTCAAAGACAGTGCAGTCTTTGAAAGTATTGTTTTCCTTGAAATGATCTCATTGTTACAATGCATTCTCTTTTAGAGTTTCTCCCTTTGTATCCCCCAGAAAAAGACCCTAATGTCTAAGGTCGAAATGCGTCGGGTTGGGGAGCATAGTACGATTACATAATTGATTATACTATACTATGTCCTTTTATATGTACAGGCATACCCCACTTTTAAGTACAGAATGAGGTTTATTTACTAAAGCTGAAAAGTGCAAAACCAGGCTCACTTGTGCATAGAAACCAATGAGCTTCCAGATTTTATTACAAAAGCTTAATTGAACAAGCCGAGGTTAGAAGCTCATTGGTCTCTATGCAGAAGTGAGCCTGATTTTGCACTTTTCAACTTTAGTAAATAAACCCCATTGTGTACTTAAAAGTGGGATATGCCTGTACTCACGGCTGTATTACTATGCACATGTTTTAGCCGTATGTCTAGAGCTCATGTTTTAATACATTAATGTCCTTTTTTTGTATTTTTTATTAAATAAACAATTTATACTTCTTTGTAAAAGAGAGAATTATTTCTTGAATTTTATGTTTTGCTGCCAATAAAACCCCATGGGGAAATTTTTCCATTTCTTCAGGAGGATCAGGATATGCTGGATTCCCACGGATATCATTGTTTTCAACAAGTTTCTTAGAATTCTACCGCTTCATCAGGAGAATATCTGTATTCAATCATTAGGATAGTAAAGGCCAGATATTAAAGTATCACAATGTATGTGAAAATTCAACAATAAAGTAGATAAAGAGGGGAAAAAGTGGAGAGCGCTGTCACTTCTAATTAATCATACCTATTTACACATAACTTGGAATTATTAGTACTACTAGTGGTTTGGGGGGGGGGGGGGGGGTCATTATTCTTTGCTATTAACAGCAATGGCAATATTTTCAATGGCAGTCAAGGCTTGTTAATTGTTTTACCATTTGCCAATAGTACTAATACTGTAAATATAACTTTATCAATGTTGATGATACATGCTTGTTCACACCAGACTACATGCTAGAATCAATTGTTTTCTGTGTTCCCTGGCATTAAGGCCTAGAACACTTGCATTTAGTGAGAGGTGGTAAAAATAGGCAGTGGAGCCACAGAGGCGTAACCAGAACCTTCAGTGCCCCAGTGCAAGAAACCATGAAGGGCCTCCTGCCCTCCAACCAGTGCCCTTCCCACTGATCCTGGGGCCCTGTACTCCCATTGTGGGATCCTTTATTATGGTCCCACAGCGAGTCACCTTCCTGTTGTCTTGGGATCCCCCCACAGTGGCAGAACACCAGAGCCCAGTTGTAAGTGCTACATTTGTGACCCTGACAGTTCTGCCACTGGTGTCAATAGTTTTTTTTATTTCTGTTGTTTTCATTTTGTATAATTGCTTTACCATGTTATCTTTCATTTTTTACAACTTTATTTGTTATTATTTTTTACATATTTTTTTTAAAGACCCCCATTGGGGGGAGCTTTGGTGAAATATAATAGGTCTAAACAGACCGCTGATATCTCACTTTTTAAAAAAGAGAAAGGGACTGGGGACAGAGTCATCAGTCCCTTTCTCTGCAACCTTTGCTGCACAGAATGAATGAACAGGAATAGCTCTGTACAGAGCTTCCTGTTCATTCCTAAACAGAGGCATAGTAAACACAGTTGAAAACATTTTGTTTCTGTACTTCTGTAAAGTACATGAAACACTTTAACATAAAGGAAGTACAGTTACAATACAACTCAATACAATAGGGTTCCAAGGGGACTGTTTGCGAGAGCTTACAATCTAAAGGGAAGGGCAAGTAATTCAAAAGGTAAGTATTATTTATTATTATTATTCGGGTTTTATATAGCGGCAACAGTTTGCGCAGTCCTTAACAAAATGAAGGCAGACCTTACAGTCAGGGCCAGATTAAGAACATCATGGGCCTGGTGCTGAGGATTTTGGTGGGGCCTTTTATAAACAATAAATAAATAAAAATGCAAACTATATTTTGTTATAACAATTTAAATTAAAGAGAGGGAGGATGAGAGAGAGAGAAAAAGAGAGAGAGAGAGAGAAAAGGGATGAAAGAGGTGTGAGGAGTAAGGGAGGGAGGATGAGAGAGAAAGGGGGGGATGAGAGAGAGAGGATGCACATGAGGATGTGTGGGAATGACATCAACGCAGCCTGGCCAAGGCAAGTGATGGAAGGCACAGAACCCAGAAGGAAGACCGGGTGAAGATGGAAGTGCCCGGACCCCGCCGGATTGATCACAGCACAGCACTGGAGGGCTCAGTTTGACAATTTAAGTGTACCCTAATGTGCTAATATGCTGGGCATACTTGTACATTATGGCATAACCTACCCCAGGGCCTCTAAAAAGTAGTAATGCTAGAAAAGTTTACTACCGCTTTAATATCACAGGAGCCTCTCATGGGGCCCCTACTGACCCTGTGGCCCTTGGGCAGTGCCTAAGTGCATAGTTGTCAAAATTTCAAAAATATTTTCAGGGACGCTTTTTTTTTACAAGTGCTATATTTAGAGTAGCTGACATCCCCCATTTTCCTCTATACATCACAATAGTAATTACAAAATTAAATAAGTACTAATAATGGGGCAGAACAAATATGAGGACTGTGAGATTTCCTTTAGTTGAACTTACAAAAGTGTTCCCATTCTAGAGCTGGTAACATTGAGGATATTCAGTATAATTTTAAAGAACAGTTTTTGTGGGTAAGAGGCATAGGGGAGGAGTATGGATGGTATAAAAGTGGGAAGTATGTGCAGGTGAGGGAGAGGAATGTTGAGGGTCTAACAGTGGGCACTATGTACATGAGAGGAGTGCAGAGGGTATGGCAGAAGGCAGTATGTACAGGAGAGTAGTGTGAAGGGCATGACAGTGGGCAGTATGCACAGCAGAGGAGTGTAGAGGGTATGACATTGGGCACTATGTATAAGAGAAGAGTGTGGAGGGTATGACAGTGAGCAATATGTACAGGAGTGTGGAGGGTATGGCAGTGGGTACTATGTACAGGAGAGAAGTGTGGAGAGTATGACAGTAAGCAGTAATTACAGGAGAGGAGTGTTGAGGGAGGGTATGACAGTGGGCACTATGTATAGGAGAGGAGTATGGAGGGTATGACAGTGAGTAGTATGTACAGGAGAGGAGTGTGGAGGGTATGACAGTGGGCACTATGTATAGGAGAGAAGTGTGGAGGGTATGACAGTGGGCACTATGTACAGGAGAGGAGTGTGAAGGGTATGACAGTGGGCAGCATGCACAGCAGAGGAGTGTGGAGGGTATGACAGTGGGCACTGTGTATAGGAGAGAAGTGTGGAGGGTATGACAGTGGGCACTATGTATAGGAGAGAAGTGTGGAGGGTATCACAGTGGGCACTATGTATAGGAGAGGAGTGTGGAGGGTATGACAGTGGGTGCTATGTATAGGAGAGAAGAGTTGGAGATATGAAAGTGGGCACTATGTATAGGAGAGGAGTATGGAGGGTATGACAGTGAGTAGTATGTACAGGAGAGGAGTGTGGAGGGTATGACGGTGGGCACTATGTATAGAAGAGGAGTGAGGAGGGTATGACAGTGGGCACTATATAAAGGAGAGAAGTGTATGACAGCGGGCACTATGTACAAGAGAGGAGGAGTGTGTTGGATATGACAGCGGGCGTTATGTATAGGAGAGAAGTGTGGAGAGTATGACAGTGAGCAGTATGTACAGGAGAGAAGTTTGGAGAGTATGACAGTGGGCACTATGTATAGGAGAGAAATGAGGAGGGTATGACAGTGGGCACTATGTATAGGAGAGGAGGATGAAGTAATCTGGGAAGGAAAAATGTAAAGGTTTGTGGAAGGATGTTTAAGGACTGCGTAGTGGTTAAGCGGGCCAGACATGGATTGAAATTACACCAATTAAGCAGAGACCAGCCATAGTCGATCTATGTATGGGCTAGCTGGTTTTACACAAATCAACCTATTAACCGACTTGAGTACAACCAGCCTGCCAGATTTTCCCCAAAACAATCAGTGCTGCCAGCTATAGCTGGGTAGGCACTGGTTAGTATCAGAGCCAGATATACACAGGCTACATACACCACGATCGTTAGAGCGAGAGTAATAATTCTAGCACTAGACCTCCTCTGTAACGCTAAACATGTAACCTGTAAAAAAATGTAAAGCATCGCTTAGTACACAACAAAAAATTGTGCTAACTTTAGTGTTTTTTTTTATGAATGAAACAGTTTCTTTCCAAAAAAAAGTTTGAAAAATTGCTGTGCAAATATCGTGTACCATAAAAAGTTGCAAAGACCACCATTTTATTCCATAGGGTCTCTGCTAAAAAAATATATAATGCTTGAGGGTTCTGAATAATTTTCTAGCATAAAAAAATGATGATTTTTACATGTAGGAGAGAAGTCTCAGAATGGGCCTGGGTTGCAAGGGGTTAATTATCATAAGTAATATACAAATAATTATTAGCAGCTCTGTGAGTCAATCCTCTCCGTCTGCTGCGGAGTGTTCCAGCTTGTATTTATACTGTCGCTCTGTATGCAGCTTCTGACAGGCTGCGCAAGGAGCCCTGTATCTCCGGAACCATAGCTGATAGCAGCCCCATATTTTACCAGTGCTGGAGTGGGTCTTTAGCTACCTACCCCCCAAATGTGGGGTCTCTGTGACTCCTGATCGCCGAGCTACAATCCTCGAAGTCTATCTTTTTTTTTTGGGCAAATGGGCCTATCTTGCGAAAGGGGCCTGGAGCTGCAGCTCCAATAGCCCCTATGTTAATCCGGCCCTGCTGAAAGGAGAATTAACCACTTAAGCTCCGGACCATTTGGCTGGCCAAAGACCAGACCACTTTTTGCAATTCGGCACTGCATCAATTTAACTGACAATTGCGCAGTCGTGCGACATGGCTCCCAAACAAAATTGACGTCCTTTTTTTCCCCCTAATAGAGCTTTCCTTTGGTGGTATTTGATCACCTCTGCGGTTTTTATTTTTTGCACTATAAACAAAAAAAGAATGACAATCTTACAAAAAACACATTATTTTTAACTTTTTGCTATAATATATATCCCCCAAAAATATATAGAAAAACATTTTTTTTCCTCAGTTTAGGCCGATACCTATTCTTCTACATATTTTTGGTAAAAAAAGATGCAATAAGCGTATATTGATTGGTTTGCACAAAAGTTTTTTTTTTTTTTTACTAGTAACGGCGGCGATCGCCAATTTTTATTGTGACTGCGACATTATGGCGGACACGTCAGACAATTTTGACACATTTTTGGGACCACTGGCATTTATACAGCGATCAGTGCGATTAAAATTGCATTGATTACGGTAAAAATGTCACTGGCAGTGAAGGGGTTAACCACTAGGGGACAGGGGAGGGGTTAATATGTATCCTATTTTGTGCTCTAACTGAAGGGGGGGATGGGACTGCGCAGGGAAACTCTGTATGGACAGACGATCTGACAGTTCCCTGTTCAGAGAACCGGAAACTGTGTGTTTACACACACAGCTGCCGGTTCTCCGCGTGCCCCAAGCGATCGCGAGAGCGCAGCGGTGATCGAGACCGCCGGGCATTTGCATGGGCTCAGGGAGCGTGTGCCCCCTAGTGGCCATTTATGTTACCGACGTAACATAGCGGCGATTCGCGCAGCCGCGCCATGCTGCCGCAGTACAGCTGCGGCGGCTGGTCGGCATGCGGTTAACCAAAAAAAAAAAAGGTTAATTCAATCCGCAAGGGACTTTTTTTTACCACTACTGTTGCTTTTTATTGGCTTTTAAAATTTACAAATGCAGCAATTTAGAAATTGTATGAAACGTTTAGCACTTTTTGAAAGATAAAAAGCACATTTTATAGACAACTATATAGATCAGACCAAAATGAGGAACACATGAGGAGGAAAGATGGACAGAGGGACATTGCTCCAAATCAGGGACAGTCAGGGGCGGACTGACCATTTGGCTACTTGGGCACTGCCCGAGGGCCCCGGGCCACTAGGGGGCCCCATCAGGGTTGCCAGCCTTAGTAAAACCAGGGACAGTATGTAAAAATCTGTGTTTTTTTTTTTTTACATCTGTCTCTGAAATGTTCCTTACCGACATCCTTTTGGTCTAAAAATCCTGAGATTATAGCTGCTCCAACTCTGTCTCCAGTACCTTCTCAGCCAATAGAAACATGTCTGTGTATGCTGTGTGTACATGTATGTGTATACTGTGTGATTGTATACTGTGTGTGTATACTGTGTGGACCCATAATCTCTGATTGCCTGGGGGGCCCATAATCTCTTATTGCCCGGGGGCTCCATAATCTCCTATTGCCCGGGGGGCCCCATGACTTGTCAGTCCGCCCCTGGGGACAGTCCCTCGAAATCAGGGACAGTCCCTCAAAATAAGGGACAGTTGGGAGCTATGAGGATGCATTAAGGTGAAGAAAACACAAGGGTTTACAACCCCTTTAATTATGGGCACATTAACCAAGGTCAGGGGCGGACTGACCATTTGGCCACTTGGGCACTGCCCGAGGGCCCCAGGCCACTAGGAGGCCCCATCAGGGTTGCCAGCCTTAGTAAAACCAGGGACAGTATGTCAAAATCTGTGTTTTTTTAATTTTTTACATCTGTCTCTGAAATGTCCCTTACCGACATCCCTTTGGTCTAAAAATCCTGAGATTATAGCTGCCCCACCTCTCCAGGACCTTCTCAGCCAATAGAAACATGTCTGTGTATACTGTGTGATTGTATACTGTGTGTACATGTATGTGTATACTGTGTGATTGTATACTGTGTGTGTGTGTATACTGTATGACCCCATAATCTCCTATTGCCCGGGGGCCCCCCATGAGTTGTCAGTCTGCCCCTGACCAAGGTTATTGTTATTCAGAAGCAGCCAATAACATTGCTGAGTTTTCTGCCTGTATTATCTTTGCTTCCCATTTCAGTCTTGTTTGAAAAGCTGATCGCCGAGCGAAGACGATTGAAGTTAGTTAGGAATCTTGCGGCACATCATTTAGGATAAAGATCAGACTCTTAATTTTAATTCCAGACCTCTCAGCTGTGGTCTAAGTGACATCTCCTCAGCATTTGTGACATTTTCCAGTGATACACCATTATATCATTTTAAACTCCAGAGACCAGATGACAAGATTCCGAGACAGACTACGGATTACAAAAAAAAGAAAATGGTCATGGGACACCCGGAGAATTCCTCCATGCCGCAAATGAATATTGATATGTTTACTGAAGTGCGCCATGAAGGAAGCGATCCGTTTGCCAATAAAGTAGAAAGGCGACTACTGTGCGGAGTTTACAAATCAGCGGCACAATATCAGGTGTTCGTTTTTTTTTTTATTGCAGGCTTTGCAGAGCCGCTAATCTCAAGAGATAATCTCTCAAAATCAGATCAAAACACCAACTTGTTTCCTACTTGAAGTGGTAATGACTGCACAGGCAGCCCTGTAAAATGTTTAATGAATGCAAATGACCAAGTGAAATGATTTGATCGGCGTGTGAATCCACGCTGGCTATTGTTCAACAGAGGAGAAAAGGAAAAGGAGACATTGGAAGTGACTCTTTATATGAGCATAGGAGCAGAATTGTAATCACAACAACATTAAAGGGCTTGTAAACCCTTGTTTTATTTTTTGTTTTGTTTTTTAATAAAAATAACAATATACTGATGTAGCACCCTGATGTTTAGGCGGGGTTGCTCCTAAAATTTACCTGCCAGGTGTAGTTATCTTGGCTCATTGTTAGGGATCAATTGAGTTCACCCTAACGCCTCGTACACACGATCAGATTTTCCGACGGGGAATGTGTGATGAAAATCCAACCGTGTGTACGCTCCATCGGACAATTGTTGTCAGACTTTCCGCCAACAAATGTTGGATGGCAGGTTTTCAAATTTTCCGCCAACAAATCTGTGTTGTCGGACTTTCCGATCGTGTGTACACAAGTCCGTCGGACAAAAGTCCAAAGTACAAACACGCATGCTCGGAAGCAAGGACGAGCCAGAAGCGGTCGGTCTTGTAAACTAGCATTCGTAATGGAGAATTAACACTCATGACGTGGCAAATTATGAAATCTCCAAATGCAGCGCACAATTTTCTTCTTCTTTAATGATATAATAATGAAGCTGCTTTGCTGGTGATACTGATGGAGTTATTGCAAACTAATTTTTAACCACTTGACATCCGTGCTATAGCCGAATGATGGCCACAGTGCGGATCTGAATACCCAAGAGGCCGTCATATGAGGGCCAATGACATGATCACATGATCAAAACAAAAGCTCAGTGATAGTTTTTTTTTTTTCTCCTCACGCTGACAGCGAAGGAGAAAAAAAAATAGCCAAAAGGGACATCGGTCCCGAAAAGGAAGAGGCAATTATGCCTCATTTATTCCACCTATCAATGCCCACAAGTGCCACCTATCAACGCCCACAAGTGCCACCAATCAATGCCCACCAGTGGTGCCAATCAGCGCCGCCTAGAAGTGCTGCCTATCAGTGTAACCGATCAGTGCTCATCACTGCCACTCATCAGTGCCACCCATCAGTGCCCATCATTGCTACCTATCAGTGCCCATCAGTGCCGCCTCATCAGCGTACATCAATGACGGACAAAAATTACCCCTTTTAAAATTTTATAACAAAATTAAAAATTGGGTACAATGTTGTATGACCGCGCAATTGTCATTCAAAATGCATCAGCGCTGAAAGCTGAAAATTGTTACCACAACACCATTATCTCATAGTTTTTAAGATCAAAGATACAACTATGTTGGTGTCCCTTGTCAATTTTACATTGTATTCTTTAAAATGTAACTGCCTACTCCCAAACTGTCATTTGAAGTAAAACACATAACCAAGTATTATTCTCCACAATTTTTTTTATTGTGCATTAAAAAAAAGAAAACAAATACAATTAGACATGCTATCTGCCAATAGAACTTAACCAAAAAGTGCATTCTATGCATCCAAAAATATAGAAAATATACCAAATCAAATCATTATTCAACCAGAAAAAATAATGTCAAAGCAATAACTCAGAAACGAACTGACAAGTGCAAAATGAAAATTGCAAAATGAAAAGCGTGAATCAACTCTCAACTTCTACTAACACAAAATTAGCAGAAGGAGGCCAAAGGGTGGCGCTAAAGAGCTGAAAAACCACGTAGTACGTCTAGTATGTCACTACGTTTGTAATTGTTGGCCAACAATTGTGTGGCTGTGTGTATGCAAGACAAGTTTGGACCAACTCCCTTCGGACAAAATTCCACGGTTTTGTTGGCCAACAATCCGATTGTGTTTGAAATTGCTGAACTTCTCTCTTCTGCCGCTGGGTCACTGGATACCTGACAACATTAGTTATGACAAGGGCAAAGCAAAGACAGATTAGGAGTATATGGGGTATCTCAGCCAATGGTCAGAGGTTTTTCTAAATCCCTTGGCCTGCTGGGAGAAGCTATGTATTTGGGTGGAGTCAGGTGATCAGGGTTGTGCGCCACATGGATGGATTTTTGGGTGGATGTGTGTTGTACTGCCTGGGCTCCTAGGCTTGAGTTTGGGCCTATACCAAACATATATTGCTGCTAGGCTGTCTGAGGGCCTACCAGAAGCAAGAGAGTAGCGTAGGGTTGAGATTGCAGTTTGCAGTCCAACCAGAAGTTAGAGTGGAAACTAAGGGACCAACCACCTTGTTACCAAGGACCTCAGTGAGTAGATGAAGCAAATACCGGAGCAGAAATTCTCACCAATTGAGGACGGTTAAGAATCAGGAAATTTCAGCAGGTGTCAAGCCAGGGACCCAGCCAGCGGAGGTGACCCTTGCAGAGCAGCTTTGTGTGTCAGGCCAGGGACCGAGCAGGCCAGTGGGGTGAAGCTTGATAAGTATCTGGAATGCCAAGCTAGGGACCCAGCATAGAAATGGGGGTGACGCTAGAAGATACTACAGTGAAGATTGGAAGAGCTCAAGGGATCCAGTGGTAGTGAATCAGCAGGTCTAGTAAGAGACCGGGAGCTCAGTGGGTTGAAGAACTACAAGAAGTGATTGTAGTGGAAGTGACGGAACTGTTACACCTTGTGTTACAAACTGTTAAAAATTGTTGCCATAGGAGACAGCATTCCTGCACATGCACACCGTGTTCCTGTAGAAGATTGGAGTCTGCCAATTAACATTGCAACTGCTAAAGGATGCCCTGGCCCTAACCTTTTCTCCCAATGTTCCCAAAGAATCTCTTTGCATTCAAGAAGTGTTTGGCTCGAAAGGTTCTCATTAGATTAGAGGAGGCCCGGGACATTGCTATTCTTACCTGCTCTGTGCAATGAATTTGCACAGAGTAGCCCCGATCCTCTTCTACTGGGGTCCCGTGCCGGCGCTCCAGACCACTCCTCTTCATCAGGTGTCCCGACGGAAAGACGCTTTTCTCTGAGGGGCACACATGCGGACTTGCTCCTGAGTCCCGTTGCTGCATTCATGGACACTGGCTCAGCCCCGCCTCCACTTCCGTGTCACTGGATTTGATTGACAGCACCGGAAGCTAATGGCTCCTGCTGCTATCAATCTGTCCATGAGGAGAGAGACAGCGATTGTGCACATCGCTGGATCGGATCAGGCTCAGGGGTCTGGGGGGGAGGGGGGGCTGCAGAACAAAAGGTTTTTCACCTTAATGCATAGAATGAGGCTTTACAACCACTTTAACCCCTTGCTGACCACCCACCACAGATGTACTGTGGCAAGGTGGCTCAGCTGCGCAAATCGCCCTACTGGTATGGTGATTCATACACATGCTTTCGTGGTATGCTCTGATTGGCCAGCGAGGTAGCCAATCAGAGGGTCCAGCGGAATCAATGTCTGCTGGTTGCCCACGATCCTTCTCCACATAAACAGAAGGGGAATCTGCCGAAGTGAACAAGGCAGATCCCCGTTCTGTCAGGGGATGACACTGAGATCCATCTTTCTGCTCTCATGCACTAGCGTGAGAGCAGAGTGTGTCTACGGCACAGAGTGCATGACATGCGCAGGAAGGAGTGTATATGACAAGGGGGCCGTGAGCATGCGTTCCTTCTGCTGTGCGCGTTCGCTTCTTCACTCTACAGGCGCAAGGTTTGCCCTCGCGAATCTGCTTGGCCAAGGGCAGTGTAGAGGTGGGTGGGAGTCTGGCGACGTCATGACTCTGCCATCCGAGCGCTGGAAAATAGACCCGCCCATCGGTTCTAGAGTTTTGCAGGGCCTCAAATGCAGAAGGGATGACAATTCAAAGGTAGGGATACATGCAGAAGGCATGTATATACATATAGATCCCTAGTATGCCATTACTTTGTAAATGATGAGCGCGGATTTACATCCACTCTAATGCATATAACGCATTAAGGTAAAAAAAAAGAAAAAAAAAAGCTTCTGCTTTTTAGAACCGTATGTTAATTTGGAAAAAGGGGGGGGGGGGAGAAAAGAAAAAAAGAGGCAAAAAGGGTGCAGGGGGGCATGAGAAAAAAAGAAAGTGGGGGGTTGGTAGATGGTGTAGCAGCAGAAGAGGACTTGGGCGGTCAATAGGGAAGACACTGGACTTCACCATATTCCCTGTAATCTCCTCTCCATGTTGAGCTTTACTGTTGTTATGGCCAAACCTGAGAGACCATCTCTGTTCCACCCTTAGGCTCACCAAACTGGTGTCACTGGCACATAATGTTAGTGAACTTTTTTTGTATTTACCCTACACCTAAAGAAGCTATTAACTGCAAGATCATTTTTTTTTTTTTACATTTCAGGAGTTGGACTTAGTGTTACTAAACCCCCAACAGTAAAATCAGTCTGTATATGCAGTAAAGCATGCTTGTACTACTGTGGAATCTAAGGAGTTAATCCTCCACATTGTGCAAAAAAGGCTGTTTGATCCTGTTTTCGCTAATCTTCCCCTTCTTTTACTGTCCCTAATCCATCTGCTCATAAGACAGAGCCTTGGGGGCACTATGCAAATGCTCAGTTTGGTGTGTATTGCTGGAGAGAGGGTGGGGGTGCATGTGATTCACACAGGGCCAATCAGCGCTGTCCAGGCAGAGGGTAAGGGGTCCTGCGGCCTCATAGGATAGTCAGGAGAATGAAAACTCCTCCTACAAGCTTTAACCAGACACTTATAGAAGTCACAAGACTGCTATATACTGCTGATGAGAAAAGGTATTTGGCAGTTTATATTTACTAAAATAATTGCATTTCCATGTTCTGTGTACTGTGGGAGACCACATATAGTGAATGCAGGGTCCTGGGTTTAGTAACATTTTAAAAGGAGAACTCCATTCTATATTTATAGCTGAACCTTGGGCAAAAATACCAACTAATGCATATATATATATATATATATATATATATATATATATATATATATATATATATATATATATATATATATATATATATATATATATATATATTAATGAAACAAACTGTTAAAGTACAGTATATGTATAGCCAAACTTTTTTTTTTAGTTTTTGGTAGAATAGGGTAGGATTAAAACTACTTTCAGTTTTTCTTTGGCACTTGGGAAAACCTCCTTCATTTCCTGTGCCAGAGCTGCAACAGGAAGTAGATTTTATAGGGGAACCCCACTAAAAAAACAAACAAAAAATGGGGTCCCCAGGAGCCCTGAACAGAAAACCACTTTTAAATATTTTACTTCCCACTGCAGCTTGAGGTTTGCTCGGCTGAACGTGCTTTAGTTGGGATGTTTGCTAACTCTCCTTAACAATGGCTGAGCCTGCAGCTCACCCCTAGAGAGTACAGAAATCTCAATACACCATGCAGTCTCCCTTATGTCATTTAATCTTCTGGTCAAATGTCCTTAGCCTATAATGTTAGACTATTTTTTCTATCGGTCTAATGTTCTTATGGCTATTTTCCCTTTATAGAATTTGTTAGGGAATGTTACATTAGCCTGGCGAAATGCAACATATTCCAAACAATATGCATTATTGCAGCACTGACCCCATAGGGCTTGCTGAATGTAGACTTCAGAGGCCTCTTTCTGTGTACCTGCAGCTGGTTGCTAAGGGTTTCCACTTTGGTGCTAGAGGTTTCCACTTGTCCCACCCTTACTCCTGTTTGCTTGTTACTCAATGACCAGTCCAGGGTATTTGGATTTTTGTATTTTATTTTGGAACTTGGATGGGAGAGGGGGTGGGTGGGATACTCCAACTTGATCTATTCACAGTGGATAAGGACAACTCTCGGACAACTCTCGGCCTCTCCTGATTATTTGTGGAAGCAGTCACACTGCTTTAACCATACAGCCACATATATGGAGGAATTAAGTCTTCTTGGTCTCAGTAGCAGCAGACTTGATGCACTACATTATCTTCAGGATACTCTCTAGCATCCCCTTTACTGACACCCGTTCACTGACTCTTCTAGCTGAAGGGTTGCGGCCCTCACTCAACAGGCCCCCAAAGACACAGATCTGCACTCGCAGTAGGCAGAATCAGATCCTTCCAGGCATCTCCCTTCCAGCCAGCTCTGCAGGACCTCTGGGTTTAGCTTCTCTTTCCCTCTCTCTATAGACCATTGGGTCGACCACCCAGGGCCGCACGACCAGCTCTGTGGAGGAGAGGACAGCCTCCCCCTCCCTCCTGGACTCTGTTCCATGGCTCAACTAACCCCCGAGAACATATACCCTGGGCTTTTATACATTGTCCCAACATGTAGTGCAGCACTTTTCCACTGCCAATTGCCAGGACTGTAACAAAGCCTGTGCACTCACTTGTCAGGTCTTCTCTCACTGTCCAATGTGCCTCTCTATTATAAAAGTGAGGGACAGTCAAACAAGCTGAGCTGCACTTGAGCACAATGAGCAGACCTAACCAATAGATCTTGCTCCCTGGTAGGCAGAGAGCACTCTAAGTTTTACCTGACCATCTTCCTGATAAGCAGAAAGACCAAAAACTATACTCTCTTCTAGCACGACCTTGGAGTGTTACATACCTTGTAGTGGAGTCTGACCTGTAGGAGGAGGCCTCTCTTACAGCCCTGGCTCAGGAGCCACTGGTATGGGAACAGTAGACTTGATACGCAGTGAGGTAGGAGTGCCTGTGGGTATTGTGGTGTAGGCACAGATGGATGGACGATGAGCCACCAGATAGGTCCGGATGCCAATGTTAGCGGAGGCAGATGCAAGTCAGAGACCTGGAAGCCGGTACAGACTGGAGCAGAGTGAGACAAGCCGGGTCAGACACAGGTAATCAAATACAGCAGATCAGTAGGTTGAAGCAGGGTGAGACAAGCCGGGTCAAATACAGGTAGTCAGGCAGATAGGGCTGTAAGCTGAAACAGAGTAAGATGGCCAGGCAGAGGTCATCAACAGGGTATCAACAGAAAAGTCCTTATAGCAGGGTCAAGGCAAGCCGAGGTCAGAGTTGGAGATATCAGGTAAGTAACAGAGCTGAGTTAATACAGGTGATCAGAAGGCAGGTACAGGTTTTCAGGGTTTACTTCCTCTTTAACCACTTCCCACCCGGCCAATGCACATATACGGCCGGGTGGGAGCCGTCTACTCCTGATAGGACGTTCAGGAACGTCCATCAGAAGGAGCGGGATCGCGCGCGCGCGCGTGCCCGCGCACCGGCGCGATCCCGATGCGGCCGTGTCACCCGGACGCGGCGCATCTCAGATCGGCAGGAGGGCTCTGTGATTGGCCCTCCTGATCACATGACGGCCGTGTCCAATCACAGCCGTCATGTGATGTAAACAAACAGCCGGTTGCTAGGCAATCGGCTCCTCCTCTCCTCACACAGAAGTCATCGCTGAGGAGAGGAGAGCAGATCGCTGCAGCCGGCTGATGATCAGTGAGTATGAGCTGTTTTTTACAACTTTTTACTCACTGATCACCAGTCTAGTGTACACACAAATCACCACGCAGTAAACACACCACACAGTATAAACACAATGTCCCCACACATGTCCCCAAAACATACATGTCCCCAAATAATAAAAACACATGTCCCTAATAATAAAAACATGTCCCCCACATATGTCCCACTAAAATCACATGTCACAATGATTATCTGCACACATATGTACGTGATCACCTGCACACATATGTACATGGTCATTTGCGTACATATGTCCGTGATCACACAAACCAATTATTATACACTTAACGGAATTTTTTTTACCAAAAACATGTAGCAGAATACATTTTGGCTTAAATTTATGACAAAATTTGATTTTATTGGATTTCTTTTAAAATAGAAAAAAGAAAATATTGTTTTTTTTTCCAAATTTCCGCTTTTTTGCACTTATATCGCAAAAAATTAAAAACAGAGTCGTGAATAAATACCACCAAAATAAAGCTCTATTTGTGCGAACAAAATGATAAAAATTTCATTTGGGTACAGTGTAGCATGACCGCGCAATTGTCACTGAAAGCGCTAGAGCGATGAAAGCTGAAAATTGGGCTGGGAAGGAAGGTGGCGAAAGTACCCTGTATTGTAGTGGTTAAAGGAACCTATTTAGAAAATAAAAAAAGTAAGCTTTACAACCCCTTTAATATTCTTTGTCTGAATTTCTCACTTCCTGTTCCTCCTCAGCAAGCTGTTCAGTAAGCTGTTCTGGCTGACTAAACACCACTCGGATGATGGTGTGAAGTTTACTGAGGAGAAACAGGAAGTGAGAAATTCAGACAAAGAAAAAAAACATTTAGAAGGGAAATTGAAGGAAAGGGTAAGTGAACCAAAAATGCACTAGCTTAACCCCCCTAGTGGTAATCCTGAGTCTGGCTCGGGTTAGGAATTTACTGATAGAAGCGGTAACCCAGAGCCAGACTCGGGACCGCTTCGCTGGATGCAGGGGAGGACACAGTGAGACTTACTTACCTTGTCCCCTGGATCCAGCGATGTCCTCCGCGCTGTGTGAGCGAGCTGTCCTCCGCTCGATTCACATTGCCGAATGCCGCCGAGCTCCGTTCCCTGCGACGTTACGGCGCACGGGAGCGGAGAACGGCGGCAAATTCAAAAAAGTTAAAAGACACAAAACACACACAGCACTGTAATCTTACAGATTACAGTACTGTATTACAAAATACACACCCCCTTTGTCCCTAGTGGTCTGTGCAGTGCCCTGCATGCACTTTTATATTATAAATACTGTTTTTTTCTGCCTGGAATTTGGAGATTGTCCATAGCAACCAAAACGTGTCCCTTTTTCAGCGTTTTAGGATTTGATTACATTATTGAATATTTTTTATTATTCTTTATTATATTATAAACTTTATTATACCCGGGATGTCTGCTAGACTCTGGTTTGAACAGATTTAAGAGAGTTATTCCTAAGAATTGCAGGCCTACAATGCCAAATTTCCATGCAAAATAATTGTACCGCTTTCAGCACCTAAAACCGGACTGAATCATACCGCCAGGAAGGTTAAAGGATCCTATTTAGAAAATAAAAATCTAAGCTTTACAATACAACCCCTTTAATATTAGCTGCATTTACAAATCCTATAACGCATAGTGGTCTTTCTATAAAAAAAATAAAAAAACTGCTTTGCAAATGTCTCAGCATTCATACAAACATCATTGATGTAGCACCCTCCTTGTTAGGGACCTGTTGTGGCAAGATGGAGGTGCGTGCGCGTGCACATGGCCACACGGGTGCCAGTACAACAAGCCGGACGGCAGCAAGTGTGCGCTCCGAGCGCGGTGTGCACGTGTCCGGGGGCACGAGTCGGATGCGTGTGAGCGCGCATTAGACGCTGTTTAGCCAATGGGCCTTTAAAAGGACAGCAGCTGCACAAGTGCAGTGCTGTTTGATCTGTAGCTAGTGAATCCTGATGGGTTTACTTCCTCTTTCATTCCCTGCAAAGGTAAAGCCTAATGGACTACTATGCATCGCATAGTAGCCCATTATGTGTTACTTACCTGACACAGGAGCCAGCGAAGTCACCACTGTCCCCTGTAGTGCTGCACATCCATCTTCTCGGTGGGTCTCACCACTCTGCAGCTGTCATTCGGCGAAGCCGCGATGACATCACTCCCACGCATGCGCACGGGAGCTGCCACGCGAGGCATATCGTGGTTGACGGGTGCCGCGCTCAGTGCGCCTGCGCGCCACTGTCTACGGCACATGTCTTTTGGCAAATACACGGTTTAGGAGATATTTCTTGGACCTACAGGTAAGGCTTAATCTAGGCTTACCTGTAGGTCAAAGTGTGTTGTAAGGGTTTATAACCACTTTAAGCTAGTGCATTGTTGCTTCACTTACCTTTTCCTTTGATTTCCCTTCTAAATGTCTTTGTCTGAATTTGTCACTTCCTGTTTCTCCTCAGTACACTTCACACCATCATCCGAGCGGTGTTTAGTCAGCCAGAACAGCTTACTGAGAAGGAAATTCAGACAAAGAAAACAGAAAAAAAACATTTAGAAGGGAAATCGAAGGAAAAGGTAAGTGAACCAACAATGTATTAGCTTAAAGGAACCTATTTAGAAAATAAAAAACAAACCTTTACAACCCCTTTAAGTATGAATATGTCTTGATACTGTCCACCTGAATCTTCCTGCACAGCAGCCTACAGAAATTGAGAGGGAGGGCCAGCAATGGGTCCCAATCCAACCGCTGTGGTGTGCATGTGTTTATAAGAAACATACTAATAGGAGAAGTAAGCAGAGGAATGTCCTCATCTGTATGTTGTTGCCCCTTATTTTTATTTATTTATTACTGGTACTTATATAGCACCGTAAATTTATGCAGCATATTACATGTACTATATATTATTCATTGACATCAGTCCTCTCCCTGAAGGTGCTTACAATCTAAGATCCCAAACTCACATTCCATTCATACATACCAGAACCAATTTAGAAAAGAGCCAATTAACCTACCAGCATGTGGGAAGAAACCGGAGCACCCTGAGGAAACCCACACAGGCAAAGCATGCAGACTCAGTAGTGCCATGAATAAGATTCAAAGCTACAACCTCTGTGCTGCCAGGCTGAAGTACCAACCCCAGACAGTTGAACAGTGGTTTAACACAGTTTTTTGTTTTACTCTCACCTGATTGGGTATTTTTTACAAAGTGAAGCTTCACACATTTACATTTACTAAGAAAAGAGAGTGCAACCGGACATGCAAAGTTCACAGTCTATTTGCCTTAAAGGGGTTGTAAAGGCAGAACGTGTTTTATCTCAATGCATTTTATGCATTAATGTAAAAAACCTTCAGTGTGCAGCAGCTACCCTAATACTTACATGAGCCTTATTTCGATCCAGCAATGTTGCATGAGTGCCTCGACTATGTGGGGCTCTACTTCCTGATTGGCTGAGACACAGCAGCAGGCACCATTGGCTCCCACTGCTGTCAATAAAAGTCAGTAAGCCAATGAGGAGAGAGGGGGGCAGGGCCAAGTCGCCTCTCCGTGTCTGAAAGCACACACAGGTCAGCGGCTTGGTTTGGGTGCTCCCATAGCAAGCTTCTTGCTGTGGGAGCACTCGGCAAGAGGGAGGGGCCAGGAGCGCCGGGTAGTGACCTGAGAAGAGGAGGATCCGGGCTGCTCTGTGCAAATCCACTGCACAGAGCAGGTAAAGCCTCGTACACACGATTGTATTTTCCGACAGGAAATGTGTGATGTCAGGCTGTTGGAGGAAAATCCGACCATTTCTACACTCCATTGGACAATTGTCGGATTTTCCACGGATAAATGTTGGATGGCAGGCTTTAAAAATTTCAGCGGACAAATTTCTGTTTTGGATTTTTTCGAGCGTGTGTACACAAGTCCATCGGACAAAAGTCGAACGTACTGTACAAACACTTACATTATGCTCGTATGCAGAAGCGGTCAGCCTTAAAAACTAGCGTTTGTAATGGAGAATTAACATTCGTGATGCGGCAAATTATCAAATCTCGAAATGCAGCGCACAATTCTCTTCTTCTTTAATGGGATAATAATGAAGCTGCTTTGCAGCTACTGATGGAGTTATTGCAAACTGATGGAGTTATTGCAAACTAATTTTCAAAGGCATTCTTTTTCTAGTGATATCAAGTATAATATTATTATGCTTTTTTTATTATTTGGGCAAGTTACCACAACACCATTATCCCGTAGTTTTTAAGATCAAAGATACAACTATGTTGGTGTCCCTTGTCAATTTTACATTGTATTTTTTAAAATGTAACTACCTACTCCCAAACTGTCATTTGAAGTAAAACACACAGCCAAGTATTATTCTCTTCATTTTTTTTTTATTGTGCATTAAAAAAATAAAAAATAGACATGCTATCTGCCAATAGAACTTAACCAAAAAGTGCATTCTATGCATCCAAAAATATAGAAAATATACCAAATCAATTCATTATTCAACCAGAAAATAAAATAAAAGCCTCCTGCATGTGTCCTGCTTCTTAATATAGGAGGTCAACAATGCCAAAAGTTGGTGAAAGCAGGGGTTCTCTCATCCGGAGATAATTCCAAAAATCATCCGGATTATTCTCCTGGAGCTCCCACAGCAAAGACATATGACATAATTGGTCACAATTAATAAAACATCCAATTTTTGGTCCAAGAAATCCTCCCCCTCCTGTCCCTGGACTGGACATAGGTCAAAGCAATCACTCCAAGGCCAATAATAAATAACACGTCTGATTCTGCAACCTGTCTGATTGATGAACGGCCGCTCAGAAACGAACTGAAAAGCGAGAAAATGAAAAGCGCGAAATGAAAAGAGTGAATCAACACTCATCAATATTAGAAGAAGGAGCCCAAAGGGTGGCGCTAAAGAGCTGAAAAACCCACATAGTACATCACTACGTTCGTGTTTGTTGGCCGACAATTCCTTGCCAGTGTGTATGCTAGACAAGTTCCTGGCCAACGCCCTTCGGAACAAAGTCTTAGGTTTTGTCTGCAGAAAATTTGATCGTGCGTATGAGGTTTAAGTATAACATGATTGTTATTAAAATAAAAAAAAACAAGACTAATATCGCCTTAAATAAATCAACTTCTATGTGTTATTTTAATGCACAAAATACATAGTGAACCCCAAGTCTGTGAATAGAGTTTTATAAGAAAAAAGCATAAATATGTCAGTATAAAACTATACTGAGTACTACTGCCTAGACTGCCTTCATAGTAATTACTGCTCTCTGCAAATACTGTCATTAGGTGGATCAAACACAGGTTATATTGTATGTCATTTAATCCTGACTGTTGCATTCACAGACTGTTAGGTTTCTTAAAAGTGTTTGTGTTTGGATAGGTATGTCTAAAAATAGCATCTCTAGACACTCGTCCCGACTTAAGCGCTATCGAGTGAAATCCAAGGGAATAAGATAAATCATTCTCCCAATGTCTCTTGTGAACAAGTTGGGAACAAACAAATCAAAACAATAAATTAGTATAATAAGTCTAATCCCTGGAATGTGGCAACAACTGCAGGAAACAGGGAGTCTACAAATTCTCCCTCTGATCAGCTTGTAACCACCTCGGATTTAACAAGTGATAGACTTACAGAATAGGAAAAAGATAAAAAGTCAACAAAATGACAAACAGGCATCTATGGCTACCGCCGCAATCAGCCATGTATGAAAAATCAAAGATCGCAGTACTGTGTGAAGGAATACAATTTGTCGCTGTGGCTATTACTACTAATGTGCCCCAATCAGTTAATAAGGCACCGGTCTCTTAAAAGGTTGTTAAAGCAAAACATGAAACTAAAGTAGATGCATAGGTGTGCACGGGGGGTGGGGTGCGGGGTACACCCTAATTACCCCATGAACTAGCGCCTTCCAGTGTATCAAGTGTACAGAAGTGTGCGGGGCATATGGGACCCAAGGGAAGGGGGGCCCATTGTGCCCTGTAACACTACACACCCAGAGTGATCCATATCTCTCTTACCCCCCTCACTCTTCCATCTCTTACCCCGTCTCACCCTCCCCTCTCTCTTACCTCTCTCAGTTACCCCCTCACTCTCCCCTCTCTCTTACCACCCTCTTTCCCACCCCCTCTCTCTTTCACCCCCTCTCTCTCACTCCCTTCTCTCTTTCTCATCCCTTACTCTCTCCCTCTCACCCCCCACCCCTATTTTTACATTATGGATAGAGATGTGTGTTTTATTCACAGGTACCTATTTTTTCACTGTTTATGATATTATGTATGTTGAACCCTGGAGTGACATCTTTCCCTGGCCACAGGATGATTTTCCCTCCCTGCTGTAGAGTGAGCATGGGGAGAGAGAGGAGGACACAAAAGACACTTATATATGTGTCTTACATATGGGACACGAGGGAAGGGGGGCCCACTGTGCCCTGTAACGCACTACACACTCAGAGTGATCCATATCTCTCTTACCTCTCTCACTTACCCCCTCACTCTCCCCTCTCTCTTACCCCCCTCTTTCTCACCCCCTCTCTCCCACACCCCCTCTCTCTCACCCCCTTCTCTCTTTCTCATCCCTTTCTCTCTCTCTCTCTCTCACCCCTCTTTTTACGTTATGGATAGAGATGTGTGTTTTATTCACAGGTACCTATTTTTTCACTGTTTACCGTATTATGTATGTATAACCCTGGAGTGACCTCTTAGGCGATGCCGTAGGATATCTTTCCCTGGCCACAGGATGATTTTCCCTCCCTGATGGAAAGTGAGCATGGGGAGAGAGAGGAGGACACAAAATACACTTATATATGTGTCTTACATATGGGACCTGAGGGAAGGGGGGCCCACTGTGCCCTGTAACGCATTACACACCCAGAGTGATCCATATCTCTCTTACCCCCTCAACCTTTCCTCTCTTACCCCCTCTCACCCTCACCTCTCTCTTACCTCTCTCACTTACCCCCTCACTCACCCCTCTCTCTTACCCCCTCTCTCTTACCCCCCTCTTTCTCACCCCCCTCTCTCCCACACCCCCTCTCTCCCTCACCCCCTCTCTCTTACCCCCTTCTCTCTTTCTCATCCCTTTCTCTCTCTCTTTCTCACCCCCACCCCTCTTTTTACGTTATAATGTGTATTCTTCTACATAAATAGCAATAAGCATATATTGATTGGTTTGCGCAAAAGTTATAGTGTCTACAAAATAGGGGATAGTTTTATGACATTTTTATTATTAATTTTACTTTTATTTTATTAGTAATGGCGGAGGTCTGCAATTATTATCATTACTGCGATATTATGGCAGATACATCAGCCACTTTTGACACTATTTTGGGACCATTGTCATTTATACAGTGATCAGTGCTATAAAAATGTACTGATTACTGTGTAAATGACACTGGCAGAGAAGGGGTTAAACACTGGGGGAGGGGGGCGATGAAGGAGTTAAGTGTGTTCTAGGGAGTGATTTTAACTGTGGGAGGGATGGGCTTCCGCTCACATGTTCACTGGTCCCGATAACAGGGAGTGGTAATCTCTGTCATGCCACTAGGCACTAGGCAGAACGGGGAAATGCCTTGTTTACATGGACATGTATCTCCCCATTCTGACTCTCGACACGATCGGCTGGGAGACCGGCGGATGAGTCTGCTTGTCCTGCGCACACGGTTGCCCTGTATTCAGCCGGTGAACGCATGCATGCTAGCTCCGCCAATTAAAGGGGATGTACAGGTACACCCTTATTTTTAGAAATAAAAAACCTCATTGTTTGACCTACACCATATGGAAGCATTTTTTCTTTACATACCATCTGGATGAGAGTTGACCTGCTGTCCAGACGGTCTTCCAAGATCCAGTCTCGGTGCTCCTTCCATTGGATGTTCGTTGGGTGGTCATCCACAATATCCCTGGATTCATCTTCCGAGGTCCTGGACCCTTTGGAGTTTTTTGTATGTGCCGATTTTGGCACCTTGCCTGTATGACTCTTTGTCGTTGACATTTGAGTCCACCTGTTCCGGTAAGAGTATTATATATATACCTCTCTCCTTTGTTGAAGATGTACCATCTTTGATGTTTCCTATACCGGACAGTGCCAGCCTATTCCACCTCTTATTCATCATTATTTGGCTGTTGACGCACAGCACTTTATTCAATAGATTTCCTAATTTATTGGACTTTTTTCATATATTTTTTTTCACATGTCACTTGTGTATATTTGACTTTTGCACTGCTTCACTTATATAACAATATTTGTGTTTACTTGTTAGCCTTACGATTTTTACTATTTGCTTGTAGGTGGCCTTCTTCTGTTTAATAATTTTTTAGATCGAAGGCTGGTTGAAAGTAGTTGAAATTGTTAGAGAATGCCCCATGTGTATGAATTTCACAAAATTATGTAATGTGAGGGCTTTCCTAAACAATCCATTCCATCTGAATACATGTAAGCAGGCCCTTCTATTACTTAGTTATTGGCAGACCTAAAAGAGATAGACAGATACAATTTAGACTAATGCCGCGTACACACGACCAGACTTTTCGACAGCAAAGGTCCGACGGAACGAATCCGATGGACAATTTGATCGTGTGTGGGCTCCATCGGACCTTTGCTATCCAAAAATCTGACAGACTTTAGAAATAGAACATGTTTCAAATTTTTCGGCTGGAAACTCCTCCGGACCCAGTTCCTATTGAGAATTCCATTTGTGTGTATGCTAGTTCAACGGACAAAAAACGACGCTAGGGCAGCTATTGGCTACTGGCTATGAACTTCCTTATTCAAGTCCGGTCGTACGTCATCACGTTCAAATCCGTCGGACTTTGGTGTGATTGTGTGTGGCCAAGCCAGTTCATTCAGAAAGTCCATCGGAACTCCGCCGAAAGTCCGTCGGGAAGACTGTCGGACCTAGTCCGTCGAAAAGTCCGGTGATCTGAAAAAGAGAGAGGTTCAAGGTCCACATCCCTGGTAAAATATGTAAAAGAAAATCTCCTCAAAAGTCTGACTTTGAAAGGCCATGGACACTCAAAAAATAGAGATTATATATATATTTATACAATCTTTATTTGTTGAGTGTTCATGGTCCTTCAAAGTCCCACTTTTGAGGAAATTTTCTTTTACGACCTAAAAGAGATAATACAGTCAGGCGGTACCCAGTCATTTCTTTTGATACCTTATATCATTTTTTAAAATCAAAAGTTGGATGAACTTGAACCTGCCAGAACTCTGTGTGTATATGACCTTCATTACTTCTTCATGGCTGGATCACTGACCTCCTTCCAAAATCTGAGATTTCAGGTTACCTAAAACTCACGGCCTGTGAGAAAAGGTCTCCTAGCGTCCCTCCGATGTTTAAATTCCTTTGAATATGGTAAAACATATTTTGTATTTCTAAGACCTTACTATGATTTCCAGCTGGAGGGATGCTGGCAATGATTGACAGAAGTCCTTCCTACTTAATCTGTGCTTAGATGATATGTAAAAGTGAAGACGATCATGACAAGATCATTATGGCAACGGTTTTTAACTAGTTCGTGTTTTCACCAAAAGCCGTCCAACCTAATGCATGAAAAAAAATTATATCTATATTTTATATAATCAAAGTACTAAAAAATAATTTCGGTATACAGCCTTCGGAGCAGTATCCTTTGCCTGTTCTTCAAAAGAATATATAAAAACAAGCACGTAAGAGGCCTGTCAAGTCAAGTGGCATGACAGTCATTCCATTTCAGTCAACCGGAAAAATGCTGTAATAAACAGGTAGAGCTGACTGCAATCAGTCCATTCATCCTGCACTTGAGACTTTTTGGCCTTTTGCTGAGCATCAAATCCCCATCCAGTCGCTTGACCCTATTATAAGAACATGACAGCCACCCATGTCACTGGCAGTGGCAGAAACAGGCGGATGCACCAAATCTATCTTTCCGACAGGGAAACCTTTACCTATAGATGACAGCTACCTAGCAAAAAACAGAAAAGCCTTTAACTGATGGATGTTTTATGCATGTTAAAGGGTAACTTCACCTTTGAAGAACTACTAAGCAAATAGATATGGTCAACCCAATAGAAAAAAACAAAACAATAAAACGACTGTCAAGTACTGAGAAGATTGCTTATGTTAAACATATAGTATATGTGTATGTATTTTGTGCGTATTATATTGGGAGTGGGACAAGATCAACTAGTAGTGGTAGTGGTAAACCATGCATGAAACAGAGACAGCCAAGAAAGTCTAAGTAGGTTTATCCTGCACTTTTATTAATCAAAACAGCAAAGAAACACTGTTCAATGCAGTAGAATTGTGTAGAAGTCCACTGAACTAAACTCAAGTCAGTTCCTGGCTAACAGGGTGCCCCTAATGGGTACCCCAAAACATACACGCAGCACAGGTATCTGTTTTAATGTTCTGTCGGTAGTCAGCCTTTTCACACACCAGCAGTTTCCCACAGCAAAAACAGAGCCCTGAGCATCAGTCAACTCCAGTGGCGTCGCTAGGGGGTGGCTACTGGGGCTGTAGCCCCAAATCTGGGGCCCTTAGCCCTAAGTCTCTTGCCGCAGGGTCCTTGCCTAACTAGTGGGTCGTGGCTACGGCGGGCAGGCAGGCTGCATTAGAGGCGGATGATAAGAAATGGGGTGAGCGGGTGGATGAGCAGAGATGACATCATCTTTCTCTGCCGGCTCCACATCACTGCTCTTCCGCCCTCACAGTCGGGCCTCTTCAATGTGGGAGCGATGTGCTTTAATCACCCTGACACCATATCAACCATGATGCAATAATGATTGAATTTCCAACACCAGCCATTGCCTGTGAAAAATTGCCCAAAGTGTGCCAAGAAAATACCACCCCCCCCCACATCAGTACACCACCACCCCCAGCCTGAACCGTTGATACAAGGCAGGATGGATCCATGCTTTCAAGTTGTTTACACCAAATTCTGACCCCACCATCTGAATGTCACAGTTGAAATCGAGACTCATCAGACCAGACAACGTTTTTTTCGATTTCCTATTTTTCAATTGTGGTGATCCTGTGCGAATTATAGCCTTAGCTTACCGTTCTTGGCTGACAGGAGTGACATCTGGTGTGGTCTTTTGCTGCTGTAGCCTATCTGCTTCAAGGTTCGATGTATTGTGTGTTCAGAAATGGTATTCTGCATACCCTGGTTGTAACAAGTGATTATTTGAGTTAAGCCCCGTACACACGAGAGGACTTATGTCTGACAGACTTCCGAAGGAGTCCTGCCGGAGTTCTGCCGGAGTTCCAACAGAGTTCTGATGGACTTTTCGACTGAGCGGACTTGGCCACACACAATCACACCAAACTCCGACGGATTCGAACGTGATGACGTACGACTGGACTCGAATAAGGAAGTTCATAGCCAGTAGCCAATAGCTGCCCTAGCGTCGGTTTTAGTCCGTCGGAATAGCATACACACAAGCGAATTTTTCGAAGGGACCGGGTCCGGCGGAGTTCCGTCGGAAAAATCTGAAGCATGTTCCATTTTCTAAAGTCCGTCAGACTTTTGCGAATCAAAAGTCCGTTGCAGCCCACACACGATCGAATAGTCTGACGGAATGATTCCGTCGGACTTTGGATGTTGAAAAGTCCGCTCGTGTGTACGCGGCATTACTGTTGCCTTTCTATCATCTCGAACCAGTCTGCCCATTCTCCTCTGACCTCTGACAACAAGGCATTTTCATTCACTCAACCGCCACTCACTGGATATTTTCTCTTTTTTGGACCATTCTCTGTAAACCCTAGAGATAGTTGTGTGTGAAAATCCCAAGTAGATCGGCAGTTTTTTAAATACTCAGACCAGCCCGTCTGGCACCAACAACCATGCTACCTTCCAAATTACTGAAATCCCCTTTCTTCCCCATTCTGATTCTTCATCACATCTAGATGCCTAAATACATAAGTTGCTGCCATGTGATTGGCTGATTAGCAATTTGTATTACCAAGCAATTGAACAAATGTACCCAATAAAGTGCCTGGTGAGTTTATATACAGGATGCGTTACTAGTAGCTAGAATAGATCTATATAGGCATACCCCACTTTTAAGTACACAATGGGGTTTATTTACTAAAGCTGGAAAGTGCAAAATCAGGCTCACTTCTGCCTAGAAACCAATGAGCTTCCATGTTTTATTACCAAAGTTTAATTGAACAAGCTGGGGTTAGAAGCTCATTGGTTTCTATGCAGAAGTGAGCCTGATTTTGCATTTCCCAGCTTTAGTAAATAAACCCCATCGTGTACTTAAAAGTGGGGTATGCCTGTACATGAAACAAAATGGCTGCTTAAGTCAATATGATTTTTTTATTTTTATTTTTTTAGATTAACCCTGCCAACATATCACCAAAACAAATAAAATTGGAAATGTCGCCTTATGTAGGGAATAAAAAAAAATAAAAATTGTATTTGGTAATTTAAAAAAATGAATTAAACGCATATAGGAGCACATTTATAACATGATATGTCGTTTTTATTTCTGGACTGTAGAGGTGGAATTTCAAGCTAATATGCATGTATTTATCACCAAATAATTATCTTCATTTAAAAAAGGTTATTTAAAATGGTCGTTCACATGACCTCTCGGAGCCCTGCCAGGAAAATAAGCAAGATCTGCCTACTATTTTAAGAAGTATGTGTTATAGTATGTAGCGATATATAAAACTGCCAGCAAATGACAAAATATATTAAAACTAAATCACAAGCATAAACCAAAATTTGGCTTAAAGACAAATTATATATATATATATGTATGTAGACGTTACGGGAGCTTAGAAAAACTAAGAATATTTTCTGTTTGGTTGTTTTTTTTTGATGTTGCTCAGAAACGGGGCTACATAATGCTTAACTAATACATCTAAAGGACATTGAAGGCCACCAACTCCCAAGCCTGAAGCCTCGTACACACGATCGGACTTTTTTTCGATGGGAAATGTTGGCTGTCAGGCTGTTGCTGGAAAATCGGAACGTGTGTACGCTCCATCGGGCAATTGTTGTCGGACGTTCCACCAACAAATGTTGGCTAGCGGGTTTTCAAATTTTTCCATGGACAAATGTGTTGTTGAATTTACTGAGAGTGTGTACACAAGCCCATCGGACGAAAGTCCAAAGTACAAACACGCATGCTCGGAAGCAAGGATGAGCCGGAAGTGGTCGGTCTTGTAAACTAGAGATCGTAATGGAGAATTAACATTTGTGACGTGGCAAATTATGAAATCTCCAAATGCAGCGCACAATTCTCTTCTTCTTTAATGGGATAATAATGAAGCTGCTTTGCTGGTGATACTGATGGAGTTATTGCTAACTCGTTTTTGAAGGCTTTTTTTTCTAGTGATATCAAGAGTAATATTTTTATGCTTTTTTGTTATTATTTTATTTGGGCAAGTTACCACAACACCATTATCCTGCAGTTTTTAAGATCAAAGATACAACTATGTTGGTGTCCCTTGTTAATTTTACATTGTATTTTTTTAAATGTAACTGCCTACTCCCAACCTGTCATTTGAAGTAAAACACATAGCCAAGTATTATTCTCCACAGTTTTTTTATTGTGCATTAAAAAAAGAAAACAAATAAAATTAAACATGCTATTTGCCAAAAATTGCATTCTATGCATTCAAAAATATAGAAAATATACCGAATCAAATCATTATTATTCAACCAAAAAAATAAAATAAAAGCCTCATGGGTGTGTCCTGCTTCTTAATATAGGGGGTCAACAATGCCAAGAGTTGGTGAAAGCAGGGGTCCGTCATCCGGAGATAATTCCAAAAATCATCCGGATTATTCTCCTGGTGCTCCCGCAGCAAAGGCATATTACATAATTGGTCACGATTACTAAAGCAACCAATTTTTGGTCCAAGAAATCCTCCTCCTCCTGTTTCTGGACTGGACTTGGGTCAAAGCAATAACTCCAAGGCCTATAATAAATAACATGTTATCTCCTCCGATTCTGCAACATGTCTGGTTGACAAATGGCTGTTCAGAAACTAAATGAAAAGTGCAAAATGAAAAGTGGGAAATGAAAAGCGCAAATCAACACTCACCAAACTTCTACTAACACGAAATTAGCAGAAGGGTGGCGCTAAAGAGCTGAAAAACAATGTAGTATGTCACTATGTTCGTATTTGTTGACCAACAATTGTGTGGTCATGTATACGTAAGACAGGTTTGGGCCAACACCCTCAGGACAAAAGTCCACAGTTTTGTCGGCGAACAATCTGATCGTGTGTACGAGGCATAAGATGGTGGGGCACACAACAACCTTCAGGTTAGCCTTACATATACTAACTGGGTCATGTCTCCAAATAAAATAAAAAAAGGTGTATTTGGCCTAATGTTAACATTACAGAATTTGGCTGGACATTCTTGATGAGCAAACTGATCCGGGATCTCCTGGCATCTAACATTGTACAGACATACTGAGATTTGAAGTAGAAAATGCTGATCTGGCATAACTTGTCATCTGCTTGCTACATCATGGATAAAGTAAATAACCACATGTACAGTAATACCTCGGATTGCGAGTAACACATTTCGCAAAAAAAATTTTCTTTTTTTTAAATCCGCAAGATGAGCAGGATTCAAGCCAAAGGGATGTGCAGTACCACATTTGGCCAGAGGTGCGGGGGCCCAAGTGTCTCCAAGCCTCTCTGAGTGTGTCCGAGTGCATCCGAGTGTCTCCGGCCCCCCCCCCCACCTCTGGTCACATGCGGTATTGCATACAATCGCAGTCAATGTGGAACGAATTATCCGAGTTTCCATTGACTCCTATGGGAAACTCACTTTGATATACGAGTTCTTTGGATTACAAGCATTCTTCTGGAACAAATTATGCTCGTAATCCAAGGTACCACTGTATATTCAAACCAATCAGCAAATCCCAATTTGTGTGAGCAATATCAAATATACTAATCTACTGGAGAATTACCTGATTATTGTTAAAGTATCTAAAGCCAAAATGAGGAAGGTGTACTATGCATCACCAAAATGTCAGAAAGGCAATACATTGCTCAGTTAATCTGTTTAGGGTTGATTTAGGAAATGAAAAAAGTCAATACATAAAATATATAGTCAATAAGTTACATTTTTTAAGAGAAGCTGCATATTGCAAGATAATTTGCCCCAGTGCTTAGTGAATGTGGTGAAATTCACTGCAACGGATACCCAATCACATGCAAAAAACATTTAAAAAAATAGCATTTTTACTTGCACATGATTGGACGATGGTGGTCAGCAGAGTTTCAACTCATCCACTAAGCTCTGTGGCAAATTACTTTGCAAAGATCAACATCCTTTGAAAAGTGAACAGTCTATTTGCCTTAAAGAGGAAGTAAACCCTGATGAGTTTATTTCATCTTTGATTCCCTGCAAAGGTAAAGCATAATGGACTACTATGCATCGCATAGCATCCCATTATGTGTCACTTACCTGACACAGGAGCCAGCGAAGTCACCGCTGTCCCCTGTAGTCCGCCGCATCCATCTTCTTGGTGGGTCTCGCTGCTCCGCCGCTGTCATTCGACGGAGCCGCAATGACGTCACTCCCGCTCATGCACACAGGAGCCGCCACTCGCAGCATATCGCCGTTAACAGCGGCGCGCTCAGTGCGCCTGCGCGCCGCTGTCTATGGCACATGCGCCATAGACAGCGGTGCCTGTGTTTTGGCAAATATCACCTAAACTGTGTAGGTTTAGGAGATATTTCTTGGAGTGTAAGGGTTTACAACCACTTTAAGTAAAGTAAATCAACCTCTGTGTCAAGCCCTTTGATTGAATCCGACCCTGATTTGTATAAAGTATATACTAGGATGACCATATAGAGCCCAGTATGAGACCAGTTAACCACTTAAGGACCAGCCTCGTTTTGAGATTTTGGTGTTTACATGTTTAAAACAGCTTTTTTTGCTATAAATAGCGCCTGTGTAGGGCCTGAAAAAAGCGGCCCCTTTCACTCCAGTGTGAAAGCCGGAGGGATTTCACACTGGAGCAGTGCACTAGCAGGACGGTGACAAAAGTCCTGCTAGCCGCATCTTTGGAGCAGTGAAGGAGCGGTGTATTCACCGCTCCTAAACCTCTCCTACCCGTTGAAATCAATGGGGCAGCGCAGCTATACCGCTTTGCGGCGCTTTGCGGGTGGTTTCAACCCTTTTTCGGCCGCTAGCGGGGGTTAAAACAACCCCGCTTGCAGGCGCATACCACCACTAAAATTACGGTAAAGCTTTACCACCGACGCCCGCACCGCCCCAGTGTGAAAGGCCCCTTAAAGTCCCAATAATACCTGTTCTTCCTGATGCTACTTTTTCCCTATTCCCCCTCCCCCTTTTTTTCCTTTTAATTCCCTCCTTTATACAATTGATAGGGATGGAGACAACTGTCTATTTTTACCGTTACCTCATCTAAAGTCCCACAGTGATACTTTATCTTTTAATGCTGTTTCTCCTCCCCTAGGTCTCAGAGCTCCTTATGCAGCTGAGAACAGAGGGTATGTGATCACTAATAAAAAAAGGTATTTATAATGCTTTTTCTATATAGACACAAATGTTTTTCTTTTCATTTCTATTTTAAAACTGAAGGGTTCAGATATACACTAATGCCGTGTACACACTATCGGAATTCCAGACAGAAAAAGACAGATGAGAGCTTTTCATCGGAAAATGCGACCGTGTGTATACTCCATCGGAATTTAGCTGTCCGAATTTCCGCCAGCAAAAAATTGGTAGCATGTTCTCAATTTTCCAGACAGAAAAACTTTCTATCGGCAATTCTGATCGTGTGTATGCAATTCCGACACGCAAAAACTCACGCATGCTCAGATTCAACTACGAGACAGAAGTTATTGGCTACTGGCTATTGAACTTCCTTTTTCTAGTCCCCCCGTACAAGTTGTAAGTCACCGCGTTCTTGATGGTTGGAATTTGGTATGACCGTGTGTATGCAAGACAGCTTGAGCGAAATCCCGTTGGAATTCCATCGGGAAAACCATCAGATCGTGTGTACGTGGCCTAAGGCGCTTAGTTGACCTGCCAATTACATTACGTAAAAAAAAATATTGAGAAGGGGAATTGGCTTAATTGTCCTTAATGTTATGTTATTATCATTATTATTATTTATATTATTTATTTATTTTATCAGAAGGGGAGGAGAGAGAGGGGAGAGTTTTTTTTTATGTAGTTTTGATAAATTGTATGTATAGTTAAAGGGATTGTTTTTATTTTTTTTAAATAACAAACATGTTATACTTACCTCCACTGTGCAGCTTGTTTTGCACAGAGTGGCCGCCCCGAACCTCGTCTTCTGGGGTCCCCCGGTGGCTCGCACGGGTCCAGCATTTGCATCCATAGACACGGATGCCTTTTCTCGGCCCCGCCCCCTGACGCTCACGTCATTGGATTTGATTGGCAGCAGACAAAATTACGGGCTCGGGTAAGTAAAACGGGGGGCTGAGGGAGCAGTCACTGTCAGAAGTTTTTTCACCTGGTCTTCTGGGGTCCCTTGACGGCTGTCTCAGCTTCCCTCCGCAAGTACTTCTCATGTTCATGCGAGCTCCCTCGTATGGCGAGAAGCACTTGCGGGCGTGCTCCCGTGATACAACCGGCGGCTATAGCCGCTCGCTGTATCACTCAGCCCCGCCCCCCAGCGCGCCACGTCATTGAATGTGATTGACAGCAGCGCAAGCCAATAGCTCCGCTGCTTTCAATCCATCCACTCTAGCCAATCAGCGGCCAGGCTGAGAGGCAAAGAGGACGTCGGGGGCGAGCGCGGGACTTTTGAGGGGTCAGGTAAATAAAACGGGGAGGGCTGGGGGTGCCGGCACTGCCAGATGTTTTTTCACCTTAATGCATAGAATGCATTAAGGTGAAAAAATATTTACCTTTACAACCCCTTTAAGTATTATCATTATGTACCATTACCTGGGATGTATGTATGTGTTGTTTTGTCATATTTGAGTGTAAAAAACAATAAAGAAAGTATATGATTTTTTTAAAAAAGGTGCTTAGTTGACCTGCCAATTACATAATGTAAAAAAAAAAAATTAAGCAAAAAAATAAAAAAATAAAAATATAAAAAGAAAGAAAAAACAAATTAATAATAGATTCACTTGTGGGCCAAGGGAAAGGATAATTTAACCCCTCTGGCCCCAGAGACCTGTCCTGGAGCCCCGAGTGTTAAGAGTAGTTAAAAACGAATCCTTTCCAACACAAATACGTTAATAGGCCTTGAAAGAAGCAAATGACTTCCAAGTCACCCTCTCGATTGCAGTTTGACCGTACCTTTACAATGTGTGCCATTTAAGCCTGGAGAATCCAATCAATGTGTCAGTTAAATTGCAGCTCATCTGTCGAGATTAAGTGTTCGACTATTATCTCAGATTTAGTAGAAGTCGGAGATACTGGCACATTTCAGTGAAGCCATTAGTAACACCTGGAATCATTCACATTAGTTTAAGATCTGGCCCCATAAATTCACAGCCATTAATGATTATTCTGACTCCTCAGGATAAATGGCTTAACGTTTTTGATAATGAAAATATACATTCCGCAGTAGTTCTTTCTTAAAACCACATTACCTTTGTAATGTACTTCATGGCTGAAAGTAACAGGCTGTCATAACTCTCAGCAAGGAATTTTATTGTGTTGTAAAGTATTTAAACCGTGTTGTAGTATTAATTTCCTTAAAATCTTATAAAATCTCCACTTTTTGAGCTATTTTTATATTTTTTTTTTCATCAGATCTATGCAAGGAATGTTATTAGGGTAATTAAAAGTTACTCGTGTTCTGGAATTTATTTTCATCTGACAATTCCTTAAAAAGAAGACAATGTAGGTTACAAAAGATCATAATCAAAATATAATATGTGTGGGCGGGGGGTGGGGGGGGGGATTGAGCTATGCCAAATGCATCCGATTGGTTACATCTAGGAGAATATTTTATTTTTATTTTTTATATCTGAAATAATTTTTTTTATTTCTTGAACATTCATCCCTTTTAAGTGTTAATTAGGATGGGGTGTGACAGACTTGGAAAACGAAATACATTTTTTTTTCCAAAGCCCCCCAAGGGCATCCAGTTTAGGTATCATACAGGAAAAGGGTAAGTCAAGATTCTGTCTTTTGCATCTCATACTCAACAACCCCTCCCACCCATCCTGTAAGAAAAAAAAAAAAAAAATGTTTTTTTGATGTCATTGCTCTACTGCCTCTTCCATCTATGATCTGATAGATCTGATAAAAACATATGACACTTTGTGCTGTTTGATATACATTCAGCTGAAAATCTCTTTGAATACACTAACTCATTTTAGGTTGGCCAGTCACAAGTTGATTTAAATCGTGCCTTTAAATTAAAAAAAAAAAAAAAAAAAAAGAAAGAAAAAAAAAATCTTGCTGTTTCACACTCAGTCTCATTTTCAATTGCAGTTAAAAATGCAATAAAGCAACTGTATCTAAATTTGCATTGGCCATTACAATACATCTAAAAAGCAATAAATACCTCCGTTTATAACACAGAACTGATGAATTTCTATCTAAAGAGATCTGTTAGAGAAGAGTACAATATTCGCGTGAACAATAAAAGTCTTGCAAAAGCATGCCTACCAACTACTTAACGGCCTTAAAGAATGGTTATTAGCGCCAATCAGAAGTGAAAATGATTGGTTTTTATGCCAAAGTTTCAATCCAATTTGTGACATCAAGAAGCAATGTAGAGGAAATGCAACTTTGTAACAAGCTAAAGTTCATTTAGCAATTCCTGTTTCCTTTCAACTTGCAATGACAATTACATAGTTGTCACATTTAAAAGTGTCTCTGTCATGCGTTTCATGAAGTGGGGAAGAAAAAATTGTAGATATTATTGTATCACTTATGCTATATTGCTATGGGTATTATGCTTTTTCATTTGCAATCTTGATTTAAAGCTGAAGAGATGTGTAAAGCAGCCATATTTTACTACAAAAGCATGTACTTTTTTTTCCCCAGCTTCATTTTATGGCTTGGAACTTTCTAACTGATATTTAAGGTCTAACTCCAACTTCCCTATTACATTCAAATTCTAAGGGAGGACTGAACATTTGTAGGTTGTAAATCTTAATTGTCCTGTTCCAGACTATCTGTTTGGGCTTCTAAAGTCCAATTAAATATAAATGCCCATGTTAAAATGTATTTGATACTATGGTGAAACAGTAGACACAACAATCTATAGTTTATAGAGTACTTCTTTAGATGAATATTTAAAGAGAGGAAGAGGTAGAGTGTTGGGTCAATCACCAGTTGGTCTGATTAACATTGTAATAAGAATCTCCAAGCCTTTCATCCTTTTACAGTAGTTGCACAAGGTGCCTAAATATAAATACAGGCATACCCCACTTTTAAGTACACAATGGGGTTTATTTACTAAAGCTGGAAAGTGCAAAATTTGCTATACAAATGCGCTGATTCCTGTGTAAATGACACTGGCAGTGAAGGGGTTAACCAGTAAGTGGCAGTGTAGGGGTTACGTGTTCCTGGGGGCGTGTTACTAACTGTGGGGGGCTGGGCTTTCTTTTAGTGAACACTGATCTCTGCTCCAATCACATGGAGCAGAGATCAGCGTTACTTGTTGCTAGGCAGAACGGGGAGAATCTATTTACAATGGCATCTCCCAGTTCAGCCACCCCATGGGACGATCGCGGGTATGCCCACGGCGATCGAGTCCGCAGGACCTGCAACTGGACTCACGGGAGTCCCGACTGGCATGCGAGCGCGCCACCGCTGGCGCGCTCACAATGGAGGGACGGCATTTAAAATTGGACGTACCTGTACACCAGTATGCCTGCCCATGCCATTCTGCTGACGTACATCGGCGGTCGCCGGTCGGGAAGTGGTTAAGTGTGTCCTAGGGAGGTTTTTCTAACTGGGGAGGGTGGACTGACTGGGAGTAGAGACAAATTGCTGTTCCTGATCACTAGGAACAGACGATCTCACTGAACTCTCCTGTCCTAAGTCCCGCCGTGTAAGTCTATGCAGCAAGGCTCCATAGACATACAAAGCATAACAAAACGGCTGGCTATGGTTGTCCTAAAAAGAAGAGGAGGAACCAAGATTGCCTCCGGGGACCCCAGAAGAAACGGATCGGGGCCACTCTGTGCAATACCACTGCACAGAGCAAGTAAGTAGTATAACATGTTTGTTGTTTTAATAAAAAAAAAAAATACTGACTTTAGCAACACTTTAAGCTTGGGAAAGGGGGGAAGCAGTTTAAAGGATGGCCCAAAGGTCTTGGTGTCCTAGGCACTTGCACAATGCAAATGAGTATAGTGAGCCCTGAGGTTCACTACATCACTCAGTACAATGTAGGGCCTCGATGGTCTTCTGAGGGGCACCATCACTGCATTCTAGAATGCCCTAGGGGTGTTCCTCAATGCCAACATTTCTAAAGGGCAGCTGTTGCATATTATAATCAGCTAAGGCACCATTCTACATTGGTTTTCCATGCATAGGCACCAATTGGCATTCAACCATACCCTGAAAGCTTGGGGTTGGGATAGCTGCTTTCTTTAATACAAATTACACACTAAGAAGAAACCATTGTTTTTTTTTTCTAATTTGCCTTTAAACTGCCCACCCCTGTCTATCAATATGAACATAAAGCCATGAAAGTTTATGCTTGGAAAACCAATCTATTGCAGTTATTTGGGAACATAAGCAATTGGAAAGTGAATTGTGTCTGCTTCAAGCAGCAGTATAGAAGGTAATGCTTTAGCTGCCCACCCATCAACATGCAGGAAATATGTATACACTAGAAGGGTCTTTTTACTGAGAATCATAGCATTAAAAACAGCAGAAAGTATTCTTTTTTTTCAAACAATTTTTATTGGTGGTTCAAATCAGAACAAGACGATATGAATGCAAAATGAAGCAGAAGGTTTACATGTTAGGATCACAATACTTAGTTACATGTGATGATAACCGAAGTATATGTATTGTAACACAATAATGCAATAAGAACCAAAAGAAACCAAAACAAAGAAAGATTTAGTAAGGACATATAAATTGCCGGGTCAGGCAAATAAACAATTAGTACAGAGGGAGAAAATTTTGTTGGATTGGATATCATTACCATAAAGGGGTACTCTAAGATCATTTGGAGAAATCTAGAAGAGCCATTGATGTTATTTAGGAAAGTAGGCATAGAGGAGAAGTTCGGTCTCGCCTCTCTGAGGAGGAGCAGGCTGAACCTATATGTGGTGTGGCTCCTATTGTGGGCTGGAGGACCCTTATCTCCAGTAGTTTAGAGTAGGGGGTAATGAAGCCCCAGGCCCAGCATGTTCAACCACCTTAACAGTTAAATATATCATCAGATAGTCCAATAGCTTGATTTGCGGGTGTTATGTTGTCAGGTGGACAATCATCAGGAGTGTGGGTACATGGAGAAACAGGGGTACCGCTCTGCTCCTGAGTGGGACCTTCCACTGTTTACCTAGAGGAAATACGTGAACACCTTTACAAGGCGTTCCCCTTATGTGTCACATATCCACTCCAGTTAAGACGTCCCTTATAGAAACCTTATGCTATCAACCAACGAAAAGAAAGAGTTAGTGGTAGAGGAGACAGAGAAAGGGGGGTAAAGAAGGATAGTAGAAGAGAAGGTCAGGGTAGATGTGTAGATATTCTGCTATAAGTTGCTGTCAAACTCAATTTGATCCCTGTGGGGAAGTCAGGGGTACTTACATGTAATTTGCCCACTGTTCCCAAATGGCCTCGAACCTCTTTACCATGTACTATAGTATGCTGACCATCTATAGAAAGTAATTTTTTTTAATCCTCAATAGGTTGAAGTAGGAGTGAGCATATCTAGAAGGTATAGTAGAAAATCCATTTAATGCATCCATAAATTACTTACTTTTTCTACCTTGAACAAATATGGACTGCAATGAAGTGTGTGTGTGGTGTTTGCAGGGAAGATTATTGATGATTCTGTAGAAGTGGTACATTATGTATTTGTGCATCTCTCCGGCAAATGCCACTTCACTAGCAGATGTTTCATATTGTGCGCACAGCTCTGCTGAAACTTGCAGAAATATATGACTAAGTTAAGCCAGATGTTGAGAGCATCGTTAACACTTAGTACAGAGGGTCATACATTTTGTTATCCATCATGAGTGACTAATCAAAAACAAATACCATGTGTCAATTACAGCAGAAAAATCACCAAGGATTTCATTTCTCATCTGACCCGGCAATGTGCGCATTGTGATTCCAACACCGATACAGTATTTAACAGTTCTCCAAGTATATTAATAATCAGATGGAAAGGCCATTTTAGACAGTATCAAAACATGTGACGTGTGCCTTATCCGAGGGATCAGGAAGATTCTAAATGTTCCAATATTCACACCTTTAACCCTGCTCCTTCCAAAATCGAACTTAGTAGTTCTTCTAGGCAAAGCTGACGCACATGTGTTTCCCTGTTCATGCAAAAAGTCCACATTTCACTTGAGTTTTTCTTCTTTTCTTAAAGAGCCAGTAAACTTTCAAATTACTAAACATACTGTAAAACATATGTTCTTAGAGTACATAAATCCTGTTTAATTCAAACCAAATGTAAAAACATCATCATTCTGGAAAACTTCATTGTCACATTGCACATTGGAACTCATAGACAGTCCATGTCTCTTGTCTTTCCTGGTTTGGAATGAGCTGGCTCTTATCCTGAGCATATATAGTCTTATCTTATTACTAGACTTGTACAGTAGACACTCAAAGGGGCATAAATAGTCACAAACATTGCAGATCCTACTTGGTTTTGCCACTCCTGGGGTGTTGTGCAAATATGTGCATGTCATATGCAAATATTGAACAGTTTTTGCACCAATAACCATAATAATGTGAGATAGTTATGCGCCAATTGATGGTATGCAGTCAATACCTAAATAGTCCATAAATGCAAAGCTGATCTAAGCAGGGAAGGACAGTTCACAAATGGCAGCTGTTTCAAAGAGTTGAAGCAAGCTCTGAGTCACTGTTGAAAGCAAAAAAGGAAAAGCGCACCTACCGCAGTGTCGGGCAAGTGATCAGGAAACTGGCTTCCAGATCACCTGCCAGATGCCGCGGTCCACCGCCCTATGGAGCTCCTGGCCAGCATTCCTCCAGCAGCGAACATCCATGGACCTCTTCCTGGTTCTCGGCACGGCTCCTGTCGGCCTATGCAAGCACTGGTCATCTACCACAGACCATCTGTACGGGAAAAGAATTGTGTATGTCAATGTTGTAAGTGTGTCAGGACCCTACAGGTTAAAGGACCGCATAAAAAAAAGCTGCAGATGGACACCGGTGGTAAGAAAGCGCCCTGAGGTGATTCAGTTCCCATAGGTAGTGCTATACAAGTCACTCATTCATTCATGAGTGGCTAGCATACAGCCTGTTTTAATAAATGTTTTTTGGATACTACAGAGGCACTTTTTATTTTTTATTTTCAACCAAAATAAGTGGCCTTACCAACAAATATTAAGGAAAAGGAGATGAATGTTTTTTGGATACTACAGAGGCCCTTTTTATTTTTTGATTTCATTCAAAATAAGTGGCCTTACCAACAAATATTAAGGCAAAGGAGATGATATGTACAGTATCTCACTCCTCACATTTTTGTAAATATTTTATTATATCTCTTTATATGACAACACTGAAGAAATGACACTTTGCTACAATGTAAAATAGTGAGTCTATAGCTTGTATAACAGTGTAATTTGCTGTCCCAGCAAAATAACTCAACACACAGCCATTAATGTCTAAACCGCTGGCAACAAAAGTGAGTACACCCCTGAGTGAAAAAGGGCCAAATTGGGCCTGATTAGCCATTTTCCCTCCCCGGTGTCATGTAAATCGTCAGTGTTACAAGGTCTCAGGTGTGAATGGGGAGCAGGTGTGTTAAATTTGGTGTTTTTGCTCTCACTCTCTCATACTGGTTACTGGAAGTTCAACATGGCACCTCATGGCAAAGAATTCTCTGAGGATCTGAAAAAAAAAAAATACTTTCTCTACATAAAGATGGCCTAGGCTATAAGAAGATTGCCAAGACCCTGAAACTAAGCTGCAGCACGGTGGCCAAGACCATACAGCAGTTTAACAGGACAGGTTCCACTCAGAACAGGCCTCACCAGGGTCGACCAAAGAATTTGAGTGCACATGCTTAGCCTCCAGAGGTTGTCTTTGGGAAATAGACATATGAGTGCTGCCACCATTGCTGCAGAGGATGAAGGGGTGGGGGGGGGTCAGCCTGTTAGTGCTCAGACCATATGCCACACACTGCATCAAATTGGTCTGCATGGCTGTCATCCCAGAAGGAAGCCTCTTCTAAAAATGATGCACAAGAAACACCGCAAAAAGTTTGCTGAAGACAAGCAGACTAAGTACATGGATTACTGGAACCATGCCCTCTGGTCTAATGAGACCAAGATACATTTATTTGGGTCAGATGGTGTCAAGCGTGTGTGGTGGCAACCAGGTGAGGGTAACAAAGACAAGCGTGTTTTGCCTACAGTCAAGCATGGTAGTGGGAGTGTCATGGTCTGGGGCTGCATGAGTGCTGCCGGAACTGGGGAGCTACAGTTCATTGAGGGCACCATGAATGCCAACATGTACTGTGACATACTGAAGCAGAGCATGATCCCATCCCTTCAGAGACTGGGCTGCAACATGATATCGACCCCAAACACACCTCCAAGATGACCACTGCCATGCAAAAAAGAAGCTGAGGGTTAAGGTGATGGGCGGGCCAAGCATGTCTCCAGACCTAATCCCTATTGAGCATCTGTGGGGCATTCTCAAATGGGAGGTGGAGAAGTGCAAGGTCTCTAATATCTACCAGCTCTGGGATGTCATCATGGAGGAGTGGAAGAGGACTCCAGTGGAAACCTGTGAAGCTCTGGTGAACTCCATGCCCAAGAGGGTTGAGGCAGTGCTGGAAAATAATGGTTAACACAAAATATTGACACTTTGGGCGCAATTTGGACATTTTCACTTAGGGGTGTACTCACTTTTGTTGCCAGCGGATTAGACATTATTGGCTGTGTGTTGAGTTATTTTGAGGGGACAGCAAATTTACACTGTTATACAAGCTGTACACTCACTACTTTACATTGTAGACAAGTGTCATTTCTTCATTGTTGTCATATGAAAGGATATATTTACAAAAATGTGAGGGGTGTACTCACTTTTGTTAGATTCCGTAAATCTGAGTTCTTCACTGTAAATGCTGTTGTAGCCTATTGAAGTGTCATAGGTGTTAATGGTCAATGAGTGGTATGTTAATTTTAGGTCCCCAACATTAAAGTCCCTCAACTATCACCTATCACTAATAGCTATCTTTACCATAACACTTAACCTGACCCTTCATCTAACTTTAACACTTAACCACCCTCTGAAATGTAAATGTAATCTAACCCTGAAAACCAGCCCTTAACCTCCCTGGCGGTATGATTCAGTCTGGAATAAGGTGCTGAAAGCGGTACAATTATTTTGCATGGAAATCTGGCGTTTTATTTTGTAGTCCTGTAATTCTTAGGAATAACTCTCTTAAATCTGTTCAAACCAGAGTCTAGCAGACATCCCGAGTATGATAAAGTTTATAATATAATAAAGAATAATAAAAAATATTCAATAATGTAATCAAATCCTAAAACACTGAAAAAGGGACACGTTTTGGTTGCTATGGACAATCTCCAAATTCCAGGCAGAAAAAACAGTATTTATAATATAAAAGTGCATGCAGGGCACTGCACAGACCACTAGGGACAAAGGGGGTGTGTATTTTTTAATACAGCACTGTAATCTGTAAGATTACAGTGCTGTGTGTGTTTTGTGTACTTTTAAATTTTTGAATTTGCCGTCGTTCTCCGCTCCCGTGCGCCGTAACGTCGCAGGGAACGGAGCTCGGCGGCATTCGGCACTGTGAATCGAGCGCAGGATGGCTCGATCACACAGCGCGGCGGACATCGCTGGATCCAGGGGACAAGGTGAGTAACTCTCCCTGTGTCCTCCCCTGCATCGAGCGAAGCGATCCCGAGTCTGGCTCGGGGTTACCGCTCCTGTAATTAAAATCCCAACCCGAGCCAGACTCGGGATTACCGCGAGGGGGGTTAATACCTAACTTACCATAATTTTAAATACCCTTTACACAACCTTTACAATGAATACCTAACCTAACTTTGAAGATAAACACTTAGCCTAATCCAAACATGTTAACCTGCCTCTTCCAAACTTAAAGTGGTTGTAAACCCTCACATATAAGTGAGGGTTTACAACTACTTTAAGACTGGCCTCAGGTGATACATAGAGATGAAACACATCCTCCTACATAAGTTGTACCTGTTTACCTGCTTCATTCTCTTCTCTTTAAGTGGAGTTCCACCCAAAAGTGGAATTTCCACTTATCTGTCCCCCCTCTCTGGTGCCACATTTGGCACCTTTCGGGGTGGGGGTGGATACCTGTTTTTGAGCAGGGAGCAGCAGACCTAAAGCAAATTTGACTTTAAATTTGAGTGAACCTGGCACCATCTTAGGCATATATCAAAACAGTCCAATAGTGGGCACTGAAAGGATCCAGACTCATACCGTATCTGCTTGGAAAATCGATCTACTCCACAAACCTAGAACTTGTGAACTCAGACACATGCTGTATGCTAATGATGGGTTTGAGGATAACAGCTACTCTAATGGCTGCCAATCCATCAGGCAATGTACATGCCTGGTGGATGACCTATAAAGACTCATATGCATGGGTCACCTAGTAGGAGGTATGGCCATAACTTTGGCCCCTCTCCAAGTAGTAATTAGTGAAGAGCATATTCCCAGTTCAGAAGTTTACCTAGCATGCAATAAGATATGAGATGTGTCCTTATTGGTTGTCATGGCGGTTTAAAGCATACTTAAACCCCAAAACAAAAACAAAGTATATATTTTTCACTACTTACTGGTCTTTAGTTGTGGTAGCTGTATTCACTTTCCTTTTTTATGCCTTTTTCCCTTTATTTTCACTTGGTAATATTGTGAATAACACTCTTCCTGCCCTAGGGTGACAACACTCCGTCAACTGTATCTATTGAGAGAGTCATAGTTGTCACCATAGACTGCTCTGCTGATATGAAATACAAACACATCTTACTCTTTTTATCTCTGGGGGCAGTAAAATTAGTAGTTTATCAAAGAGAGCTTGGAAAGAAGATAATGCTGCTTGTGCTCTCAGTTGAGCTCACAGAACATTGAAAGGCCCATGGCTTTTTTTTCAACTGGGACACAGGGAATGCAGTTCCAGCTCCATCAAGCAATGAATGTAGTAGCAAGCAATGTGGGCTGTGCTGGAGGGTCTATTGATGCTGGCTGCTGGGGGATAAACTGTCAATTCTGAGGGATCTGTTTTTGTGCCAGGGTCTATTATTGCTGGTAAGGATCTATTGTTGCTGGGGGGGGTCTTATGTTGCTGGAGAGATCTATTGTCACTTGTAAGGGATTTGTTTTTGTGCAAGGGTCTATTGTTGCTGGTCAGGACCTTCTTTTGCTGGGAGGGAGGAGTCTTATGTTGCTGGTAGGGATCTACTGTCAATTGTAAGGGGTTGGGTTTTGTGTGAGTGTCTATTGTTGCTGGTGGGGATCTATTGTTACTGGGGGGGGGGGGTCTTATTTAATTTATTTTATTTCAGGTATTTATATAGCGCTGTCAATTTTACAGTGATTTACATATACATTGTACATTCACATCAGTCCCTACCCTCAAGGAGCTTACAACCTAAGGTCCCTAACTCACATTCATACATACTAGGGCCAATTTAGACAGGATCTGATTAACCTACCAGCATGTCTTTTTAGAGTGTGGGAGGAAACCCACACAGGCACAGGGAGATCATGCAAACTCCAGGCGGGTGGTGTTGTGGTCAGGATTTGAACCAGTGACCCTTTTTGCTCCTAGGTGAAAGTGCTAACCACTACACCACTGTGTTATCCCAAATATGTTGCTGGTAGGAATCTACTGTTGAAGGAGAAGTCTATAGTTGCCAGCTGCTGGAGGGTCTATTGATACTGGCTGCTGGAAGATTGTTGCTGCTGGGGGGGGGGGTTAATGTTCCTGGCATTGATCTTTTGTTGCTGGGCATGGTATTTTGTTGTAGGTGGTCCATTGTTACTTTGTAGGGGATCTATTGTTGCTGGGGTGGAGTCAATTGTTTATGGGGTGGGCAGGGAATCTATATTGTTGCTGGGGTGGGATCCATTGTTGCTGCAGGAAATCTATTGTTGCTGGGGTGGGGTCCATTGTTGATGGAGTGGGATCCATTGTTGCTGCAGGGAATCTATTGTTGCTGCAGGGAATCTATTGTTTCTGGGGTGGAGTCCATTGTTGCTGGAGTGCGATCCATTGTTGCTACAGGGAATCTATTTTGCTGGGGCTGGGTCCATTGTTTCTGCGGGGAATCTATTGTTGCTGGGGTGGGGTCCATTGTTGCTGGAGTGGGGGGGGGGGTCTATTGTCACTGGCTGCATGGGATATATTTAACTGCTTTTCTTTTTATCATTAATACATTCCATACAAATTGTTTAGCACCATGAATTTGGTTCTGTATTCTTTAAAAGGGGCGGTACTGGGAGGTGGGTAGAGGGTGGAACCAAGGGGCGATGCTCGGAGGTGGGTAGGGGGTGGAACCAAGGGATAGTCCTCAGATGTGGGTAGGGGGTGGAACCAAGAGATGGTCCTCAGAGGTGGGTAGAGGGTGGAACCAAGGGACAAGGCTCAGAGGTGGGTAGGGGGTGGAACCAAGGATGGTCCTCAGAGGCGGGTAGGGGGGGAACAAAGGGACAGTACTAAGAGGTGGGTAGGGAGTGGAACCAAGGATGGTCCTCAGAGGCGGGTAGGGGGCAGAGACAAGAGCTGACTCAGAAGGGGAGAGTTCCTGCACCTATTCTCTGAGAAAAAAAAGCCCTGACAAGGACAAAACACTTCTGGCAAGATCAATGTGTATTTTTTGTACTTGCTGAAAGTTTTGCTAGCCTAAAAAATAAAAACTCAATCAGCCATCACATCTAAGGAGCAGCAATATGTATAGTGGACTTCGATATCCTTTAACATACATAAAATGGCCCCATGTCCATTCTAAAGAGATTCAAATTTCTATATAATAGGGAGCAGTATGGAGAACGCCATTAAAAAAGTACATTTGTTACCTGTTTAAAATCATACCGCACATGCAATTGAGTCATGTAAAGTAAAATAGCAATGTATAATCTTAACAAACAGCAATGCAATTTACGTGTGCCCCCAACATTCCCTGCGCCCAATAGGCCTATACCAAACCTGCAGACAACAAAAGCTTTTAACAAAAGACCCAACCAGAAACCGAAACATATAATGTCCGACACACAAAAGGCAAACCTCAAAATGAAAATAGAAAGATCACAAAAGCCTAAACGAGATAAGGCCATAATCCGAGGGAAGCTACAGGGGAGGATGAGTAGATGCCTAATGATAAATATAATACAAAGGAGCTGAGATGAGTGCGGCGAATTTAAAAAAAAAAAAAAAAAGAATAAAGACGATGAAAAATGACAGCAAAGATTCTTGTGTGACAAAAGTCTGTAATTTAATCATTGCACTCTGTTAAGTAACCCCGCTGAATAATAAATTAGCTTTCATCGGCCCTGCAATAAATGTCCGCGAAGCCTTATTGAAAGGCGCGGGCAGCGAGGACACGCAAGCCGTTTTTATGTAAAGTGGAGGAGAATGGCCTTAATGAAGTGTTTTAAAGAAAACCATAAAACAATATTTTCTGCGTTAAATTAGGATGAATAAGCGTCGTTTATGGCTTCTGCTTCAACGTAAAGGACATTAGATAATATATAATCTGGAGGTATAATAAAGACAATAGTTTAGTCCTTGTTTTAAATCAAGTCTTTCATTTTCATCACCCACGACCCCTTTGCATTGCTATGTAAAATAGATGACATTCGTGTCTTTTTCTATTATTGCATGGAAAACGTGTTCAGAAATGATGGAATCACTAATTGGGGAGCAATGTAGCTTAGGGGTCAGCACTACTGTCTCATGGAACTAAGGTCCTGGGCTAAAGTAGAAGTTTGGATGTAAGGATGCTATCTGTAAGAATATTGGCATGCATTAAAACGGGGATTAATTCCAGAGGTAAAACGATAATTCTCCCGCTCTACAAGACTCTGGTCCGGCCGCACCTGGAGTATGCTGTCCAGTTCTGGGCACCAGTCCTCAGGAAGGATGTACTGGAAATGGAGCGAGTACAAAGAAGGGCAACAAAGCTGATAAAGGGTCTGGAGGATATTAGTTATGAGGAAAGGTGGCGAGCACTGAACTTATTCTCTCTGGAGAAGAGAAGATTGAGAGAGGATATGATTTCAATTTACAAATACCATACTGGTGACCCCACAATAGGGATAAAACTTTTTTGCGGAAGGGAGTTTAACAAGACGCGTGGCCACTCATCAAAATTAGAAGAAAAGAGGTTTAACCTTAAACTACGTAGAGGGTTCTTTACAGTAAGAGTGGCAAGGATGTGGAATTCCCTTCCACAGGCGGTGGTCTCAGCGAGGAGCATCAATAGTTTCAAGAAACTATTAGATAAGTACCCGAGCGACCGCAACATACAGGGATATACAATGTAATACTGACATATAATCATACACATGGGTTGGACTTGACGGACTTGTGTCTTTTTTCGACCTCACCTACTATGTAACTATGTAAGGAGAGTTTTTTTTTTTTGACCTGTGAAAGAATACCCAGGTGCTTTTATTTTCTAAAACCATACCATAAATAGTGGTCTTTTAAAGAGGAAGTAAACCCTGATGGGACTTACTTCCTCTTTATTTCCCTGCAAAGGTAAAGCATAATGGGCTACTATGCATCGCATAATGTGTCACTTACCTGAAACCGAAGCCTACGATGTCACCACTGTCCCCACTAGCAGCGAGTGTCCATCTTCGCCCCTCTTCCTTCTGGGGCAGCGAACTCCAGCTCTGTGACTGGCAGGAGTCACGTGACGTCCGTCACGGCATGACCCCTTTAGAAACGTCACGATATGCCTATTCTAAAGTGAGCATGCGCCGTAAACATCGGCGCACGGCTTTATTGTATTTTAAAAGAAATCCAATAAAATCTAATTTTAGATTTAAGCCAAAATGTATTCTACTAGATGTTTTTGGTAAAAAAAAAAAAAAATTAGTTACGTGTATAATAATTGGTTTGTGTGATCATATGTGTGCAGATAATCATTGGGACATGTGATTTTACTGTTACATAGAGCATGTGGGGGATAGGTGATTTTACTAAGTGGGGACATGTGTTTTGGGGACGTGTTTTAGGGACATGTGTTTTGGGGACATGTGTTTTAGGGACATGTGTTTTGGGGACATGTGCTTTGGGGACATGTGTGTTTACTTTGTGTTTTTTACATTGTGGGGACACTAGACTGGTGATCAGTGAGTAAAAAGCTGTAAAAAACAGCTCGAACTCACAGATCACCAGCCAGCTGCAGCCATCCGCTCTCCTCTCCTCACTGACAACTTCTGTGTGAGGAAAGGAGAGCCGATTGCCTAGCAACCGGCTCTGTATTTACATCACATGATGGCTGTGATTGGACAAGGCTGTCATGTGATAAGGAGGGCCAATCATAGAGCCCTCCTGCCCATCGGAGATGTGCCGTGTCCGGGTGACACGAGCGCATCGGGATTGCGCCGCTGCACGCACCCACCCGCGCACGATCTCCCTCCTTCTGAAGGATGTTCCTGAACGTCCTCTCAGAAGGAGAGAGTGCCCACCCAGCCGTTTATATACAGTGCTTGGGTGGGAAGTAGTTAAGGGGCAAAGTTCACCTTTGTTCACCTATTTTTTTTCTTTCTAATTTCCAGCTCCCCGATGTATCAATATAGCATTAATGTACTTATTTTGTAAAAATAAAACAGCTTTCCATTAATTCTGTCTTCAGAATTAATGGAAAGTATCTTCATAGCTGTTTAAACACATGGCTCGAATACTTCTGCCTTACTTCCTGGTCAGGCTTTAGGACATGACACAGGAAGGAGTTGACCAGCTGACCTCATAGGCACACACCCTGCATCATCTACCTTGAGCTGGTCAACTCTTTCTTGTGCCGTGCCCTAAAGTCTGACCAGGAAGTAAGGCAGTAGTAATCGAGCCGTGTGTTTAAACAGCTATGAAGAGAGTTAGGTGGTAGTTAGACTCATGCAGATTGACATGTAAATTGCCAACAAACCTCTATATATGAAATTGTGAATACCTTTAGATGGGATTTTAAAGCAACTGTAGAAAAATAAAAATTATATATATATTTTTTTTCAAAAAATAGAAATGTATTAATTAATACACATTTTTTTACATGATAAAAATCATGTAAGAAATTGTGTATTATTACATTTCTATTTTTTGAAAAAACATACAAATATAATTTCTATTTTTCTACAATTGCCCTAAAAATCCCATCTAGAGATATTCACAATTTCATGAAGAGAGTTAAGTAAGTCTGTGTAGAATTAATGAAAAGCTTTGATATGGTGCAAAGGTGCAAAATAAGTACATTAATGCTATATTGGTACATTGGGGAGCTGGAATTTAGAAAAAAAAAAAAAAGGTGAATAAAGGGGAACATAGCCTTTAAATGCATTGCTTGTAAAAATGAAAACAGGTGTGGAGCAAATAAACTGAAGCCTAAATAAAAAAAAAAAAAAATAGCCACTCCATATAATACAACTCCAGCCAACTGTAACACACCATCTGAAAATGTATTTATAACTTCACAAGAATTTTATAGCTCGCAATTAAAGTAGATCTAAAATCAAATGAATAAAATCTCTCATTATCATGCGTTATCATGGTAATAGCATTCCAAAAGTTAATATGGTGATATCAGGAAGCCAGTGTAGAGCAATGCTGTGCAACTGACTATAGAGTGAGTGCATCTAGACAGGAAGTGGCTGAAAGAGACTGGAGAAAATTAGCACACTGTGATTCTAAACAGGTTGAAAAAGAAAAGATGGAAACATTGTGCTATAAGGACAAAATTGTGGCAGTTGTTTATAATACACTCTGGGGGTGATATACTAAAACTGGATAGTGCAAAGTCTGGTGCAGCTGTGCATGGTAGCCAATCAGATTCTAACTTCAGCTTGTTCAATTAATTACTTGCCGACCGCCGCACGACGATATACGTCGACAGAATGGCATGGGCAGGCATATGGGCGTACCTGTACGTCCCTGCCTTCCCGCGGGTGGGGGGCCCGATCGGGCCCCCCCGGTGCCAGCGGCGGTCAGTATCCGTGCAGGAGCGATCCGGGATGAGGGGGCGGCCATTCATTCATGGCCACCCCCTCGCGATCGCTCCTGACGAATGGAAGTGAAGCATTGCATCACTTCCTCTCCTGTAATGTAAACACAGGCAGAGGAAGTGATGTATTCTCTCCTCCGTGTGGGTATTTTTCGTTCCGGCACCGAGGAGAGAGGATCGGTGAGTTGCACCAACATGACACTACACAGTAGAACATGCCAGGCACACTCACACCCCCCTTCACCCCCCGATCACCCCCCCAATTACCCCTGCCCCCCCAGTCACAGTGACACCAATTGCATTTTTTTTTTTTTTGCATTGGTGTCATTTGTGACTGTAATAACTGTTAGGGCAGTTAGGGTTAGCCCCCTTTAGTTCTAATGTACCCCCTAACCCCCCCAATAAAGGTTTAACCCCGTGATCACCCCCCGACGCCAGTGTCACTAAGGCTGGGTTCACATTGCAGCGGTTTATGAGAACGGATGTGATTCGCACTGCACTGCAGTGCAAATCACATCCGATCTCTGTGCGATTCGAGTTCAGCCATACAGATAGTATGGCTGAATTCGCGCCGCATCCGCCGCACCCGCCGCAAATTCGCACGGGACCCTTTTTTTGGTCCGCAGCAGAATCGGATCGCATGGGTGTTCACACCATGCGATCCGAGTTTGCAGATCGCACTGCGATATGCGAACTGATCTGGGGGTGTCATTAACATTTCACTGACACTCCCAGCAGTTCGCATAGGGCAGTGTGAACTGCCGCCGGGAGGCATGCGATGCGGGAACCCGCCGCGGATTCGTGGCGTTCCCGCATCGCTCCAGTGTGAACCCAGCCTAATAAGCGATCGTTTTTCTGATCGCTGTATTAGTGTGACAGGTGACGCTAGTTAGGCAGGTAGGTATTTAGGTTCGCCGTAGCTTTTTATAGCGCCAGGGACCCCCATATACTACCGCATAAAGCCCCCTGATTGCCCCCTAGTTAACCCTTTCACCAGTGATCACCATATAACTGTTACAGGTGACGCTGGTTGGTTAGTTATTTTTTTATAGTTTCAGGGCACCCGCCATGTATTACCTAGTCTCACTAGTGTACCCCTAAATTTAGGGGTGTCTACTTTCCAAAATGGGGTCATTTGGGGGGGGGGTTTTGCCATCTTGGCATTTTATGGCCTTCAAAACTGTAACGCCCGTAGAAAGCCTGAAGGCGGTGCTTGGTTTTCGGGGCCCCGTACGCGGCTAGGCTCCCAAAAAGTCCCACATATATGGTATCCCCGTACTCAGGAGAAGCAGCAGAATTTATTTTGGGGTGTCATTTCACATATGCCCATGGCATGCGTGAGCAATATATCATTTAGTGACAACTTTGTGAAAAAAATAAATAAAATAAAAAAGTTTGGAATTTTCCCGCAACTTGTGGCAAAATATAAAATATTCCATGGACTCAACATGCCTCTCAGCAAATAGCTTGGGGTGTCTACTTTCTAAAATGGGGTCATTTGTGGGGGTTTTGTGCCATCTTGGCATTTTATGGCCTTCAAAACTTTAATAGGTAGTGAGGAGTGATGTCAAAAATTTACGCCCTTAGAAAGCCTGAAGGCGGTGCTTGGTTTTCGGGGCCCCGTACGCAGCTAGGCTCCCAAAAAGTCCCACATATGTGGTATCCTCGTACTCAGGAGAAGCAGCAGAACTTATTTTGGGGTGTCATTTCACATATGCCAATAGCATGTGTGAGCAATATATCATTTAGTGACAACTTTGTGAAAAAAAAATAAAAAAAAATAAAAGTTTGTAATTTTCCCGCAACTTGTGGCAAATATAAAATATTCCATGGACTCAACATGCCTCTCAGCAAATAGCTTGGGGTGTCTACTTTCTAAAATGGGGTTATTTGTGGGGGTTTTGTGCCATATTGGCATTTTATGGCCTTCAAAACTGTGATAGGTAGTGAGGAGTGAAATTACAAATGTATGCCCTTAGAAATCCTGAAGGCGGTGCTTGGCTTTCGGGGCCCCGTACGCGGCTAGGCTTCCAAAAAGTCGACCACATGTGGTATCCCCGTACTCAGGAGAAGCAGCAGAATGTATTTTGGCATACAATTCCACATATAACCATGGCATGTGTGAGAAATATATCATTTAGTGACAACTTTGTGTAAAAAAAATAAAAAACATTTTTTTTTTGTCATTATTCAATCGCTTGAGGCAAAAAAATAAAATATTCAATGGGCTCAACATGCCTCTTATCAATTTCCTTAGGGTATATACTTTCCAAAATGGGGTCATTTGGGGGGGTTTGTACTGCCCTGCCATTTTAGCACCTCAAGAAATGAGATAGGCAGTCATAAACTAAAAGCTGCGTAAATTCCAGAAAACGTACCTTAGTTTGTAGATGTGACAACTTTTGCGCAAACCAATAAATATACAGTTATTGACTTTTTTTTTACCAAAGACATGTGGCTGAATACATTTTGGCCTAAATGTATGACTAAAATTGAGTTTATTGGATTTTTCTAATAACAAAAAGTAGAAAATATCATTTTTTTTCAAAATTTGCGGTCTTTTTACGTTTATATCGCAAAAAATAAAAATCGCAGAGTCAGTCAAATACCTTTAAAAGAAAGCTCTATTTGTGGGAAAAAAAGGACGCAAATTTTGTTTGGGTACAACATTGCATGACCGCGCAATTACCAGTTAAAACAGCGCAGTGCCAAATTGTAAAAAGACCTCTGGTCATTGACCAGCAAAATGGTCCGGTCTGAAAGTGGTTAAGCTTTGACAAAAAAAAAAAAAAAAACACTGAAAGCTGATTGGTTTCTATGCAGAGCTGCCCTAGATTTTGTACTGTCAAGTTTTAGTAACCTAAAGTGTAAGTAAACCCCCCTATCGTTTTCAGCCAGGGAAGCTGTCATCTTTGTCTCTGTTTAATCTACAACTGCCGTGATGCTGCACATGTGATCAGATATGACACCAGCCATTGGATAGTTTGGCAGTTTGGTTAAGAGAACAGCCAATGTGAGAGTTACATTCCCGGCATGTGGCAGAAATGTAACTGTTTTTTGAAACTGTTAAATCGATGGGTTTAGTTCCACTTTAACTCCTATGTCTTAGTGAACATAGGGTCTAATTTGCTAAAGTCAAGTAAGTGTTCACTTTGAAAGAGAATTTTCACTTTGCAAGGGAATTTTCCTTTGGCTTAGTTGTTTTAACGCTTTGTAAAAAAGAACACTTTGTAAAGAAAAATACCCAATCGCATGCAAGTGCAACGTAATATCTATCTATCTATCTATCTATCTATCTATCTATCTATCTATCTATCTATCTATCTATCTATCTATCTATATATATATATATATATATACATATATACATATATATATATATCCCTTTCATGACTAAGCCTATTTTTGGAATTTCGTGTTTACAAGTTAAAATCCATATTTTTTGCTAGAAAATTACTTGGAACCCCCAAACATTATATATATTTTTTTAGCAGAGGCTCTAGAGAATAAAACGGCGATTGTTGCAATATTTTATGTCACACGGTATTTGCGCAGTGGTGTTTTAAACGCAACTTTTTGGGAAAAGGGACACTTTCATGAATAAAAAAAAAACAAAACAGTAAAATTAGCCCAATTTTTTTGCGTAATATGAAAGATAATGTTACGCCGAGTAAATAGATACCAAACATGTCACACTTTATAATTGCGCGCACTTGTAGATTGACGACAAAGTACGGTACCTAAAAATCTCAATAGGCGACGCTTTAAAAACTTTTTACGGTTACCAGGTTAGCGTTACAGAGGAGGTCTACTGCTAGAATTATTGCTCTCGCTCTGACGATCGCGGCGATACCTCACATGTGTGATTTGAACACCGTTTACATACGCGGGCGCGACTTCCATATGCGTTTTCTTTGCTTCGCGAGCTCGCGGGGACGGCGGGCGCTTTGAAATTTTTTTTTTTATTTATTTTTTATTTTTTTTATTTTAAAATGACTAAATTGTTTTTTAAAAAAAAATAAAAAATTGATCACTTTTATTGCTGTCACAAGGAATGTAAACATCCCTTGTGACAGTAATAGGTGGTGACAGGTACTCTTTATGGAGGGATCGGGGGTCTAAAAGACCCCCCACCCCTCCTTTACACTTCAATGTATTCAGATCGCCGAAAACGGCGATTCTGAATACCGGATATTTTTTTAAAACCGGCGCCATTGGCAGCCGAGTAAACGGGAAGTGACGTCATGACGTCGCTTCCGTGTTTACGACGAGGAGACTGGAACGAAGCCGATTACGGCTTCGTTCCAGTTCCTCCCCAGCAGCCAGAGCCGACGGATAGCTAATCGGTGCTCCCGATCGAGCGGGAGCACCGGTAACAGCGGCGAGAGGCGGCGGGAGGGGGGGACGTCCCCTCCCGCTCCTCCGGCATAACAGCCGAGCGGCTTTTAGCCGCATCGGTTGTTATGGCTGGAAAGCCAATCGCCCGCTGTAAAAAACGGTACCGGGATGATGCCTGCAGGTGCGGGCATCATCCCGGTATACCCCCCCGGAAGCCGAGTACGCAGATCTGCGTACGCTCGGCGGGAAGGGGTTAAATATATATATATATATATATATATATATATATATATATGTATATATATATATATATATATACATATATATATATATATATATATATATATATATATATATATATGTATATATATATATATATATATACATATATATATATATATATATATATATATATATATACATATATATATATATATATATATATACATATATATATATATATATATATACATATATATATATATATATATATATATATATACATATACATACATATATATACATATACATATATATATATATATATATATATATATATATATATATATATATATATATATATATAGATATATATATATATATATATATAGATATATATATCTATATTTATATATATTTTTTCTTGCATGCACGTGATTGGATGAAGGAAGTCAAAAGTGATGCACATCAATCTCTAAGCTAAGGAAAAATTCCTCTACAAAGTGAACAGCCTATTCATCTCTAGTCGACCATCTCCTTGATGTAATCTACTTTAGGTTTAAATCTATGTAAAAAAATGGATTTCCAAATACAGAATACCTTATAAAAGCAGTTGGGAGCAACAAAAAAGCCAAGGCCCAAGCTAGACCCTCCAATATACTGGTCCCAGAAATGTTATAACTACCTTGGCTATTTCTATTGCTGTGTGACTGATTAATAGATTATACTCTCTATTGGCTTTTGCTTTATCTGGTCACTAAGGAAGACCGCTCACATTGTTACACTTTTTGTATCATTGCTACCCCTTCTCCATATGTAAATATTGAACTGTTTTTGCACCAATAACCATGATAAGTGGCATTACTGACAAAAAGTGTGACAGAGGAGATGATATATATATATTGGGGTTCTTCACTAGAAATGCTGCAGCCTATTGAATGTCCTAGGTTTTTAATGGTCTATAAGTATTACATTTAATACATATCATTTTAGGCCCCCGACATTTAGGCCCCTCATCTATCACCTATCTTATCTTTACCATAACACGTAGCCTACTGCTTCACCTAACCTGCCCTCTGAAATGTAAACCTAATATAACCCTGAAAACTAAGCTTTAATACCTAAATTACCCTAATTGTTACCCCTTAACACAACCTTTAATATGACTACCTAATTTTGATGATTAACGCTTAAGTTATTCCACACATCTTACCCTTCCCCTTCCAACCCTTACATATACCTAGTGAAGTGGGTATATGTAAATCAATTTGCAAATAAAAATACCCAATCACGTGCATACATCACATTTCAAACTTTTTTTATCTTTTTGTATCTCCCCTCCCCATTTTATAAGCCTTTTGGAGAAAATTATGACCTAAATTGTGAAAAAAGAACCTCCTTTGGGGTGCTTTACTAAAGTATTTGTCACCTTATTTATTCTGAAAAAATGTATATCAATGCCATTGCTATAAAAGTTCTAGAAGCGACGAAAACAAATGTAATTTTCCAAAATAAGAATTCCAGCTCCGGCCTTTGGAAAAAAAAATATATATATATATAATCCCTACATGTTAAAATAAAATTACCAACTAGATAAGGAATGCTTCATAAAATAAAATTAGAAAGGGTTAGGGCAGGACTAAAGATAAAATAGGCTTAATTTTGCCCGAGTAATTAAACATGATCAATTAATCTTCCTAAGCATTCCTTTACCTTGCACTCTGGCCCCATCTGGTAGGACGTCTACCTGAAAATTACGGTGACATAGAACGGGACTCATTAGAGCAAGCAAAGTTATAATACATGGGTTCCTTCAAACATCTGACCTCGCGATCTTCCGTTATTTTTCTAATTACTCTTCCGTATCTTGGGCAGCCAGCCAACGTTTTTTTCCCAGGTGCTTCAAAAGTTAATAGTGGTGTTGAAGTAAGAATTTAAGGTCAGTGTATGTTCTTTAGAGCTCAGTTTTATTTACAACTATTTCCAGGGAAATTTCCGTTATAGCCAATGGAAATTCCTGGACTGAAGAAAAAAATAAAATATGAATATTTCCGAACGAACATTCCAAAACGCTACAATGTGTTTGCTAAGAAGATCTGGGCTAATGGATACTACTGACCCGTTCAGGGAATGGGAGGCGACTGATGTTTTCCTATGACCTTTATGGTATGAGTACTTTAATGATACCATTAGGTGACACGCAGTGTACGGCGTTGTTTTTGCAGCTTGCAAAGTAGCGTTAGCTCATGCTTCATTTATACATTGGATAGATTCCTAAGATTAACTTCAACTTCTTCTTTGACTAAGTATATCCTTCCTCCGATGTGTCATGTAGAGGAAAGCAAATACTGTATACTTTTGTCTGTTTTTCCCTGACATGCTCCCGTGCGAGCCTTCTAGTTAAATATGTGTTTAGAGCGGGTCGGTCACATATGAAGCAAGATCACAGTACTGGAGTGTAGGATGAAATATGTTAGTATGCCTTTTATAGTCATGCTGCCAACGGTGGAAAAACAAAGGTTTTGATGCCTTAAGCTTCAAGGATAGGTTCACTTTTACAGTAAAAAGCCAAGATTCCACCCCCAGCAAAATATAACACACTTTCATTATGTTAAAAATACAAATTATAGTTAGTAATTATACAAATTATAGTGTATCTAATGCTACATTTTTACAATTCTTAATAGAGTAAGGAATAATTGAAACCCTATCGTTTTTTTGTTTTATTGTGTGTGGAGGGGGGGGGGCTATCTATGTTCAGCTCCAGAGATTCAATTTTGCTTCCTATCCTGTAAAAAGGGCAGGAGAGGAATGAAAATGTATCTAAAATGAAAGAAATCCTCTCTAGAGCAGGATACACACTATACAACTTTTGTTGTGAGATTTCCTTTATGCCGCGTACACATGACCAGACTTTTCGAGGGACTAGGTCCGACGGTCTTTCTGACGGACTTTCGGCGGAGTTCCAACGGACTTTCCGAATGAACGGACTTGGCCACACACAATCACACCAAAGTCTGACGGATTCCAACGTGATGACGTACGACTGGACTAGAATAAGGAAGTTCATAACCAGTAGCCAATAGCTGCCCTAGCGTCGTTTTTTGTCCACTGGACTAGCATACAGACAAACGGATTTCTCGGTCCGGCGGAGTTCCGGTGGAAAAATTTAAAACATGTTCTATTTCTAAAGTCCACCGGATTTTTGAAAGCAAAGGTCCGATGGAGCCCACACATGATCAAATTGTCCGACGGACCTTTGCTGTCAAAAAGTCTGGTCGTGTGTACGCGGCATTAGATTTACCTTCAACTATGTAGTGCAAGCACCTGCCTGATTGCATACAAATTGAAAGTGTTTAAGCATGACCTCATATTATATGGTCTTGGTAAATCTAAAGGAAAACGGTATAGTGTGTATCCAGCTTTAGGCTGTTGTCAGTGTAATAAGTGTTCTTGTGGCATAATTTGCCCTGTTTTCCTGTCCTGGTGTCAACTCCAGATTTTGGACTTTTAGTCTTTCCGACAAAGACAAATAGAGGGTGTAATAAAACCCTGACAGAGGTTCTAGCCCTTTCACTTAAGTTTTTACCCCTGGTGTTATTAGATTTTTTTTTTTCTTTTTTAAACTTGCCACTCCCAACATTCTTTGAAGTGATTGTAAAGTCTTGTTTTTTTTGTTTTTTTTTGTTAAAAATAACAAACATGTTACACTTACTTGCTCTGTGCAGTGGATTTGCACAGAGCAGCCCAGATCCTCCTCTTCTTTGGTCTCTCTTCAGCTCTCCTCGCCCCTGCCTCCTGTTGAGTGCTCCCATAGTAAGCAGCTTGCTATGGGGGCACCTGAACCCAGCTGCAGCTCTGTGTGTCCATTCAGACACGGAGCTTCGGTCCTGTCCTGCCCCCTTTCTCTCCTCATTGGCTGACTGACTTTGATTGATAGCAGTGGGAGCCAATTGGGCCGCACTGCTGTCTCAGACAATGAGAAGGGCAGTCCCGGTCAGCCGAGACACTCCCACAACATTGCTGGATCTAGATGGGGCGTAGTTAAATATTAAAGGGGCTGAGGGGGGCTGCTGCACACAGAAGGCTTTTTATCCTAATGCATAGAATGTATTAAGATAAATAACCTTCTGCCTTTACAATCACTTTAAAGTCCTACTCATGTAACAGGCTTAAGGTGATTGTAAACGATCACCTTGTAAAACAAACCATTCAGTTTAAAAAAGAAGTGAAAGGCAAAACCTTTTTGTATAGATATAAAAAACATCATAAATACCTTTTTTCCCTTTTTTATAAGTGATCACATTCCCTCTGTTCTCAGCTGCATAAGAGCTGGAGGAGAAGAAGCTGCATCACACTAAACTTCCCTATGACAGGCTGTGCAGGGGGGGCATGTTAGCACAAGTCTGATCATTTGAGAAGAGTACACTGAGTTACCTAGAGAACTGAAGGTTTTTTATCTTAATATATTCTATGCATTAGGATAAAAAGCCTTCTGTGTACAGCAGCCCCCCTCAGCCCCTCTAATACTTAACTGCACTCCATCTAGATCCAGCGATGTTTTGGGAGTGTATCGGCTGCCTGGGACTTCCCTTCTCATTGGCTGAGACAGAAGCGTGGTGTCATTGGCTCCCGCTGCTGTCAATCAAAGTCAGGTCTGTAGTGAGGCAGAGTACAGAGGTTGGTTGTAATGCAGAGTACCAAGGTACCCCCACAGGTACTGTATTGTCTCACTTTATAGCATGGAAGTAAACTCAGACTCTAGGGTTCAATATTGAGTTGGTCTACCCTTTGTAGCTATAACAGCTTTAACTATTCTGGGAAGATTGTCCACAAGGTTTGTGTCTCAGGGAGTGTGACTCAGGGAATGTTTGACCATTCTTCCAGAAGCGCATTTGTGAGGTCAGGCACTGATGTGGACAAGAAGGCCTGGCTTGCAATCTCCTCTCTAAATCATCCCAAAGGTGTTCTATGGAGTTGACGTCAGGACTCTGTGTATGCCAGTTAAGTTCCTCCACCCTAAACTCGCTCATCCATGTCTTTATGGACCTTGCTTTGTGCAATTTTGTGCAGTCATGTTGGAACATGAAGGGGCCAACTGTTCCCACAAAATTGGGAGCATGAAATTGTCCAAAATGTCCTGGTATGCTGACGCCTTAGGAGTTCCCTTCACTGGAACTAAGGGGCCAAGCCCAACCCGTGAAAAACAACCCCACACCATCACCCCCCCCCCCCCCCAATGATTTGAACCAGTGCACAAAGCAAGGTCCATAAAGACATGGATGAGTGAGTTTGGGGTGTAGGAACTTGACTGGCCGGCACAAAATCCTGCCCTCAACCCCATAGAACACTTTTGGGATGAATTAGAGCAGAGACTGCGAGCCAGGCCAACATCAGTGCATGACCTCACAAATGCGCAACTGTTCCCACAAAGTTGGGAGCATGAAATTGTCCAAAATGTCTTGGTATGCTGACACCTTAAGAGTTCCAATCACTTAAACTAAGGTGCCAAGCCCTACCACTGAAATAACACCCCACACCATAATCCCACCTCCACCAAATTATTTGGACCAGTGTACAAAGCAAAGACATAGATGAGTGAGTTTGGGGTGGAGGAATTTGACGGGCCTTCACAGATTCCTGACCTCAACATGATAGAACACCTTTAGGATGAATTAGAGCAGAGACCACCTCGTCCACATCAATGCCTGACCACACAAATGCGCTTCTGGAAGAATGGTCAAACATTCCCATAGCCACACTCCTAAACCTTCTGGACAACCTTTCCAGAAGAGTTGAAGCTGTTATAGCTACGGGGGGGGGGGGGGGGGATTCTATATTGAACCCAACAGACTAAGACTGGGATGCCATTAAAGTTCATGTGCGTGTAAAGGCAGGATTCCCAATACTTATGACAATATAGTGTAGACCTAGGAGGAGAAGTGAAAATAAACAGTTTACTGAATGAGTCCGAGAAGGAACAGATCCTCTTCCTTTCCTTGAGAAGACATGGGGCTCACTGGTTAAGTCAGTTATACACAGGTTGCCAACAAAGACGCAGGTACTGCTGGACTTTTTGATTAGAAAACATAGCAATGTTTGCAAAATGAGTGTAACTGATATAGCTTGTATAAAATGTTTATTTGTAAAATAAAAATGGTATATCAATAAAGGAAAAATAACTTTAAACAAATAATTTTAAATATTAATAAAATATTTATTTATAAATAAAATAAAACTAACCAAAAGCAGTTATGGGTTATTTTAAATATCTCCATTACTTAAAAATGTACCAACATAAAAAAAAAAATAGATCATGCAAAAAAAATGCTGTTTTTCAAGGCAATCAAATTATTATTATTATTATTATTATTATTATTATTATTATTATTATTATTGTTATTATGATTTATTTATTTATTTTTGCCACAATTGTCCCTTGATTGCAAGTAAAAAAAAAAAAAAAAGGAATCTCTTGGTAAACTGGGAAAGTTTTCTGTTTAAAGACACTTCATTGAAATTCACATCAGGTTATTTAGCATCATCTGTAAGAGGAGCCTTTGGAGAACAGCAGGTTTTCAGTGGCCCTGTACAAGGTGAAGGTGTGACTCACTGGGCCCTGAAGTGTTTTTGCCTTCATTTAAGCTAATGAAGCCTAATAGTTTTCCAATATACAGTATTATCAGGGCCAGATGGCACCACAGCATCCACAGGAACCTGTGAAATTACCAAGATTCTGTCACCTGTACAGGTTTGCAGTGCAACAAAGTAAGAATCTGATGGCAGAGCTGTCATTTAAAGCAAATTCTGGTTAAGTTATTATTTTTTTATTTTTTTTTGCTATTACTTTCCAAATAAATAGTTGTATTATGAGTGGTGGAGTGAAGGAAAGAGAGTAGCGTGTAAAGTATACTTATCTCTATGATCCCGATTCTCTGATATGATCCTTGAGAGTCTTGATAAAAAAAAAAAACACAGAACATTCACTGAGGATGAATGGGAAACCATATACGCACATACCCACAAAGGATCAGTGAATGTAGCTATTCAGGAAAATGGAATAATCACAAAATGGTACAGAGCCCCATCCCACTTACATATATTTTCACCCGCAATTCCAAACTCCTGTTGGAGATGTAATAGAGAAAAAGGATCAATGATCCACTTATGGTGGGACTTCAACCATTCTGGAAAGAGGTACACTCCATAATAACAAGGGTCACCACCTACACCCTAGATTAAAACCCTGCTCAATATATCCTCCATCATACAACCTTGCCTAAACAATCCTATCATAAATCTTTGGCCATGCACATGGTTAATGCGGCTAGACTCTGCATTCCGGTTCATTGGCGATCAACTAACATTTCAACCATCAGAGAGTGGTTGACAAGGAATGCAAAGATTGAGGAGATGGAAGAATTAATCTACACCTCACAAGATCGCATACAGAAATTTTCCACTACCTGGGCTTGCTGGACACATTTCAAGACCACAGAGGGATATAAATCCCACTTCCCTCTGTGATACTCTTCTACCCGACCGGTACACAACTGGTTCTATCATAGCTTGACCGTCACGAGGGGACCGGAGATGAGGAGTGGTCTCCTATTTCCTTCCCCGCCCCTTCCCTTCTTCTTCTGCCACTCTCTTTTCCCTCATCCTGTCCCCTGCTCTCCCTTATTCCCCCTAATCCCCCCCAAACAGAGACATATAAACCTCGCTATACCCTACATACAAGTTTAATGCTCTTTCCAAGTCCATGGACAAATCTGTTAATAGTGGTCCCCATGGTCAGTAACCATGATATGATACAACTTGTTTTGACCATGACATCTCTCCTTAGGATGTACAATTGTTGGTATCTTTATGTATTGTTCATTCTCTTCAAGTGTTACCTATGCCCTTCTAATCCTGCAGTGCATTTCTCCATGACTTGTAGTGTGACAACATCTTCTGTATTGCCAATGTATGATATATTGTCATGGATGCTCCTTCCAGGTATTTGTTCAATATGTTGTACATACATCTGTGTTATCTTTTAATAAAACTAATTTGTGGGGAAAAAAAAAAACATGGACCTTAATTAGCACAATTAGGTATTTAAAAACGCTATTTAATCCAACTGCGTGTTTTAAAAAAGAGTTTATTATTAAATCATTTGTTATTATTATTATTATTACTACTGCTACTACCATACCCCCCAACTTTTTGAGCTGTAAACGAGGGACACCTATTAGCAAAAGTATGGTGGCATAGCACATACCCCCTGCTACGGCCCCTTAACCTCTTGCAGTCCAACGCACGGCGATGTATGTCGGCATGGCTGCGCAAATGGGCAAACCTGTACATCCCCTTTAAGATGCAGCATTGTGGGCACATGCGCCCACCGCATACTCCATGAGCTGCAGACTCAATGTCCACTGGGGGCAATGGAGTGGCAGAATGGGGAGATGTAAACAAGGCATTTACCTCTTCTGCCTAGCAACATGACAGGGATCTACTGCTCCCTTTCATCAGGAGCAGTGATCTCTGTCAAGTCGTAGTGAGCCCATCGCCCCCACAGTTAGAATCACTCCCTAGGACACACTTAATCCCTTCATCACCCCCTAGTGTTTAACCCCTTCCCTGCCAGTGCATTTTTATAGCACTGATCACTGTATAAATTACAATGATCCCAAAATAGTGTCAAAAGTGTCCGATGTGTCCGCCATAATGTCACAGTCACAATAAAAATTGCAGATCGGTGCTATTACTAATAAAAAAAAAAAATTATAATAAAAATGCCATAAATCTATCCCCTATTTTGTAGACACTATAACTTTTGCGCAAACCAATCAATATATGCTTATTGTGATTTTTTTTTTTTACCAAAAATATGTAGCAGGATACATATTGGCCCAAATTGATGAAGACATTTGATTTTATACATTTTACATTTGTTTTACTGGGTATGTGTTATTTTTATATATATATATATATATATATATATATATATATATATATATATATCACAATAAGCGTTTATTGATTGGTTTACGCAAAAGTTACAGCATTTGCAAAATAGGGGATAGTTTTATGGCATTTTTATTAATATTTTTTTACTAGTAATGGCAGCGATCAGCTATTTTTATCATGACTGGGACATTATGGCGGACACATCGGACATTTTTTACACATTTTTGGGACCATTGTCATTTATATAGCAATCAGTGCTATACAAATGCACTGATTCCTGTGTAAATGACACTGGCAGTCACTGACGTCACTGATCTCTGCTCCCGATCAATAGAGCAGAGATAAGTGACATTGTCACTAGGCAGAACAGGGAGATGCTTGTTTACATTAGCATCTCCCCATTCTTCCCCTCCGTGAGACAAGGGAGCACACTTTCGCTCTCTGCCTTATATTGAACCTGCTCATAGATTATTCCACCTCTCGCAGTACAGGTCATTTATTTTTTTATGTAGTGGACAATCCCTTGAATTTTATCAAGAGGTCTACCACCCACAGACCAGAAAGTTATGAGCGAATATATCACTGATACAGTGAGGGAAAAAAGTATTTAATCCCCTGTTGATTTTGTACATTTGCCAACTGACCAAGAAATTATGGGTCTATAATTTTATGGTATTCTACATATACAAGGATTCTTCAATGACGTCAAACCTAAATCTATAGAACAAATAATGACCGGAATATAAAATACCGAACAACATGATCTTTACCTGTATATGCATATTACATTTCCTAAAGATACACCCAATACCAACTATAAAAGTGCCGGCCACAGCATGGCACTTTTACACAAATACTAAGCATCATATAAAAGCAATATCAATATTCTACAACCTCCCCAAGATAAACAAGTATTCAAAAATGGGAAACAGAACTAGGTACCATTTTCTCAGAATCTCAATTGCAATCTGCCGTTGAAGAAATCCATAAAGCTTGCCACTGTGTCAAACACTGGGAACTGACGATTAAGATAACAAATAGATGCCACAATATCCCATTTAGGCTAAATACTATTCAGATAAGTCACCTCCATGCTGGCAGAACTGTGGCCAAATATGGAATCTGCCACATACATTCTGGGACTGCCCAAGTATAAAAAGTCTATGGAACCAAATCTTCAAACTAATCTCCTCAATCACAGGAATTATAACCACTACTAACCCAGCACTAGCAATTCTCCACATAGGAATAGAAAAAAGTAGGGCTCCCAGGTGTCTAGCTGAGATTAGGAGTACTATTTTAAAGGGAGTGCTCGTAATCTCAGCTTGTTACCTGTATAAAAGACACCTGTCCACAGAAGCAATAAATCAAATTCCAATCTCTCCAACATGACCAAGACCAAAGAGCTGTCCAAGGATACCAGGGCCAAGCTTATAGACTTACATAGGGCTGGAATGGGCTACAAGACCATTGCCAAGTTGGTGCGATTATTCACAAATGGAAGAAACACAAAATAACTGTCAATCTGCCTCGGTCTGGGGATCCATGGGAGATCTCACCTCATGGAGTTTTAATGATCATGAGAACAGTGAGGAATAAGCCCAGAACTACACGGGAGAATCTTGTCAATGATCTCAAGGCAGCCTTGTTGCCTTATCAGTTCATGTGAAATCTCCTTTAATAGCTGTAAAATATTGTAATTATGAATATATTTCATTTAGCTTGAATGTATGGAGGGCGTGCAACAAAGCTGCACAGAAGTGTCTGTTAGACCAGACAATTTGGTGCCTAGGCTTGTGTATTTAAACAATGGGACTCAAACTGCTGTGTTTTACACATGCAGGCAAACCCGCAATCAATACTTAACTTCCCAGGAAAGGTCAAGTTAATCTTCTGCTCAGAATAGTCACAAGGATTTGCATTGAAGGGGGCTTATTTATGCAAAGTATTGGGGTTGAAGATGTAGCCAATCCTTAACCAGGAATAGGAAAGCCCACCAATCAGAGCCATGCCAACTAACAATGCATCAGCCTGTAATGATATACACAGACTAGATGGGAGGGAAACGCACACTCTATGGCAGCGCATTCACGTGAATGGAACCTCTATGGGAATGTTAAATATGGGAAATGTCCCTTGTACTTGTATCTAAATATGTTGGTCTTATGTATTTTATTTGTCCTACTGTTTATAGATTAATGTTTTACGGAACATACTCTGTATTCCTTCATGTAATCCATGATTTTTACCCTTTTCCTGTACAATTAGATAGCTTGATGTGTATTAGACTAGGCTGACTTTACTATATACCAATACATTTTTGTTATTGTGTTAAAGCTTTCACTTATCATCAAAGAACTCTCATTTAACCCAAATCATATCTGAGAGATATTAAATCTCAAATATAGTAAATGGGTAATACTATTGGTAACACACTAAGCCCTGAAGGACTGAAATCCTGCTCAAGAAAGCACATGTCCAGGCTCTCTGAAGTTTGCTAATGAACATCTGAATGATTCAAAGGAGAACTGGATGAAAGTTTTGTGGTCAGATGAGACCAAAATCGAGCTCTTTGGCATCAACTCAACTTGACCTGTTTGGAGGATGACGAATGCTGCCTATGACCCCAAGAACACCCCAAGAACATCATCCTCACCATCAAACATGGAGGTGGAAACATTATGCTTTGGGGGTGTTTTCCTCTAAGGGGACAGGACAACTTCACCGCCTCCTTCCCTCAGCCAGGAGATTGAAAATGGGCCATGGATGGGTATTTCAGCATGAAAATTACCCAAAACACTTGGCCAAGGCAACAAAGCTGTGGGTCAAGAAGAAGCACATTAAGGTCCTGGAGTGGTCTGGCCAGTCTCCAGACCTTAATCCCATAGAAAATATGTGGGTGGAGCTGAAAGTTCCAGTTACCAAACATCAGCCTCAAAACCTTAATTACTTGGAGAGGATCTGCAAAGAGGAGTGAGACAAAATCCCTCCTGAGATGTGTGCAAACCTGGTGGCCGACTACAAGAAACGTCTGACCTCTGTGATTGCCAACAATTACTAAGTCATGTTTTGAGAATTAGCCAAATACTTATTTCACTTATTAAAATGCAAATCAATTTATAACATTTTTGAAATGCGTTTTTCTGGATATTTTTGTTGTTATTTTGATTCTCACTGTTAAAATAAACCTACCATTAAAATTATAGACTGATCATTTCTTTGTCAGTGGGAAAACATTCAAAATCAGCAGGGGATCAAATACTTTCTTCCCTCACTGTACATACAAGGTATTGGAGCACTATGAAAACAGGTGAAAAATGTCTGAAATTTTCTCAGAAACTGGCATCCCATATTTTGACGGCAGCTAAATGTCCTCAGCTAGGAGAATGAACGGTAAGCCATGAAATCTATGTACTGTAAAATATTTAAATCGTCTATGAAATGAATGGTAATTGATATTCCTTGGAACACAAAATACAAGCCTTGTAAGTCCTTTAAAAATTGAAAGAAAGGCACAAAGAACCGATTAATAAAAAAGCATTGGGAAGGAAATATCTGTTCGGCCCATAGCAGCCAATTGGATTACAGCTGTCATTTTTCTAGATCTGGGCAAAGAATAAAAGCATCTATCCAGCTGTTTGTAAAGCAAAACTGCCCCATTCACATTTGGATAATTGGGAATTGGGGGCAGAAAGCTGAAATTCTACCTGTGGTTCTAGATTGCAGAAAAAGGAGCAACACGCATTTGCAAGTGTAAAGATACCCCTGTAGGGGCTGCTGAGTGTAGCAGTCCATCTGTCACCCTGCCCAGCCAAGCAAACACTTTTCACGCGCTCAGAGACAGAAAGCAGTCCTTGCATTTGTTTTTATGTTTTATTGAGGGGAATTAAACTTGGATAGGGACGGGGACTTATGAGATGCCCAGGTAATTAACAGTCAACAGCTGGGACTACTATATACATTACAGTATATACCGTACAAATTCCTCTTCTCCTCCTGCACTTCCTTGCTTGCAGATTATCACTCCTCACTCCTCCAGCACATCACTTGCTGCATTATCTGGACCAGCTAGCACTGTAGGCCTGACACTGGCTCAGCCAGACCTAAAGCAGATGCCCCTCACAGGCAGGGACAACGGACACCTATGGTGTAGAAAAAAATAGAAAGTTCCAGTGCTAGCTGTCCCAGTACCATCTCTTCAGGCACTGCCCCTTTCCACTGCCCGTGCCACCACCATCCTTCAGACTGGCTCTGCATGCGTCCCAGACTGCTGCATCTTAGTCCTCTCAGGCATGCCTCCCCAGTCCTCCCGAGGGCGTGAACATTCCCCAGTCCTGCCGAGGGTGTGAACACTCCCATGCCCTCTTGCTGTCTCTGTGAAACTCCTGGAGAATTGCTCGGCAGTGTTTTTCCACTGTCCTCTCTTGCTCCTCCTGTGCCTCCTGGTCCGAACACCTCTGTGGGTTGTGAGAGGGTCCCATCCTCACCCGAGCCCTGGCCCAAGGTCACCCCCCTGCAGACTGGGGAGCTCCCTCAAAGGCCCTGATAGCCTAACACTTCATCTCCATCTTCCACCCGATCACCAACTCCTCCTCAGCGGGGCTGACCCTGGGTATTTAAGGAGGCCTGCCCCCTGCCAATCCAGATTGTGGATTGGTCAGGGCTACTTTGAACATCCCAGGTGGCTCCACCTCCCCTCTCCACTTCTCTTTCCAGAAAGTACCTGAAGACTCTGGAAAGAAGTGGGAGGTCCTGGTGATACCACCTGTGAGTCACCCAGCACTACTCTAGGTCATGCCCAACCCAGATCACCAAAACACACCCAGACTTGGCTGCCAGCCAAGCCTGGAAATGTACCTACTCTCAAAAAGAACTAAATTACTTTTCTAGCACACTAGAGGGTGCTACACAAGCAAATAGGTTCTGTGCTTCTACCCATACAACACAATATCAGTAGAGCACACGGCTGCTTCATCCACAATTGTTTGTCTGGGAAAGGTAATTCATAAAGATGATCTGCACAACCAAATGTTGCTTGTAAAAAAAAAAAACATCATGTTTAATCGAAAACCACAGTGTAGAAATGCAGATAAGATCAGTTAATGCGTTTCAGCCTACAAGGCAACTCTGAATGGCACCCCAAGTGAGGTGCGACTTTGCAAGTATAAAAAAGTGCCTAGTTCAGGGCCATCATTTTGTCCCTGAGCTTTTCTGGCATGACAAACGTGTATACGGCAGCCCATTAACCACTTCAGCCCCAGAAGAATTTGCCCCCTTACTGACCAGGCAATTTCTTGTGATACGGCACTGCGTCGCTTTAACTGACAATTGCGCGGTAGTGCAATGCTCTACCCCACAAATAGAGTTTTCTTTTAGTGGTATTTGATAACCCCTATGGTTTTTATTTTTCGCGCTATAAACAAAAATAGCTACAATTTTGAAAAAACACAATATTTTGTACTTTTTGCTATAATAAATATCCTCAAAAAAAATGTATTCATCAGTTTAGGCCAATATGTGTTCTTCTGTATATTTTTGGTTAAAAAAATCGCAATAAATTTATATTGATTGGTTTGTGCAAAAGTTACAAAATTGGGGAAATTTTTATGGCATTTTTATAATTTTTTTTTACTAGTAATGGCAGTGATCTGTGATTTTTAGTGGGAATGCGACATTGTGGCAGACTTTTCACACTTTTTTTGGGGACCACTGACATTTATACAGCGTATACAGCTAAAAATAGCCACTGACTACTTACTTTACTGACTTTACTGTACAAATGTCATTGGCACGGAAAGGGTTAACACTAAGGAGCGATCAAGGGGTTAAGCGTGTTCCCTCAGTGTGTTCTAACTGTATGGGGGATGGGACTGACTGGGGGAGGAGACAAATAGCTGTTCCTAAATGCTAGGAACACACGACCTGTCTCTACTCCCCTGACAGAACCGGGATTTGTGTGTTTACACACACAGATCCCCATTCTAGCTCTGTTAGGAGCGATCGCGGATCCCCAGCGGATATTGTGGCTGCCGGGCATGTGCATCGGATCCTAAGTGACCCGGCCAGTGCGTGCGCCCCCTATACCCCTTAAAGCACCCCCTGCACAGCTACGGCGATTCATGCAGGGGAGCCATACTGCCTCGGTCAGACGGTGGGTGGTCGGCAAGTGGTTAAAGTGGATGGGCTGTTCTATGCAAGGCATGCATGTGGAAATGCGTGTGAATCACTCTTTTTTCAAGTGGGAAATGGCATCTACGCTATCCGATATGTGAACATATAAAAGGAGAGCCCCTCTTGGGAGTGGGACTATGCAGGCACGGATACAATTAAATGATATATGTGATATAAGGTAATGGAAAAATGATATAGAAAATTGTTTTTTAAAAGAGTTTAACATTTATTGATACAAAATCTAAAAAGAGACGTCCTGGGAACAGAGTTTATAAATACATATGATAAACAGCAATCATTTTTCCATTACGTTATATCACATATATCATTTATTTGTTTCAGTGCCTGCATAGTCCTACTCCCAAGAGGGGTTCTCCTTTCGTATATCTATCCTGAGGGTTGATGGCACCAGGCAACATATGTCCGGCTTTCTATATATGTGATATGTGAACGGGGCCTTTTATAAAGCTAAAAAAATAAATCAAGACAATATTAAGGGGCTCCAGGTTTCATTCTGTTCTGGGATCCCTTTAATGTTGGTCCCCACTGGAGACACAGATCAGCATTTATGATTTATTGGCTCTCAGAAGACATCACATGACCAAATGCCTAGCCAATGGGCAGCTCTAGAGGGTTTTTAAAACAGCATTTTTCCATTGACAGGCCAATGACAAAGACACAAAAAGCTTCTCCTGAATCAGAAGTGGTCTTCTAACATCTGACTTTTCCAAAGCAGAAATATGATCGCAATTCATAAATTCGTAAAATTCCAAAATCCAAAAATAAGAAAATTTGAAAGAATAACTAACTAATAAAACTAACTATTAAATTATAGGTATTGGAATTTACTTTCAAATTTGGCTGTTAGTGAATGTAACAAATACAAATTGATCTGAAGTTACGAATTATCTGAAATAACGAAAGCTGCATCTAAGCAAATGGAATGGAACTAATTAATAATAAATAATAATACAAATCTGATTGGCTCCCGCTGTGTCCAATCATGGGAGTAGGTCGCCGGTGGCACACGCGCATGCCCCAGACCCGGAAGGAGTGAACAACATACAGGTATGTTGTTTCGCGCAGCTGGGCCGCCCTGCCGCGGTATATGTGCGGTGGTTGGTCTGAAATTAGATAACGACAATATATATCACAATGGCTAAATCTGTGTGTGTAGTGCATGTTTAAACTTAATACCATAAATAATAACATGTTATTAGATATTTACTCCAGGAGTACAGAATGAGTTTGGAAATTCTAGAGAAATGCTTAAATAATGCATTACAATTTAAAGAGGTTGTAAACATCCAAAACAAAAAAAAAAACTAAAAACAAACCCTGCAAGATAAAGGTATAATGAGCTAGTATGCATCGCATACTAGCTCATTATGCAATACTTACCTTAGTTTGATGCCCTGGATCAACACCAGCACACAACTGTAAGGACCAACAAGTTTCCCAGAGTTACTTATGGGTTTGTGGGCTCCGGTGTTATGATTGGCCAGAGCCGCGATTATGTCACTCCAACGCATGCTTTAGAAATCCACAACACTAGGGGGCGATCAAGCAATTAAGTGTGTTCCCTGGGAGGTGTTTCCAACTGTGGGGGGAGGGGACTGACTGGAGGAGGAGAAAGATTGCTGTTCCTAATCACTAGGAACAGCAGATCTGTCTCTCCTCCCCTGTCAGAATGGGGATCACTCTTAAAGCGGCCAACGTACACCTACGGCGATTCACCCAGGAGAGCCAACCTACCGCAGTATAATGACGGTGCCTGGTCTTAAAGACGGTTAAACCAGAGTTTAGTATAACTTTATTTATCAGATGGAATCAGTCAAGGCAATGGTAAATGATTGTTAATTGGTTACTATGGGGGTTATTTACGAAAGGAAAATCAACTTTGCACTACAAGTGCAAACTACGAGTGCAAAGTGCACTTGAAAGTGCAGTCATTGTAGATCCGAGGGGGACATGCAAGGAAAATAAAAAACAGCATTTTAGCACATTATTGGATGATAAAATCAGCAGAGCCTCCCCTCATTTTAGATCTACCCCTCAGATCTACAGCAACTGCACTTCCAAGTGCACTTTTAGTGCAATTTCAAGTGCACTTTGCACTTGTAGCTTGCACTTGTAGTGGATTTGCATAGCTTCCAACTGTCCCTGATTTGGAGCAGTGTCCCTCTGTCCCCCTCATTTGTCCCTCATTTTGGTCTGATCCATATACTCAGTGCCGGAACAAGATCATTCAGTGCTCAGGGCAAAGATGGCAAATTGCGCCCCACTTCCCCTCATTATGTGCGATCTTATAAGGAGGATGGGGGAAGAGAGAGAGAGCACAGCCTACACCTCCTCCCGACTCTCTCCTCCTCTCCTTGCTGCTTCCAGTGCTGGGCTGGCAGAAGTAGGGATGCCGCTGTTACTACTCATGTCACCTTACAGTAGAAGCAACTTCCCTGTCCCTACAATACACTCTGTGCCCAGGGCAGCCTGTCCCTTCTGCCCACCCCTTGTCCCAGCCCTGCATATACTTGAATATAAAATGCACTTTTTATCTTTCAAAAAGTGTTTCCCAGTGCTAAACCTTTCATCCAAATTCTAAATTGCAGCATTTGTAAATTTTTAAAGCCAATATAAAGGAATAGTAGTGGTAAAAAAAAAAAAAAAAAACCCTTATGGATTTAATTACCCTTATTTTTTTGGGGGGGTTAATTCTCCTTTAAGGGGTGTCACAGGGGGTGTGTCCTATGCCTACATACGTTTGCTAGTTGGTGTCCCTCATTCCCATCTCAAAATGTTGGGAGGTATGGATTTGCCTTTCCTAAATAACCCCCAATCACTTCTGTATTTACAAATAAAAAAATAATAATAATACAATTAATAATTTCTGTTTCTCCCAAAAAAGCAAAATAATAAAATTATTAATCTTTCCCATATCTGTTATCATAAGAAAAGTAAAGATCCAATGTGTGGTAATCACCATATTTAAAATGCTAAGCATGGTCCATTGGGATATAATTGCCCTTTGTCAGAGGGTAATAGGCAAAGTGCAATCATGCATATAAACCAATCAACAATCATGTATTGCTCTGGCTTCCCTTAACCAATAAAGGGAAATGTGCTATTATAGGTTACTATACTGCCTATTAAATAAGCCATACTGTATGTTATCATGATCGCTACGATCGTGCTGCAGTTGGGAAGTCTTCAGCATGTCCTCTGTTTCCAAAATCAGATCACATTCTACTTTACATGTTTCTGGAGCCGCCAACATATTCTAAATAGAGGAAGCAGTTCTTTCCTTTTCATAACACCTCGGAGCTGACAATATTGATACCTTCAGGGACTGGTACATCCAGCCAGCTCACATTTCAGCTCACATTTCTCAGTCTTATGTACGGCTTACCCACTGGGACTGCAGACAGACATTTCAACTTACAGAAAACATCTACAACTATGCAAACAAGAAGAAGATTTTTTTTTTTTTTCGTTTTTGTTTTTTTTTTTTTTTTTTTTTTTAAGGATTTTCTGTTGGATGACAAGGCATGCTGAGATTTGCAGTTCAGAAGCTGTTGGGTGGACGTTGCCCATACAATTTTTAGGATATATGCAGTGCATAGGAGTATGTGTTTTCTATTGCCTCCTAAGGTTGAAATTTGGGGCTTTCTGTTGGCACTCAAAGAAATGTTTAAGAATTCCAGTGGAGAAGAACGGACAAATCCAATGACTTTTATTTTTTGGGAAAATTATTTTTATTTGATACTTAGATATGCATTTACAACCAGATAAAACATGAAAAACAAAGTTAAAATTAAAAACTGTGGCTCAGGGCTTTTTTCAGCGGGAACATGAGGAAACGCAGTTTCAGCACCTCCAACACTCAATGTATGTGATAGCAAGGGGTGTGGGGTGTGCTGGAGGGTCTATTGATGCTGTGTCACTGGTGAGGATTTGTTTTAGTTTGGGTGTCTGTTGTTGCTGGTGGGGGGATCTATTGCTGCTGGGGGTCTGTCAGGGACCATGGATCTGGCAGAGACAGAAAATGAAGTTAAAATCAAACCTTTAATGTCATAGTAAAAATAATACAGATCAAGAACGTAGTCAAAAACAGAAGCCAGGGTTAGGAATCAGTGTTGTCAGAAACGAGAAGAAATGTCAGCCAGGCAAAAGTCATAAGACAGCAGAGAGACACACTGGATATGTTGACCAGGCAAAGGCACAAAAGGAATGAGCAAGGCAGTTTAAATAACCAGAAGGGACTGGCTGTAGGCTGGACTAATGAGACAAGTAATGGTAACCAGGTGAGTCACTGTGGCTGGTAATTAACTGACAGCTTAGCAGCCTTGAGCACTGAAAAGAGAGCTGCTAGAAGCCCAGCCCTGACAGGGTTTTATCTTGCTGGTTGGGATCTACTGTTGAGTGAGATGTCTATTGTTGCTGGCTGATGGAGGGTCTATTCGAGCTGGCTGCCAGGAGATGTGTTGCTACTGCTGGGAGGGGGGGGGGGGGGGGTCTAATGTTACTGGGGTGGATTTTTGTTGCTGGGTGGGGAATTTTGTTGTGGGTGGTCCATTGTTGCTGTGTGGGAGGTATATTGTTGTGTAGGGTATCTATTGTTGCTGAGGTGGGGTCTATTGTAGCCTGATGGAATCTATTGTTGCTGGGGTGACATAGTGTTGCTGCAGGGGATCTATTGTTGCTGGGGTGGGGTCCATTGTTGCTGGGGGAGTCTAATGTTGTGTGGGGGGATCTGTTGTTGCAGGAGGTCTAGTGTTGCTGGCTGTAGTGTTGCTTGGTTCTCAAGGTGTGCACAGCCTATTGCATTAGGGTATGCACCCCAAAGCGCAAACACACATGTGTGTGTGTCATAAATATATATACAGTATATATATATATATATATATATATATATATACACACACACACACACACACACTCATATAAATACATGTAAAAACAGTGGGGCAGTGGGTGGTGTCAGCAGTTTATTTTTTTTTATTACTATTTTTTGTATTATTTTTTACTATTTTACTTTTATATTATTTTTTACAATTTTATTTGATTTTAGTTTTTTAAGGAGCCCGGTTGGGGGGCTTTGGTGAAATATCAGCGGGGGAATCTGTGCCCCATGGGGTGATTAGGGTGTGCCCAAGCACAACCCCTGCACACGCCTATGTTGGTTCTGTATTCTCTAAAAGGAGCGGTACTGGGAGGTGGGTAGGGGGTGAAACCAAGAGACGCTGCTCACTCAGAGGTGGGTAGGGGGCGGAGACAAGGGGTAACTCGGGGGGCGGGTTTCTGCATCTATTCTCTAAGAAAAAAAGCCCTGATATGACTAAGTGACTAAGTATACAGCAAAAAGGTCCAAGATCAAAGAATAAAATAGTGAACCACCCTGTTAGTCCAATAAAGACCTAGAGCTGTCCCAATCACCTAAAGTGGTAAAGAGCCCAAGCAAAGTAGCAGTCTAGTGAAGCAAAGGTGAGCAAAGGTTGGAATTCTGGCATTCAGTCCATTCTCGTTACAAAATTAAAATAACATTATAATTCTCTACCTAATATGTCAACTATTCAATCAGGAGCAGCGAAGGTGAAGTTATCCAACTTTCACAGAATTTATCAAATTGGAGTAAGTAACCTTATAAAAGGGTAAGCCTACATTGACTAGGGCCTTCCATGTTTGTATGGTAGGTGCTTTGGTGTTTTCCAGGACAGACCATAATAGCCATTTATAATGCCATATGGGACAAATGGTGTAGGGACTTCAATTTCAGGTGCAAAAACATTTTTCCCCCAATGTAATCTTGGCCAGATCCCCCTCCTTAAATTAGCCCCAGACCCACCTTTACTGCCCTGGATTATTACTGAGCTTGCACGCATATGACAAGAGTGCAGGGCAGGGCAGGGGTGTACAGCTACACTATGGCATTAATCAGAAGTTTCCCTTCCTGCCAAGAAGTAGACATGTGCACACTAAAATATTTTGTTTCGGAATTTCGCTTCCGTCTGAAAAATAAATGTATTTAGTTACTCGTTAATATGTATTTTGTTTCGTTAAAAAATGCATTCGTCTGAAAATCCGAAATAATAAAGGTCGAATCTGTCATTGAAGGCTTATGGTGTCTGTTGAATGTTCTAAGAAGATTCGATGGAATAGCTAAACTGTACGACGCCGCAATCGTACATTTCTGGTCGAATGTTCCGCCTACAAGCTATAGTAGAATTCTAATGTTGTATGACACTAGTAATAATTATATTTATTAATTATTATTACTAGTCAACCAACATTAGAATTCTTCTATAGCCTATGGGTGGAGCATTTGACCATAAATGTCCGCTTGCGGCGACTGCTTCGTCGAATCTTCATGTCGAATCTTTTCTCTCTATGTCGAATAATCTTGGACTAATAGAGTTAGGTTAGGCACATTCGACCTTTTTTGCTATTGTCTCTATAATGTGGAATCTTTTCTCTCTATGTTGAATCTTTTCTCTCTATATAGAATAATCGTGGACTAATAGAGCTAAGGTTAGGCACATTCGACCACAGGTTCGATGGGCACATATTGTTATTATCAGTGTCATATCAAATCTCCTATCTATATTGAACTGTTGTTGCAACGAAAACGAAAATAAAGCATTTGTTTATGTCGGATCTTTCGGTTTTCGTATTCTGCACATTTGTTATCAGTTGTTAAAACGATAACAAAAATACCCGAAATCCGGATGAAAATGCATTCGGACGAAAATGAATGCACATGTCTACCAAGAAGGATCCCCACTGGAGCAATCAACATGCTCAAAGGTTTCTCTAGTAATGCAGGCCAATAAAGTCTAGTGGGGGCAGTACATGACTTTTCATTTTGGGGGGGGGGGGGCAGTAAGGTGACTTTCCACTGTATAACATGTATGGCCACCCTGTACAATGATCTGACTACAATATACTACAATTTGTTTGAGGCTTTGCCTTGCTGTATTTTCTATTGCTCAGTGCTCTGCATTGCAGAATAAGCTCTTTTGGGTCATTCTAAAAGCAGTTAATGAAGAAAATAACAACATAAAGAAGCAGACGCGTAATATTGAATTTTTCTTCCACTGGGGAATGTAGACTGGAGAATGCTGTTGGTGGGTTTCCACATTTGTGAAGCATCATATTCCAAATGGGATTAGGGATTCACCAGTGTGGCATATGTAATTTACCCTTCCTTGTGATACCCAGTGTGACACTGTTCAGACAGCCCTTAGTGAGGATAGGAGTTTTACATTAAATAGAAAATATCTCAGCGGAGCAGGACCTCCCTGGAGAAGACCTCCTGTCTGGTAAGGGAATTGAGGATTGTCAGCGGCGAGGAAAGTTATGTTGTTAAATATCCCTGATGATTCACATAGCTTAAGTTTAAGTTTCCTGACAGCAGAGGGAGTAAATTAGACGGCATTAAATGAACTGGTCCTGAAGCCTCCTTTGCTACAATAAAGTTGTCAAGTTGCTTGACATTAATGGAATTTAAACTTTGTATTTTTGATTTTTGCCAATACAGTTTGCAAGTCAGTCCTATGCCAGGGCTCACCGGTGTGCGAGGTTTAATGTATGTTTAAACCCATTCACTAAAATCTCCTATTCCTTTTAACATGTTAATATACTTTTTTTAAGTATTTTCCAATATGTTTTGTCTGCAGCATTCATTAACCACTTGTCTACTGGGCACTTTTACCCCCTTCCTGCCCAGGCTAATATTCAACTTTTAGAGCTGTCACACTTTGAATGGCAGTTGCGCAGTCATGCAACTCTATACCCTTATGACATTTATATTAAAAAACATTTCACATAAATAGAGATTTCTTTTGGTGGTCTTAATCAGCACTGCTTTATTTCTTTTTTCTTCTTTGCTAAAATAACAAAAAAAGACCAAACATGTTGGAAAAATTTTTTTTTTCAGTTTGTTATACAATTTTGCAAACAGGTAATTGTTCTCCTTCCCTGATGTGCACTGATGAGGCTGCACTGGTGGGCACAGATGAGGAGGCATTGATGAGGCTGCACTGATGGGCACTGATAGGCAGCACTGATGGGCACTGGCAGGCTGTGCTGATGGGCACTGATAAGCACTGGTAGGTTTTACTGATGGGCACTGATAGGCACTGGTAGGTTGCACTGATGGGCACTGACAGGCACTGGTAGGCTGCACTGATAGCACTGATATGTGACACTGATTGGCAGCACTGGTAAAAATTTGCAAACAGGTAATTTTTCTCCTTCACTGGTGGGCACTGATGATGTGGCATTGATGAGGCAGAACTGATGGGCACTGATGAGGCAGCACTGGTGGGCACTGACGAGAAGGCACTTATGAGGCTGCACTGATGGGCACTGATATGCACTGGTAGGCTGCACTAATGGGCACCGATAAGCACTGGTAGGTTTAACTGATGGGCACTGATAGGCACTGGTAGGTTTCACTGATGGGCACTGATAAGCACTGGTAGATTGCACTAAGGGGCACTGATAAGCACTGGCAGATTGCACTGATGGGCACTGATAGGCACTGGTAGGTTGCACTGATTGACACTTATAGGCACTGGTAGGTTTCACTGATGGCCACTGATAAGCACTGGTAGATTGCACTGATGGGCACTAATAGGCATTGGTAGGTTGCACTTATGGGCACTGATAGGCACTGGTAGGCTGCACTGATGGGCACCGATAGCACTGATATGTGACACTGATGAGGAGGCACTAATGGACACTGTTTGGCAGCACTGCTGGGCACTGATTGGCAACACCGATGGGCACTGATTAGCAGCACTGGGGGGGCCCAGATTGGCAGCACTGGGGGGCCAAAATTGGCAGCACTGGTAAAAATTTGCAAACAGGTAGTTTTTCTCCTTCACTGATGGGCACTGATGAGGTGGCATTGGTGGCCACTGACGAGAAGGCACTTATGAGGCTGCACTGATGGACACTGATATGCACTGGTAGGCTGCACTGATGGGCACTGATAAGCACTGGTAGGTTGTAATGAGGGGCACTGATAAGCACTGGTAGATTGCACTGATGGGCACTGATAGGTACTGATAGGTTGCACTGATGGGCACTTATAGGCACTGGTAGGTTTCACTGATGGCCACTGATAAGCACTGGTAGATTGCACTGATGGCCACTGATAGGCATTGGTAGGTTGCACTGATGGGCACTGATAGGCACTGGTAGGCTGCACTGATGGGCACTGATAGGCACTGGTAGGTTGCACTGATGGGCACTGACAGGCACTGGTAGGCTGCACTGATAGCACTGATATGTGACACTGATTGGCAGCACTGGTAAAAATTTGCAAACAGGTAATTTTTCTCCTTCACTGGTGGGCACTGATGATGTGGCATTGATGAGGCAGAACTGATGGGCACTGATGAGGCAGCACTGGTGGGCACTGACGAGAAGGCACTTATGAGGCTGCACTGATGGGCACTGATATGCACTGGTAGGCTGCACTAATGGGCACCGATAAGCACTGGTAGGTTTAACTGATGGGCACTGATAGGCACTGGTAGGTTTCACTGATGGGCACTGATAAGCACTGGTAGATTGCACTAAGGGGCACTGATAAGCACTGGCAGATTGCACTGATGGGCACTGATAGGCACTGGTAGGTTGCACTGATTGACACTTATAGGCACTGGTAGGTTTCACTGATGGCCACTGATAAGCACTGGTAGATTGCACTGATGGGCACTAATAGGCATTGGTAGGTTGCACTTATGGGCACTGATAGGCACTGGTAGGCTGCACTGATGGGCACCGATAGCACTGATATGTGACACTGATGAGGAGGCACTAATGGACACTGTTTGGCAGCACTGCTGGGCACTGATTGGCAACACCGATGGGCACTGATTAGCAGCACTGGGGGGGCCCAGATTGGCAGCACTGAGGGGCCAAAATTGGCAGCACTGGTAAAAATTTGCAAACAGGTAGTTTTTCTCCTTCACTGATGGGCACTGATGAGGTGGCATTGGTGGCCACTGACGAGAAGGCACTTATGAGGCTGCACTGATGGACACTGATATGCACTGGTAGGCTGCACTGATGGGCACTGATAAGCACTGGTAGGTTGTAATGAGGGGCACTGATAAGCACTGGTAGATTGCACTGATGGGCACTGATAGGTACTGATAGGTTGCACTGATGGGCACTTATAGGCACTGGTAGGTTTCACTGATGGCCACTGATAAGCACTGGTAGATTGCACTGATGGCCACTGATAGGCATTGGTAGGTTGCACTGATGGGCACTGATAGGCACTGGTAGGCTGCACTGATGGGCACTGATAGCACTGATATGTGACACTGATGAGGAGGCACTAATGGACACTGTTTGGCAGCAATGCTGGGCACTGATTGGCAACACTGATGGGCACTGATTGGCAGCACTGATGAGCAGTGATTGGCAGACCTGGTGGGCACTGATTGGCAGCACTGGTGGGCACTGTTAGGACTGCACTGATAATCAGGACACTGATGCCCTGATTATCAGTGTTGATGACCCATTAACACAAGCGGGTAATCAGCTGTTTTCTCCTCTCCTTGTGCTCCCAGCGCGAGGAAAGAAAAGCCAATAACCAGCTTGTGTTTACATCCGTGATCAGCTGTCAATGCACACAGCTAATCACATGGTAAAGGGCTGCTGTTTTTGGCCCTTTACCCCGATCTGTGAGGGCAGCACAATCACTTTCCCCCCGTGCTATAGCGGAAAGACAGCTAGAGTCCCGGGAGGCCATCATATGACATCCTCCCGGGACTCTAGCTGTCTTTCCGCTATAGCACAGGGGGAAAGTGGTTAAAATAATCCCTGTGATCCTGTCATGAAGGTCATTGTTCAGGTTCTTCCTGTTATGGAATGACAATGCTCTGTTGCGGTCTCCCAATTATGCTTTTCCATTGTCACCCGGTCACAAAGGCAATGGAGACTACAAATGGATGTACCAAACTCAGTGCACAGACACGTCCCACTAATGTCACCACCTGGAAATCCACCCTGAGTAATGCCATGCAGCCATTGCTAGATTTAGCTACAAAGAGGCTGTGGGAAAGCAGCAGTACTGAGAAGAAACAAAGGATAAAAAAAAGGTGAAAACAAGTACCTTTCTTTAAAAAAATAAAAATACAATAAAAATTTAATAAAATCTAATTTTATTTTGTTTGTTTTATTTGCTTCTTGTTTTTAAACTACTAATGTAATAGTTGGAAAAATTATAGGAAGAATAGTAAAAGGGGCAATCAGAGATGACCATTGTAATCAGTGAAACATGGCCGGGAGTTCCGCCGTTTTTTTTTTTTAAAGACAGCAGCTACAAATACTGCAGCTGCTGACTTTTAAAATAAGGACACTTACCCGCCCAGCGCGCCCGCGATGTCGGCACCCGAAGCCGATCTCTCGATCGTCTCCCGGGTGCTGCCGCCGCCATCTTGGGTATGGGAATCAGGAAGTGGAGCCTTTCGGCTTCATTTCCTGGTTCCCTACTGCGCATGTGCGAATCGCGCTGCGCAATAAGGATGGTCCCGCTGCCTCTAGGATCCGTGTGTTTCCCAGCAGGCAGCGGGGGACTTTCGGAAAGGGGCGTAATCTATGCCCCTTTCCGCAGATAGCTATGCCGGAAGTGGGTGCAGATACCTGTACTGTACAGGTACCTGCACCCCCTCCCCCCTGAAAGGTGCCAATTGTGGCGCCGGAGGGGGGGGGGGAGGATTCCAATGAGCGGAAGCTCCACTTTAGGGTGGACCTCCGCTTGAATTAAGGACATTTTTTCAGACACGACCTTGACTTTTACTGTTATATGAAAAAACACATAATTTTGGTTACCTGCAGAAGGTGCAATATGGCCTGGTAAAAAGAAATGTCAGAGAACCTCAGGGAAAAGCTTGTTGAAGCCCATAGAAATGTAAAGGTTAACGAGAGGTTTTCTAAAAACTTGAACTTCCATCATAATAGAGCAAGGCAAATCATTTATAAATAAAGGAAACGTAGCATTGCTGCTACTGCTTCTGATAATGGCCTTACCCTGCACAGAGATTTTCCAGCTTGCAGGACAACAATCTAAACACCAGCAGACTGGTGCTCAGGGGCTCAGGTAAGTAAAAGGGGGATCGGGGGGGGGGGGGGTGGCTGCTGCATGACAAGAGATTTTTCACCTTAATGCATAGAGGTGAAAAACCTTGAGAGTTTACACCCCCTTTAACTGCTCGGTGAAAAAGTTTTGCACAGAGTGACCCAGAACCCTCTCTTCTGGTGTCCTCCATCAACGCTGTCCAATTCTTCTCTTCTGTGTCTGCCCCCTTCCTAAGCTGCTAGCTAGCTAGCCAGGCCATGTGCATCCATAGACACACACAGCCCGGCTCAGCACCGCCCCATGCTCCCTTCTCACAGGATTTAATTGACAGCAGCAGGAGCCAATGGCTCCTGCTGCTCTCATCCAAATCTGTAAGAGCAGGGAGAAGGAACAGAAAAACTGAAGACAGGCACAGCACTTGAGCGATACAGGACTTAGGCAAGTGTTTAAGGGGGGCTAGGGGGTACTGCTATTGTAAGATTTTTTACTTTAATGCAGAGAATGCATTTTCCTTGAAACCACTTCAACCCTTTACGCTCACACTCGATAGCCACCACACCGTTCACAGCATCCGCTTTTCCGATTCTGAACTTAACTGCTTGCCGACCGTATACAGAATCTATATACGGTGGCAAGGCAGCTTTCCTGTTCAAAATCACGTCCAATCACAGCAGGTGCCAATCAGCAGGTCTGGCGGACACGATGTCTGCCGGGACCCGCCGATCGCTCCCTAGAGAAGCATAATTTCCGTCTGCATATGTAAACAATGCAGATCACCGTTCTATCAGTAGGGAAGGTAGTGATCCTGTGTTTCTGCTAAGCAGGAACACTGATCTTTGCCTTCTCACAGTACTAGCACCTCCCCCACATTTAGCAAGCCCTCCCTAGGAACACATTTAACCCGTTAATTGCCCCTGATGTTAACCCCTTCCCTGCCAGTGTCATTAGTACAGTGACAGTGCATATTTTTAGCACAGATCACTGTATTAGTGTCACTGGTCCCCACAAAAGTGTAAAAAGTGTCACTTAGTTTTTCCAATTTGATTGCTGCCATTACTAGTAAAAAAATGTTTTAAAAATCCATAAATATATCCCATAGTTTGTAGATGCTATAACTTTTGCTCAAACAAATCAATATACACTGATTGGGATTTTTTTAACCAAAATTATGTAGCATAATACATATTGGGCAAAACTGATGAAGAAATTCGATTTTTGTATATTTTCTTTATTGAATGTGTTTTATAGCAGAAAGTACAGAGTCGCACGGCCGCGCAATTGTCAGTTAAAGTAACGCAGTGCCATATCGCAAAGAATGGCCTAGTTGTGGTTAAAAATGTTGGTATCACTTGCTCACACATCCAGACAGGAATGTAACAGATTTTACACTACATTAGCTTCTTCAGAGAGGCAAAGTTCCTTAAATTCTAGTTAGAGCATTCAGAGATTCAGCTTAAGGATTTTTAAATATTGTTTGGTGAACAGAAAAGAAAAACAGTGCAAGAAATATTTACAGAAAGTATATCACTAAAATAGACATATAGTAAGTAAGAGTAAAATAAAAAGGCTTAAAAAGGATACATCCACCTGGACTTTGGTACTGTGCGGAGTTCAAATCACTTGAAAAACAAATTAAATCCAATGTTACAAGAGTCACTAACTCTCCTGGATGACTCTTAGTATTCCTTAACCTCTTTGGTACCAGTTATGTCAGCCAGTAATATCTCTTCATTAAAACTAGTTTTTAGAGCTATGATAATTTGACTCTTAATTATTCTGTAATGCAACACTGTAATCAAATACATTTTCTATATTTTTTTATACTGATAGAGCTTTTTTGGTGGTATTTAATACCAATGGGTTATTAATTTTCTACTGTAGAAAGGAAAAAAGACAACAAAAAAATACAAAGAAAGTTAACACCCGAAATTGACCCCTTTTGGAAAGTGGACACTCCAATGTGATTTTTTTGTTAACAATTTTTGGGAAAATAAATACAAATTCTGATATTGAGTGGGTTAAAACATGGGGCTTTGGAATGATGCATTAAATAAATTAAATGTATAGATCATACACAGAGGAAGGAGGAGGCCAAAGGTACAGATGTGCAGGATAAAGGAGGTGAAGGAGTTAATATCAGTGGCGGCTGGTGTTTTTTTTTTGGGGGGGGGTCTTCCAGCTCATCACCCACCCCATCTAGATTGCGGGCGGGCAGCGTTCCTATGGGCTACGGGCAGCAGGCAGCAGCTCCTGTGTCCTCTCCTCCTCTTCTGCATCAGGGCAACTTCCGCCATGTGTCTCCAACCTCCTCCACCTAGGCATTTAAAAGGATTGTCTGTCCTTTCAGCCAATAGGATGATTGGTCTCAAGGTCCTGATTGGCTGGGAGGAAGATCAGTGTGGCAATAGCGAATATTAATTCATTATTGTCATACAACTGGGTGAGCTCGGAGCACAGTGCTCTGCGGCCCGAGCCCACCCTTTTTTGAAGCCAATTAGAGCCTCTGGCTTTAATCACATGCTTAAAAAAAAAAATACCCCAGTTGGAATCCATGGTCCGGCGCCCTGCATGTAGCTCATAGTTATAGTAGTTATAGTTAGTAAGGTTGGATAAAGACACCAGTCCATCCAGTTCAACCTGTGAGTGTCTACAATTGTCCCTATCCCTGTATATTGCACACTCACATAGGTCCCTACCCTCAAGGAGCCCACAATACAAGGTCCCCATTCATATATTAGGGCCAATTGTGGACAGAAGCCAATTAACCTACCAGCATGTCTTTGGATTGTGGGAGAAAACCGGAGTACCCGGAGGAAACCCACGCAAGCACAGGGAGAACATGCAAACTCCAGGCAGGTAGTGTCGTGGTTGGGATTTGAACCAGTGACTCTTCTTACTGCTAGGCGAGAGCGCATGGATGGGGGGATGGCGCCCGTGCGCCCCTAATGGACAGGCCACCACTGGTTAACATACAGGTCACACTGAGACAGCATGGGGCTAAGATATACAGGGGAGGAGGGGAAAAGAGTTAAAAAATTTCACTACTGCTGCAGCACTGATCAGGAAGTATTAAATTAATTTGTCAATCATTTCTCCTTCTTCTCCAACCTCTATTGTAAGAGAAAGGGTCGGGTTCTCTAATGTAAACACTACAGTGTTTACATCATGCGATCACTCTGATTGGTCATCACAGCTGCTCGGACCGGCCCTGTGCAGGGTCAGCTTAGTTCACAGCCATTAATGGACACATTTTTGCCTGGGGCTATTTCTGGAGTGCTGTTAATAATTTGCACTTCAGAAATACATTTCCACCATTCTGTCATTTTTTACTGCCCCACCCAAGAAAAAGGTCTGAAGGGTGTGTTGTAGGTGTACTGGAGCATTTTACAATGCCCAGCGGACACTCCATTAATGCCAACTATCCTGGTTGCATTTATAGTTCCATATGACAAGGTTTCACAACCTAAAATCTAGCATAATATTTAGCAGAATTAAATTCAGATTTTTTTAGATATCAAATAATACAGGTCTAGGATGTGCCTCTCTCCTAGGAGGTCTAGTGTCTCTTACTAGCCTTCTGGACCTTGTTGTAATATAGTCGTGCTTGGTGTGCAACCACCTTTGAGGAAGGTAATACCATTACAATAGTAGTTAATAAATATAAAAGACATTTAGCTTTGTGGAGTCCCGCTGTAGATCTGTATAGATCAATACCCCAGCCTCCAAAATGTGTATTCCTACACTGCATACCAGACTTTTTACAATGTGACCATTTATGACAGGGTCTCATCCAAGTCCAAGAACCTGAGCTAGTTAAAACTAAACTCCAACTTTTTTTTCACTAGAAGCAAATAGAATGGCTAGTCCCAGAATAGATCATACCTCTGTACTATGTTACTCTTTTGTCTGCAGATCTCCTGATATTCTGGGTTTAGTTGAGGCTTTGTACCATGTGACTGTCTGCATAGCCTGGATGTAGACCGAGGGCCTTCCAGCCACTTCCTGCTCAATCTCTAGCCTAGAACATACCCCTCTGTAGTCTTTCAGAGTCTGCAAATGATGTAACTTCTTTCACAGCTCTAATGGTGGGTGGGATGGAATACATCCTAATTAGCATTCAATCCCAACCAGTCACACCTACAGGAAGAGTACAAACCTCTCAAGTCCCTCCTCACAGATCAAAGCATTAGTCAAATAGGAAACCCAGCCCATTCTGAAAGCTAGCTGTGCTGCTGCTGGAGAGGATTAAATGGATCACAATTTACTTGGTCTCCATTGCTGAACTCTCCGTTGGTTCAAATCTTACCTATGTCATTGCACCACTTCATCCTCTCCAACTCCTCTTACCATTGGGGTCCCCCAAGGTTGTGTTCTTGGACCTCTACTATTCTCGATCTATTCTCGATCTACACGTCCTCCCTGGGTCCATTCTCCCTGGGTCCATTCTCTGCACCAAGACCCCCCTTATACTTACCTGATCCTGATCTTGAACCAGTCATGTGCATGATAACAGAGGCTCTCTTGGCTCTCTTCATTGGCTCAGACACAGCAATTGGAGCCATTGGCTCCTGCTGCTGTCAATCACAGCCAATGAGGAGAAAGCAGGAATGAGATATGCTCTGTGTGTCTTATTAATATGCAGACCAGACTTGGGAGTGAGCACACATGAGTGGCCCCATAGAAAGCTGCTTACTATGGGGGCACTTGGCAGGGGGAAGGTACCAGGAGCGCCAGTGGAGGAGAGGAAGGAGAGGAGGATCTGGGATGATCTATGCAAAACCAAACAGAGCAGGTTAGTATAACATGTTTGTTATTTTTGAAAAATAAAAAATGTGCTTTTACATACACTTTATTATATATAATATATATAATAAATAATATATAATGTATATAATGTTCTGTATAACTATTGGATATGTAAAACGTGTGTATCTCAGTTACATTATCAGATTTTAAGAAAACTAATAAAAGCATAACAACCAATTATGAAAAAAAATACATCCATTAATCAACATAAAAAAACATAAATATCACAAAGAAAGCAATGAACAAGAGTTCATAGAAGGTTATCATGGAGGCAACCACAGCATTACAAACATTACTGTGATCCTCAAGTCTGATAAAGACCACCTGGATAAATCACAGACTACTGGAACAATGTTTGGAGAGCATGTGAAACAAACTTGAATGCACATAGTATTTTTTCAATATTGAACTGCAAAGCACAGTAGTGTGGGAGGGATGGCTTTCAATCCTTGTATGACCAATCATTTCCAAATTGTATCTGGACAGCCTACATCAAAATGTCAAGAAGTGTTTGAAGCCCAGAAGCTGGGTGAAAATGATGGAAAACACATGAGTAAATTAACAACTGAGCGAATACCATGGAAGAAAATCTGCATTGTACAGTCAAAGTTCTGATCTCAGCCCCAATGAAATGTTGGGGCGTGATCCGAAGCAAGGCGTATAAGAAACACAAATCAAAATATCAATGAACTAAAACAAATTGTATGCAGAAACGGGCCAAAACACCTAACCTCTGTGCAGAGCCGTACTACAGCTCCAGAAAGCATTTGCTTGGGGTTACTGCCAATAACGAGGGTCCGCACTTACTAAATATAAGGGTTCACATCTTTTTTCAATCAATGACCTTAACTATTTAAACCTTTGTTTAATAAAGATATAACAATGTAAATGCTTCATGTGTTACTTATTAAAGAAGACTGTCTCAATTCTTTTTTAGAAGTGATGGATGCAATCCTCCAGAAAATTCCAAAGGGTTCACTTTGAAACTATTTTTCTGTCATTCCTATATGGCTTGGGTTCATAAATATGATGTAGAGCAGAGTAAATGCAGCCAGTCACAGAACCTGGAATTTACACTTTATTCTGAATAGTGGAATAATATAAACTGTATATTATTTTTATTATTATTATTATACAGGATTTATATAGCTCCAATAGTTTGCGCAGCACTTTACAACATGAGGGCAGACAGTACACTTACAATACAAATTGATACAGGAGGGATCAGAGGGCCCTGCTCGTTAGAGCTTACAATCTGGAAGGGAGAGTCAAGTGGAAACAAAAGGTAATGACTGTGGGGGGTGAGCTGATGGAGAAAATTTAAATACAGTTGTTAGGTGTGGGTAGGATAGGCTTCTCTAAAGAGAAGGGTTTTCAGGTCTAAAAGCTAATAGGGCAGGGAATTCCATAGGATTGGAGAGGCTCTGGAAAAGTCCTGGAGGCGAGCATGGGAGGAGATGATAAGGAAGCTAGAGAGCAGGAGGTCTTGAGAGGAACGAAGAGAACGAGTAGGTTGGTATTTAGAGACTAGGCTAGTGGTGTAGTTGGGGGCTAAATTGTGGATGGCTTTGTAAGTAGTTGTTAGTATTTTGAATTTAATTTGTTGGGTGAGTGGAAGCCAGTGGAGGGATTGACAGAGAGGAGTAGCAGACACAGAGCGATTGTTAAGTCTGGATAAGTCAGTCATCCAAGAAAGGATGATCCACTTATTCCGTTACCACCTGGCATCTGGGGGGTCTTGGGATCATCAAGCGGATAGTATCATTGTTTCACAATTCATTGTTTTTAGATTAGATTTAGATTGTACATTGTTTTTTCTCTGATATGCATTTCCTATAAATTGATGATAAGATTTTGTAAAATAAATGAAATATTTTTTATAAATTTTTATTTTTTCTTATTGTTGCCTCCAAAATCCCACCAAATAGAGGTTTCTGTTGATTTTGTGCTCATTAGAAGGGATGATGGCAACTACATGCCAATGGTTATCAGTTATAATTTTTCTAGACTATGTAGATGTAAGCCAATGAGAAGGGAGTTGCAATAGTCAAGGCGAGAGATGACCAGCGAGTGAATTAAGAGCTTTGTTGTGTCATTGGTTAGAAAGGGGTGCATTTTGGAGAGGTAGCGGAGGTATATAACCATCCGCGCACCAGTCAGTGTTAGCCCTTGTACACACGTTCGGATATTCCGATGGACAATGTCCAATAGGACCGTGTTGTCGGATAATCCAACAGTGTGTGGGCTCCATCGGACTGTTTCCATCGGAGTGTCCGACGGACCAAGTTTTCCAACTTGTCTATAAAATTTTCTGACAACATGCTTGATCGGACTTTGTCCGATCATGTGTAGAGAATTCCGATCGGATAAAGTGCCACACATGCTCAGATCAAATTCCTAGACCAAAGCTATTGGCTACTAGCCTGAACGTAGTCCCGTCATAACTAAATAACGTCATCACGTTAAGTACGATCGGATTTTCTGACAACTTTGTCCGACTGTGTGTATGCAACAGTTTCGGACAAAATCTGACGGATTTGGTTGTCAAAATGTCCGACCGCGTGTACAAGGGCTTAGACAAAGCATATATTGGATTTGTATGCTTATTATTTATAATGTACTGGACACAACAGTAATACAGGGATTGGCACTTTTGAAATTGCTATTTGGCTGGCTGTCTCTGCTTTCAATCATTCAGAGTGTCAGACTTATAACAGGCATGCAACAAATGACAATTTTGAAAACTCAGAACTCCTTGTCATTATACTTGTTTTAAGTCAGTGATTCCAAAATTGATGAAGCCAGAACATTAGTATGACAGCCAGGCAATAGGCATTCTCAGAGAAAACAGTTAACAGATGCATCCTACATGGATCTCTCATGACAGGTTTCCTTTAAGGCTCAGGAACACATATGCTAAAAATCTGTGGTGGCCCCTTCCATAAGGAGTGCAGGGGAGCCCCCCCCCCCCCTACTTTCTACCAGAAACCAAACCCCTTGGGTGGATTTGTAAGGCACAAATAGCTAAATAAGAGTATAATTAGGTATCGTTATAGAAAAAATTATATTTATTTAAACACATTGTATAAAAAACAAATGAATATGTAGAACATGGAATGTATATACATCTGTAACAATTTCACCATATATGAGACATAACAAACATGGTCCTCTTGCAACCAACGCATTTCGGAGTGAAGATATCTCCTTCTTCAGGGATGATTGAGGAAGAGGATAACGTATGTGTATTTAGGTGGCACAACAGATGAACATTCCATCAATTTGTAATTAAAAACAGAAAAAAACAGAAAAAGGACTGTGTTCTATGGCTTCCTGCTCCAATGTCTCAACCATCAATAAATCTTAAAGCTGCATAATTGAGGTTACTCTAAAAAAAAAAATGTTAAGTTCATCCAACATTCCCCACAGAGATGATGGGCAGAAGAACTCACTAAGGTCAAAGGTGGACCGGTCCTGAATAATGCAGCTGAAAAGTGCACAAGCGTGGAAGCTCTTAGATATGAAGCTGATATAAACTTAAGAGAGTCCTTGTTTGCAGAGACACAAGTCATATCTAGCAACCAAGCTCTATGCAACTTGGCCCCTAATCTCCATGCCAGGCAGATAGAGTCCTACAGGTTTTTTTTTTTTTTGCGAAGCACATGATTAGAGCCAGAGGCTCTAAAAAATGGGGGGCTTGAGGAGCAGAGCACTGCGCCCTGAGCCCACCTACTTGTGACACTAGCAAATCAACATTCGCTATTGTCTTCCTGCTTCTCCTCCCAGCCAATCAGTACAGGAAGTGAGTCCTGAGCCCGGTTTGGAAGTGACAGGATTAGCCAGGAGAAGCCAGGGAAGCCGTTGAAGCCGCACGGGACCTGGATGGGAGTTTATTTGCCCCCCCCCCACACACAAAACAAATTGAGGAAAAAAGGAATTAAAGATGTAGATCCGTATGACATTTTTCTACAGATCTGAATGCAGTTCTATGCTAGCCATTGGGGTTGAATTACTGAAGGCAAATAGACTGTGCACTCTGCAACTGCAGTTGCTCCAGAGCTTATAAACGAGCAGAAGCTCTGCTGACTTCCATCATCCAAACATGTGCAAACAAAAATACTGTTTTTGTTTAATTGTGGTTGGGTATTCTTTGCAAAGTGAACCTTCTCCTCTTTTACTAAGCTCTGAAGCAACTGCACTTTGAAAAGTGCAAAGTCTATTGGTCTTTAGTAAATCAACCCCACTGTGTCTGTGAACATGGTGGTGTTTAGCAGTGTATTCTAGCACCACGTTCATATCTGTAAAAATAAAATTCCCAAGTCGCTTATTCCATGGTGCCTATTTTGGTGTAATTTCAGCTTGTACATACTTAAACGTGCGTAAACTTACCCGCACACACAAAATTATTCTGCTGGCTGAAGGTGGCTAGATTTATTGAATATTCTAGCCGCTGAAATGATCTTAAACATGTATGCTTTTAAACACTTTACAGAAATAAACAAGGGTACTTAGCACGCCTTTACATATGTTCCTTATGCTGAGTCTTTCTGACAAATTCTGGCAGCAAGATCTAGCACTGACAGGTGTAATTTGATTACGTCTGTGTTCATGAGCCCTTAAAAATGCTGATGCTAGATTATATTGGAAAGCTTTGTGTTATTTTTGTTGACAATGCAAGAAACCTTAAAGTGTATTTCCACAATTTGTTTTGCTGCCAAAGTGCAATAAGGCCTCCTTTATATTTGTTCGCATTAACATTGCATAACTTAAAAAAATAAAATACAAAATGTTGGTTACCCTCTTAAAGTGATTGTAAAGGTATTTAAAAAAAAAAAAATGTCATACTTATCTGCTCTGTTCAATGGTTTTGCACAGACCAGCCTTGATCCTCTTCTTCTTGGGTCCCCCGCCGGTGCTCCTGGCACCTTCCCCCTGCTGAGTGCCCCCACTGGATCGCTGTTCAGAGAGCATTTGACAGGCAGTAAGGAGGCATTGCATTCCCCTGAGGACGTTATTTCTAACGAAACGCGTTGGTCAGGGCACGTAGTCTAATGTCATCATGCCAGGCACATGTGCGCTGGGTTCCCAAGTGTGTTATATGCAAATGTTCTAGGATGTAGGTGAGTACAACTATATGTAATACATCAGAATTTTTAAGACAATATCTCGTTATGTGCCGTATGTCAGTACTGACGGAATTACCTTGAGGCAGATGTCCTATGAGCCATTTGTGCAGATTCAAGTGCTAATAGACCTCCATTAACAAGGGGTTTGAGCACATGCTAAGCAGTTTGACTGTATGTTGGTGGCAGTGAAGAATCTTTCCACATGGTGTATTGAGGACTATAAAATTCCAATGCAATACTCCCAACACACACGTTCCTGCACAAACAGATGTATCCTAAATTGGGTGCTGAAATGACCAACGACACATGCCTGATGAAGGGGTCCTCTGTGGCTCCGAAACGTTGCTTCTATTTATTTTTTTGGTACTATGTGATTCAAATTTTGGACCCAATTTTGGAGATCCTGGTGTGCTGGTGACACTTCCTTCTCTTGAGGAATATAAAGGCACGAGCCAATGTGGATGAACCTTTTTTATGTGTATTTAATAAATTATGATGAAAATATAAATTGGTTAAAAAAATGTTTTTTATCACCTCATATTCATTTTTTTTATCAAGCTATATAAAATTAATTTGAGTTATACAAGTGTGGTGTTTAGTGCAAATATCTGTTTGTGGGTATTTATGTTGGCAGCTATTCTGGTGGTTTATTTTTTTTATATTTTATCTTGTATTGTGATTTATTTCACTCTGTGGTTTTGGAAGGAATAATATTATAAGAACACCGGGGAGCACTTTTTGGATATTGGTCGTCAATATTTATTTGCATTAGCGCAGAGTTTATTTGCTTTCACAGTGTGGAGACATTGTATAGCCTCCTCACCACTTACTTTAACCCACTGGACCCCGTACAAGCAACCCCATTCACTTGAATGGGTCACGATTGTTGAGCACACGGGGGTATAATTCCTGCCACAGCTGTAAAGCAAAGCATCACAGCCACAGCATGTGTACACCCCAACCCCTGCCTCTACAGTTAAAGAGGGTAGCAGTTGAGGGGTGGGTTCAACTGGGAGATTTTAGCTTCCCCCAATCTGATGTGTGAATGAGCCCTAATAGTGAATCCAGTCACAGTTCTCTGATCACCACCACACCAGCCAACAGTGTCGCAAAACCAGTGTAGTTAGAATCATTGTTTCTGTTTGGTCTGTTTATCAACCATGATACCTTGACCAATCCTTTGCTTGTTTGCTGGCTATGTCTCTGCTTGTGCCTGAACTGACCTATCTGCACACCAGATGGTCTCAGCTATCCCTTGTAGACAACTGTACTCCTGAAACCACAGAAACTTTTTTTGTTCTTCATTTCTATATCCTGCTGTACTTCCTGGCCAGTGAAATTGGCATTCCTGGGGAAGCCACGTACCAGTAGCCTAGGCTTGCTTGGCTCATAGGAACGGGGACTACTATAGGTCATGCTACACTTTGCTATATTTCCTGATTACTCAGCCCTTGTACAAAAAAAATCTGTCGGAATTTTGTCCAAAACTGGTCTTACATACACACAGAGTGTGTAGTCGGAAGTTGTCGGAAAATCCGATAATTCGGAACGTGATGACGTTCGTTCGTTATGATGGGACTACATTGCGGCTGAGCATGCGTGGCACTTTGTCTGATCGGAATTCTCTACAAACGATCGGAAAAAGTCCAATCGGATTTTGTTGTCGGAAAATTTGAGGTCCTGCTCTCAAATTTTTTCCGTTGGAAATTCCGATGGAAAAAGTCCGATAGAGCCCACACACGATCAGATTTTCAGACAATATAATCCAATCGGACCTTTTCCGTCGGAATTTCGGACCGTGTGTTCAAGGGCATATAGAGACGACCATTACCGCACAATGGTTTTGATACAATTGATTGATTTGTGTGATACACAAGCTGCAATGAAGGTTATTTACTAAAACTGGAGTGTGAAAACTCTGGTGCAACTCTGCATAGAAACCAATCAGCTTCCAGATGTTATTGTCAAAGCTTAATTGAACAAACTAACGTTGGAAGAGGATTGGCTACCATGCACATCTGCACCAGATTCCAATTGCACCAGTTTTAGCAAATCTTCCCCAATGTCTGGTATATAATCAGTCCAGGTACTGAAGAAGTCTCACACCCGTGGTATCACCATACTCACCATACTCAGGATTAGCAGAATGTGTTTTGGGTTGTAATGCTAACTATGCCCATGCTGTATGTGAGAAAATCTTATTAAATTGACAACTTTGTGAAAAAAATAAATACTTTTTCATTTTCTTTCCAGCATTTTCCAAAAACTTTCAGCAAAAAAAAAGTCATTTAAAAAGACTCATTATGCCTGTTAGAAAATATCTTGCATGTTTCCATTGCCCTTATGCTCCATGGCTTCCAAAAATGTGATAGGTATTCAGTAAATTAGATGCGTCATTTATGTGTAATTTGTGCTCCTTGAAAGTCCAAAGGTGCTCCTTGGATTTTGGGCCCCTCTGTGCATATAAGTTGTGAGAAAGCAGTATTCTCATACTCGGGAGACATAGCAGAATGTTTTTTGGGGTGTAATTCTAAATATGCATAGGCTGTGTGTGTGAGACATGACTTAAAAATTAAAATTTTGTGAAAAAAAAGATTTTTATTTGATTTCTTCATTTTCCAAAAAAAGTGACAAACAATTACTACTTCAAAAAATTCACCATGCCTGTTACTAAATACCTGGGGTGGTCTACTTTCCAAAAAGGGGTAATTTGGGGGAGTATTTGTACTATCCGGGCATTTTTGTGCCTCAACCCTCCAGTAATAAAAAATGCAGTCAGTGCATCAAGACTGATGAATTTCAAATATATATATATATATATATATATATATATATATATATATATATATATATATATATATAACTTATTTTGTATACTCCTATAACATTCACACAGACTAAATAACTCATATACACTGATTTGGGTTATTTTTACCAAGGAAATGTAGCAGAATACATTCTGACCTATATTTTTAAAGGAAGATTATTTATTTACAAAAATGTATAACAGAAACCAAGACAATGAGCAAGGGCTGAGGAAATAAGATACTGCAGAGGGTACAACAGAGTAAAATTGACCAGCAGTAGGTAATTTATAATCAGAAATAATAGGCCTAAAAAGTGTATGACTAACATTATTTTTTATTCTGAGGATAGGGAAATGTAACGCATATGGGTCATGGAGTAGGGTAATTTTGGTGCACACCAATTTTGCTCTTAGCTTTGTGAGGTTTTAGTTATTAGAACAGATTGGTAATAAAAATTACATTGCACAGTGAGCACCTCAAACTTAAAAAAGACCCTGAAAACATACTGAAAATAAAAATCAAGAGACCTCCAAAAGCAATAAAAACCCCAAAAATACCCCCTTTAAAACAAAAGGCCACATTTTTTTTAAAGGGAATCCTTATAGGAAAAAAAAGCAGTTCAATCTAATACAATGCAAGTTGTGTATAACCAAGACTATATACATTAATACCTAAACAGTTACCACTAAAAAAATATATATATTTATTCTGTATGCATCAAAAAACAGTAGCATCACAAGTCCTGTACCTCCCCGTTGCCAATCCCAACCACCTCACACAACTTTCTGCCCCCAAATCTCCAGAAGACCCTCACACCCAACCTTCAAATCCAGACTGCCCCCCCAGTGGAAGCTGGGGCACCTCCCAAACCCGCATCATCCTGTCTAAGCCCCCCCCCCCCACTCTCTACACACCCCACAGGTCCCACTGAAGTAACTGGTGGATCAGAAGTAGGTTCAATAGGCACCCAGTCAAGGTGAAGACCACAATGGGCAGAATACCCACCCCTGAACAACACAGAGCCAAAATACCAATGATACTAAACAGGCCCATACTCAGCTAGATTGTAAGAGCAACACGGCAATATGTCCTGATACCTTTGCCCTCTATCCCACCATGAGCTATGCATAGGCTATGCACTCACATCTACTGTGGACTTTTGATCATCATCTGTGACAGACAGCCATATAGACTGATCTGAGCGTTCATCATCTCAGCAGGCTTTATTCTCTGGACTCTGGGACAGTCTAGCTAAGTAGGGGCCTGTTTCGTATCATTGGTATTTTGGCTCCATGGTGCCCATGGGTGTGTATTTTTAGGCATTCCTTGCAACTGCCCATTGTGGTCTTCCCTTTGACTGGGTGCTTATTGAACCTATCCTTGATCCACCAGTTACTTGAGTGGGACCTGGGGGTGTCCAGGGAGTAGGGTGCTTAGATGGGGCAGTGTGGGGATTCCGCCAGCTTCCACTGGGGGGGGGGGGGGGCAGTCTGGGTTTGGAGGTGGGGTGTGTAGGTCTTCTGGGGTGTTAAGAGGTGGCCAGTTGTGTGGGGTGGTTTGGATTGGCGGGAGGGTACAGGACTTGTGATGCTACTGTTTGTTTGTTTTTTATGCATACAGAATAAATACATTTTTTAGTGCTAACTTTTTGAATGTTTGTTATCCAACTCTTTTCTTTTTTTGCATCACAAATAATACTTCCCGAAACAAAAGCTCACTAAAAAACAATATAGTCCCAAAATACTGCCTCCCTAAAAAAAATTGAAAAATGGACAGCAGAGCTTACAGTAAGTGCTGCCCTTAAATCATCCACAAAATAAAATAAAGGACAACAATAACAACTATAAGAAAAAGGTTGAGTCGATTGCCCAAAGAGCTAGCAATCAGAATTAAAATACAGTTTCCTAACTGATCTTTCCATATGCAGTTTGTCAACCTCTGTATTATTTCCCTACAGCAGCTTCCTATACACCAGGTATATGCAATTAGCGGACCTCCAGCTGTTGCAGAACTACAAGTCCCATGAGGCATATCAAGACTCTGACAGCCATAAGCATGACACCCGGAGGCGGAGGCATGATGGGACTTGTAGTTTTGCAACAGCTGGAGGTCCGCTAATTGCATATCACTGCTATATACTGACGCTATAGGGTTGATTTACTAAAGGCAAATAGACTATGCACTTCACAAAGTGCAGCTGTTCCCGGAGCTTAGTAAATGAGGTAAACCTTCACTTTGCAAAGAATACCCAATCACGTGCAAGGAAAATTAAAAATACAGCACATATTTTTGCTTGCACATTATTGGTTGATGGGAGTCATAAGAGCCTCTGTTCAATTACTACATTCTGGAGCAACTGTAAACTTTGCAAAGTGCACAGTCAATTTTCCTTTATTAAATCAACCCCATAGGCTGCTCTGTGCCCTCCTATTTGTGGTAAGGGGGTTGGCACATAATAAAACACTCATTATTGGTCCTTCTAAGGTAGCTGGCTTAAGTTCAAAGGCCCTTGCAGTGCATAATGTTTACAAAGAATTTAGATGGGCACATTTTGTGAACCTCAAACACAAAGGATTCGCCTCAATCCAATGGTAGACCTGCACCTGAATCTCATCCCTATGTATCACTAGTCTGCAGTGCATCTTATATATAGGCCTGCTTTGAAATCTCTGTCTGGTCTTGATTCCTGTCTTGTGTGGAGATCTCAAATGTAGCGCACATCTGGATCTGTTAATGAGAAACATCATAATAGTATGTGAAAACTATTATAGTCAACAATATGACGGGCAGATGCTTATAGCCACGGGCAGGATCACCTAACAGCACTAGCAGATGGCAAACCACTAGCTACTGTTCACTAAGAGCCAGATGGCAAGAATGCATATACTGGATGATGTCTCTCCCCCACATCTGGTTTAGACTAAGTGCCACCACACTCACTAAGTGGGCATCGCACTGCTGATAAAGTGTATGTGTCTACTGTGCCATTCCTTAGGGCTGAGCACAATGATAAAAGCAACACTATGAATGGCAGGAGGAAGACTCCTGATGCCATGGTGTGCTGAAAAGGCATATATTGATCCTGGATTTGATATTTAAATGATTTAAGGCATGGGTGGTATCATAAAATATATCATTGCTTACAAATTTGGCTTGTTCAGCGAAGGCTTTAATGTGGTCAAAGATATTTTAGCCATATTCCATTTCCTGCATTATCACCACCTGTAAGGTTTAACTGCATTTATAGTGACCATTTATATGGCTTATGCAAAGCAACAGACTCACCTTGATGCCAGCCCCAGCAGCAGTTTTTGCTTACCTCCTCTTTATTCCCCATCTGAACAGTTTGCCCACACTATTACTATACTAGAAGGTTTAGGCTCGCTGCTACCATGGGTTCAACACAAATACTGTGGGTTTGGGATTCACGGTCCAGGCAAAGTTAGGTGCAGATTCATTAGGGAGAATAAAAAAAAAAATCATAATGCACTGGCTTGCCTTTTATGGCCAGCAGGCTTAGAAGGGTCAATAAGGGGGCTTATAGATAAGCCAGTCCCCTCACTGTAAAAGGGAGGTTACAGAACAGCCAAAGTATCAGTGTATTGTAAGCTGCTGTAGAAAAAGGATAGGGTTAACAAATGTCATAGGAAGAGATAGGAGTCAGGTAGGAACCTATACTTTAATTCTGATTTCTAGCTCTTTCATCAGAGTAGTTAATTGTCACCATAGTAACACTGTACTACTCTGGGCGTGATCAGGGATTTTTTCTTTTTTTCTTTACAATGTTATTGCTTATATGATGTTGATCACTGTAAAAGCAATAGCTTTAGCTGTCAATAATGGGTTTCTCTTTTATGAACAGCTTGCTTCTGATTGCGATTGGCTAAACTAATCACATGGTACAGGTAGACAGGTACCATATGATTGCTTTGAGCCAATCACAGATCGCCGCAGTAAGCAAGCTATTTATGAATGGAAAGCGTTTCATGACAGGTTGCTGACATTGTTATTATGTGATCGCTATGACTAATCATATCAATCACATGATACCTAGTTGCCGGTTATCGGTTACAGTAACCTGCTGTGTCCGGGGGACACAGCGGTCACAGGAAGGGTGCATTGCACTCCTCAGCAAGAGCACGTGGGCTTCTAAACCACAGAAGGATCAATCACGTACAGGCATACCCCACTTTTAAGTATGCAATGGGGTTTATTTACTAAAGCTGAAAAGTGCAAAATCAGGCTCACTTCTGCATAGAAACCAATGAGCTTCCAGGTTTTATTACCAAAGCTTAATTTAAAAATCTGGTGTTAGAAGCTCATTGGTTTCTATGCAGAAGTGAGCCTGATTTTGCACTTTTCAGCTTTAGTAAATAAACCCCATTGCGTACTTAAAAGTGGGGTATGCCTGTATACTGTTTATACACACCTGAGCCTACACAGGCCGCCCCATCACAGTAAATTAAATGTGGTGGAGCGGCAAGTGGTAAAAAAAAATTCTATTTTGGGGGTATGTTGATTTTTTTTTTTTTTGTGATATGGCCTGTTTTAGTTTTTTTTTCCCACTGCATGGCCTCACTTTTAAAAAAAATGGGCTTTTGTTAAATAGATTTGGGGTTTTCATTTTTTTTTTCCTTGATATGTTTTTTTGCCCTCAAATCCACATGAAAAGATTCTCTCTCTCTGAACTTTTTATTTTTGCATTGGTACATGGCTCTCATGCTTTCTCGTGCCTTTTTTTTTTTACAATACTGTGCCGATTAACCCTAAAAATGGCCAGAATTTAATAAGAGGATTTACCAACCATAGGCTTTAATGGAATCCACTTGTAAGTTTGTGTAGTTTATGCAGAGATGAGGGCTTTCAAACCACCCCCAAGAGACATTGGGCCTGAAGTACTCTCTTTTTGTTATGAGTGAAAGAATCTTCTGCTAGTGTAATGCCCCGTGCACGCGATTGTTTTTTCCGACAACAAATGTTGGATGTGAGCTTGTTAGCGGAAAGTCCAACCCTGTGTATGCTCCATCGAACATTTGTTGGCAGACTTTCCGCCAACAAATGTTGGCTAGCAGGTTCTCAAATATTCTGCCAACAAATGTTTGTTGTCGGACTTTCCGATCATGTGTACACACGTCTGTCGCACAAAAGTCCACACATGCAAGTACGAGCCGGAAGCGCTCAGTCTTGTAAAACTAGCGTTCGTAATGGAGATATCACATACGTCTGCAACCACGTTCGTAATTCTTGGCCAACATTTGTGTGACCGTGTGTATGCAAGACAAGTTGGAGCCAACAACCTTCAAACAAAATTACACGGCTTTGTTGTCGGAAAGTCAGTTCGTATGTACGGGGCATAATGCTTGTATATTGAAATCAATGTCATGTTACAACCAACAAAAATTAAGCACTGGGGCTGTCAAATAGGGGGAAGGGGTGTGAGTCACATGCTCCCCATATTTAGAAGTACTGAATATAGATCTGCACTCCCGTTGGCCAAATAGCTTGATGAGGAAGCAAAGAATTAAGAAGGGAAGTTATAAACCCTTACTAGGTAGATAGGACCTAATTCAGTGCCTCTAATACTGTACAGAGGAACTGGACATCATACTATAAAGCAGCCCTGTTGCAAAATGTTAAATGCAAGAGGAAGACGGTTCCCCTGTAAATAATAGATCTTGCACTAACTTGTCCCACCACCCACACTTCCAATCATTGTTTTCTGCAAGAGCTAATTGCTTCAAGGAGTATCAGATTTTGGGTCCTCTTCCAAGCTCTGTGGTTCTTTCCATCAGCCTCTACATCACTACTGTGGACTACAATAACAGCAAGTCCTGTGGAAAGAACCACAACCCTCATGAAGAGGATTCTCTGGGCACTATGGTGTGCAAAGAGAGAGAAGATGGGTGGTGGGATAGCTACGGTAAGTGAATACATTTGAACAAAATTAGATATATATAGTTGGGAACCTCTATAGGGGTGCTATAAAAGCAATTTGTAATTTTGCATCACTGCATTTAAGAGGGGCATTAGAGATACAAATTGGACCCCTGAATGATTTTGTAGTAAGGGTCCTATAAAACATAATTACGCCTCTAATGGAAAGGAAATATATAACCTGACATGCAGGATTAAAATAATAAGCACACCAACAAATAATCAATAAAAGAATAAAGGTAATAAGTAGAAAAATAATGAAAGGTATTCCTCTAATTGCAAATGCTTATACATTATGCAATGAAAGGGGAATCATTTTCATCTGCTGCTCTGTGGAATTAGTTTTCCTTCGTATTTGGGATCTATCAGCTATGTACTACATATACCTATACTCCTATGTCACTCTTTTTTTGTTTTGATTAGCCCCTTTCATCACAGTGATATCACCCTGACCCTTTCTGTTTCATCTAGTGGCCATATTTACTTTGATATCCAATGTTGTCTTTGATGTATCAGGATCCATTATTCAGTTTCATATGCTCTGTGAAGATCACCAGGGTGGACTTCCTTTATTGTCCTTTATACCTGGAATTTTTTTTTTTGGTAGCTATTGTAACGCTTGGAACATTTACCGGTATACGGAAACTTGGTCATTGTGTCAATGACAATAAGGCAATCAGCAAAAGGGGACAGATATACAGCCAATTAAATATGTAAACTGGAATATATTGAAGTTGTGTTTTAAATTTGAATTTTGTGACTTAATCAAACACAATAAATGTATGCAACATGGCACAATGGTAGCTTTCCAGCCCTTGAGCACTGAATTAAAGTGCATGTAAACCATAGCAATGAACTTCTCTAATTTCCTCAATTAAATATACAGCACCATTGGAAGTGTTTTGTTATGTCTGTTTGATAAGTGTAAAGAATACCTGTTGATCTGATCAGAACTTCAAGGCAGCGATATGTCTTGTTGTGCATACTTCCTCTGGTATTTTAAGTAGCCTAATTCATAATCCCAGTTCTTACCTTAGGACTATAGAACAATTTGTATTTATGTTTAGGAGAATATGAGAGTGGGAGAGTTTGGTAAGTTTACCAAATCAAAATTGGGACAGAACTGACACCACGCAGTCCACAAAAATGTGTTGTCATGTGTTGGCACTCCACTTAGGTCTAGGAGCTAAGTATGTTTCTGACAGATCTTTCAAGGGATACAATGTGGGGAAATGTTCATGCATTGCTTCTTATTTTAATTGTATTTTGCTTTGAATTAAAGCACATCTAATGCCAAGAGCAAAAATATTATATATTGTAGCTTACCAGTACTTAGATGTTGTGGCTGCATTTTTTTTTCATTTTCAGGCATCTCCTTAAAGCGGGATTCCACCCTAAAGTGGAACCTCTGCTGATCGGATTCCTCCCCCCCTCCGGTGTCACAATTGACACCTTTCAGGGGGGAGGGGGTGGAGATACCTGTCAAAGACATGTATTTACACCCACTTCCGGGCATAGACTCCCGTGGGAGTCTACGCCATTTCCTGCCCTGCCGCGCTGTCTGCTGGGACACACACGGGTCCCAGTGACAGCGCGGAGATTTCCTATTGCGCTGAGCAACTCACGCATGCGCAGTAGGGAACCGGGAAGTGAAGCCGATTCGCTTCACTTCCTGATTCCCTCACCTAGAATGGTGGCGGCAGCAGCCGAGGGCCGAGCGATCGATCGGCCTCGGCTGCCGGCATCGCTGGAACCCGGGACAGGTGAGTGTCCATTTATTAAAAGTCAGCAGCTGTAGTATTTATAGCTGCTGGCTTTTAATTTTTTTTTTTTTGGTGGAATCCCTCTTTAATTTTCACCTGGTGACCTTGCAAATAACACACTTCCTGTCTTGGGAAGATAACACTCACTTATTGTTCTGCATCTATAGAGAGGCAGCATTCTCAACCTAGAACAAGACTACAATAATGGACCTCCCTCCATAATGTAGAGGAGAGGAGTTCAGTAGTCTGTAACTGATAACAGTGTAGCACATGCAGAAAGCATAGGAAGCTATGTGGGGATGGAAGAATTTGCCTGGGATAGATTTGCATGGGGGTTTGTGGAATTTTGTTAAAAATTCACAAAACCTGTACCTAGCATTGAATCCCACTGACGTTTAACGGGGGGCAAATCTTGATACTAAATTATGGCTATTTTCTTGGCTCATAGGCAAGCTAATGTCAACAAAAAGGAATGGGGAGCTGGCCCTAACATGGGCAAACAAGAAAACTAAATGAAAATACCATATAGTAGAGCATCCTTTTAAAGCAGCTTCAAGGAGAACATGGAAAAAGCACCAAATCTTTAAATGACATGCCTTGAAGATTCCTTTAAACTACATGTGGTGTTACTTAACAGTATGATTTCCATGGACAATGTCAACGACACAATGCTGGCATAATATATTTTGGATGTGTAATTGATTCGTTTTTTTTACATTTAGTTTGGCACAAATACAGCAGCAACACTCAACCTGAATTGTTTAAACTTTTTTAAATAGTTTTGGCTGCAACACCAGTTTTTTTTTTTATCAAGCGGTAATAAGCTTGAATTGACTAAATAATTAAAGCTAAAACCCTCAACTTCATACAGTTTGGACAGTGGCACAGCAGTATTACAACACTTTGATAGCATACAGTAGTTTGTGAACGTTTTTGTTTCACATTACAACATAATATTGACTGTAAGTTTAATAACATTGTAAAACTAAGTGCACAAAAACAATTAAAAAAACACAAGCCAACATTCCCCAAACTCCTTCATATGCATTATCCACAATTATTCCCAATATATTCAACAGATAGACTTCTGATATATGTTAAGTAGAAATTGGCTAGTGTCAGGACAGTATGCAGCGGGTTTTACATTGCATTTAAAATTAGAGTATATTATCTCAGAGACAATAGCCACAAATATTTTTCAGTGGCTGGACAGTATATAAGCAGCTTGGTTAAGTGTCACTAAAAGAGGAAGAGACGAGGCAGGCTTTAGCTTAAAATAAACATTAGTGTCTATTATCTCAGAGACAATAGCCACAAATATTTTTCAGTACAAACAGAAAAGTCAGTGCTACTACCCATACAACATATAGATAGCAGAGCTCCTGGCAGTCATTGGCTGAGTAGAGTAATGTAGGAAAGATGATCTGCACTCCGGTTGTTGCTCTTAAAAATATTAGTAGTGTACAGTATAAAACAGTTGATGTGTTTCAGCCTATAAGGCCTTAATCATAACCCATGACTATGACTAAGGCCTTATAAGTTGAAACCCGTCAACTGTTTTTATCTGCGTTTGTGCACTATGGCTTTTTAATAAAATTAAGATTTTTTAAAAGCAACACTCAGAGTGTGGATCATCTTTCCTACAATAATTTTGAGTACCAGAGCACCTGAATATGCTGACAAATTGGAGGCACAACACAAGATTTTTTCTGCAGCATACAATGAAAATTTGGCTGCTGAGGTCCAACTGTGACACTTTATAGTGTTGAAGAACTGGAAAAGGCCACAAACTTTTGGGTACAATGTATGATTTACCCTGCAGTAAACATAAAAAATTAGGCAGCTGTGGACATATTGCATGGCAACTTTGCAGTGCTAGAGCACTGAAATAGGCCACCAACCTGCTGAGGTTCAGCTGTGTAAATATAGGGGTAGATTTACTAAAACTGATGCACTTAGAATCTGGTGCAGCTGTGCATGGTAGCCAATCAGCTTCTAACATCAACGTGTTCAATTAAGCTTTGGCAATAAAACCTGGAACTGATTGGTTTCTATTCAGTGCTGCACCAGATTTTGCACCCTCCAGCTTTAGTAAATAACCCCCATTGCATAGGGGTAGAGAGGATACATATATGGTGCTTTGATGCACACTCCTGTACTGCACAAGCATGCAGTGACACGCTACAAAGGGCAGCTTTACTTGTATCAGCTCAAGTGAACGTTGTACACCACAAAATAAAAAACGCACTAGTAACAGAAAATAAAATATTATATACCTCCAAATCAAAATATGCAATTAAACATAATAATAAAAATACTAATCCCCAACAAAATTATTTTTTTTACTTAGTAGAGAATTAAAAAATGGATAAACAAAATAAAATAAAAAAATCCAATAAAATAAAATCAAGGGTCCCAGCAGCTTAATAGCAACTATATGTTGGGTCTCTGAAATGTGAACACACATGGAGGTATACAACAATATGTAGCCCATGACACTGATCCGCAGTAATTTAGGTGGTTGGGACTTAACAAAACCCTCATTATTGGCTGTTCTAAGTTAACTTAGGAAAATAAGGATCTTCACCAGCACACATTGGTATAATGATAATCTTGTCATTTATTTGCATAAAGTTGCAGGCATCACAAGTTAACATTTTGTGACCTTAAATGTCAGCTTGCGATGCTTGTTGATTTATGTGAACAAAAAAAAAAGAAGAAATTAACACTATCCAAAGAAAATCCTTATGCCGCGTACACACGATCGGACTTTCCGGCGGACTTGGTGCGGTGGACCAGAGTCCGTCGGAAAATTTGATCCTGTGTGGACTCCAGCGGACTTTTTCTTCCCAAAAGTCAGGCGGACCTAGAAATAAGTGATTCATGTGGGCTACTGGCGCTACCTCAAGTATACTTATATTCAAAAAATTTTAGAATTATTTAACCACTTGCCGACCGCCGCACGACGATGTACGTCGACAGAATGGCACGGGCAGGCATAAGGGCTTACATGTACGTCCTTGCCTGCCCGCCGGTCGGGGGCCCGATCGGGCCCCCGCACGGTGCCTGCGGCGGTCGGTATTCGTTCGAAAGCGATCCCGGACGAGGGGACGGCCATTCATTCATGGCCACCCCCTCGCGATCGCTCCCGACGAATGAAAATGTCCCGTGACATCACTTCCTCTCCTGTAATGTAAACACAGGAGAGGAAGTGATGTATTCTCTCCTCCGTGTCGGTATTTTTCGTTCCGGCACCGAGGACAGAGCATCGGTGAGTTGCACAAGCACTACACTACACAGTAGAACATGCCAGGCACACTCACACCCCCCCCTTTACCCCCTTTACCCCCCAATTACCCCTGCCCCCCCAGTCACAGTGACACCAATTGCTTTTTTTTTTTTTTTTTTTTTTGCATTGGTGTCATTTGTGACTGTAATAACTGTTAGGGCAGTTAGGGTTAGCCCCCTTTAGTTCTAATGTGCCCCCCTAACCCCCCCAATAAAGGTTTAACCCCGTGATCACCCCCCCTCGCCAGTGTCACTAAGGCTGGGTTCACATTGCAGCGGTTTATGAGAACGAATGTGATTCGCACCGCACTACAGTGCAAATCACATCCGATCTCTGCGATTCGAGTTCAGCCATACAGATAGTATGGCTGAATTCGTGTCGCACCCGCCGCACCCGTCGCACCCGCCGCAAATTCGCACGGGACCCTTTTTTTGGCCCGCAGCAGAATCGGATCGCATGGGTGTTCACACCATGCGATCCGAGTTTGCAGATCGCACTGCGATATGCGAACTGATCTGGGGGTGTCATTAACATTTCACTGACACTCCCAGCAGTTCGCATAGGGCAGTGTGAACTGCCGCCGGGAGGCATGCGATGCGGGAACCCGCCGCGGATTCATGGTGTTCCCGCATCGCTCCAGTGTGAACCCAGCCTAATAAGCGATCATTTTTCTGATCGCTGTATTAGTGTCACAGGTGACGCTAGTTAGGCAGGTAGGTATTTAGGTTCGCCGCAGCTTTTTATAGCGCCAGGGACCCCCATATACTACCGCATAAAGCCCCCTGATTTCCCCCTAGTTAACCCTTTCACCAGTGATCACCATATAACTGTTACAGGTGACGCTGGTTGGTTAGTTATTTTTTTATAGTTTCAGGGCACCCGCCATTTATTACCTAATAAAGGTTTAACCCCCTGATCACCCGGCGGGTGTCATTTGTGACTGTAATAACTGTTAGGGCAGTTAGGGTTAGCCCCCTTTAGTTCTAAGGTACCCCCCTAACCCCCCCAATAAAGGTTTAACCCCGTGATCACCCCCCGTCGCCAGTGTCACTAAGGCTGGGTTCACATTGCAGCGGTTTATGAGAACGGATGTGATTCGCACCGCACTGCAGTGCAAATCACATCCGATCTCTGTGCGATTCGAGTTCAGCCATACAGATAGTATGGCTGAATTCGTGTCGCACCCGCCGCAAACTCGCACGGGACCCTTTTTATGGTCCGCAGCAGAATCGGATCGCATGGGTGTTCACACCATGCGATCCGAGTTTGCAGATCGCACTGCGATATGCGAACTGATCTGGGGGTGTCATTAACATTTCACTGACACTCCCAGCAGTTCGCATAGGGCAGTGTGAACTGCCGCCGGGAGGCATGTGATGCGGGAGCCCGCCGCGCATTCGTGGCGTTCCCACATCTCTCCAGTGTGAACCCAGCCTAATAAGCGATCGTTTTTCTGATCACTGTATTAGTGTCACAGGTGACGCTAGTTAGGCAGGTAGGTATTTAGGTTCGCCGCAGCTTTTTATAGCGCCAGGGACCCCCATATACTACCGCATAAAGCCCCCTGATTGCCCCCTAGTTAACCCTTTCACCAGTGATCACCATATAACTGTTACAGGTGACGCTGGTTGGTTAGTTATTTTTTTTATAGTTTCAGGGCACCCGCCATTTAGTACCTAGTCTCACTAGTGTACCCCTAAATTTAGGGGTGTGTACTTTCCAAAATGGGGTCATTTGGGGGGGGTTTGTGCCATCTTGGCATTTTATGGCCTTCAAAACTGTAACGCCCTTAGAAAGCCTGAAGGCGGTGCTTGGTTTTCGGGGCCCCGTACGCGGCTAGACTCCCAAAAAGTCCCACATATGTGGTATCCCCGTACTCAGGAGAAGCAGCAGAATTTATTTTGGGGTGTCATTTAACATATGCCCATGGCATGCGTGAGCAATATATCATTTAGTGACAACTTTGTGAAAAAAAAAAAAAAAAAAAAGTTTGTAATTTTCCCGCAACTTGTGGCAAAATATAAAATATTCCATGGACTCAACATGCCTCTCAGCAAATAGCTTGGGGTGTCTACTTTCTAAAATGGGGTCATTTGTGGGGGTTTTGTGCCATCTTGGCATTTTATGGCCTTCAAAACTGTAATAGGTAGTGAGGAGTGAAGTCAAATATTTACGCCCTTAGAAAACCTGAAGGCGGTTCTTGGTTTTCGGGGCCCCGTACGTGGCTAGGCTCCCAAAAAGTCCCACATATGTGGTATCCCCGTACTCAGGAGAAGCAGCAGAATTTATTTTGGGGTGTCATTTCACATATGCCCATAGCATGTGTGAGCAATATATCATTTAGTGACAACTTTGTGAAAAAAAAATAAAAAAAAATTAAAGTTTGTAATTTTCCCGCAACTTGTGGCAAAATATAAAATATTCCATGGACTCAAAATGCCTCTCAGCAAATAGCTTGGGGTGTCTACTTTCTAAAATGGGGTCATTTGTGGGGGTTTTGTGCCATCTTGGCATTTTATGGCCTTCAAAACTGTAATAGGTAGTGAGAAGTGAAATCAAAAATTTACGCCCTTAGAAAGCCTGAAGGCGGTGCTTGGTTTTCGGGGCCCCGTACGCGGCTAGGCTCCCAAAAAGTCCCACATATGTGGTATCCCCGTACTCAGGAGAAGCAGCAGAATTTATTTTGGGGTGTCATTTCACATATGCCCATAGCATGTGTGAGCAATATATCATTTAGTGACAACTTTGTGTAAAAAAAAAAAAAAAATTATTTTTTGTCATTATTCAATCGCTTAAGGCAAAAAAATAAAATATTCAATGGGCTCAACATGCCACTTATCAATTTCCTTAGGGTGTCTACTTTCCAAAATGGGGTCATTTGGGGGGGTTTTGTACTGCCCTGCCATTTTAGCACCTCAAGAAATGAGATAGGCAGTCGTAAACTAAAAGCTGCGTAAATTCCAGAAAACGTACCTTAGTTTGTAGATGTGACAACTTTTGCGCAAACCAATAAATATACAATTATTGACTTTTTTTTTACCAAAGACATGTGGCTGAATACATTTTGGCCTAAATGTATGACTAAAATTGAGTTTATTGGATTTTTCTAATAACAAAAAGTAGAATATATCATTTTTTTTCAAAATTTGCGTTTATATCGCAAAAAATAAAAATCGCAGAGGCAATCAAACACCATCAAAAGAAAGCTCTATTTGTGGAAAGAAAAGGACGCAAATTTTGTTTGGGTACAACATTGCATGACCGCGCAATTACCAGTTAAAGCAGCGCAGTGCCAAATTGTAAAAAGACCTCTGGTCATTTACCAGCAAAATGGTCCGGTCTGAAGGTGGTTAAATCACCATTACTGGCCCTAAGGCCTAAAATATATCCAGATTATGTTTAATACCTTATACCAACTAGTGTGAATGGGCTAAAAAAATTCCTCACTATTTTAACCAAAGAAAATGAGTGATATCTAAACCCCGACAAAGGGGTTGTGTATCAGAGAAAAAAGCCTATTATTCCCTAATATTACAACATTAATACTTAATTTATATACCATTTATCTATGTTTACCAATATGTGAGAGATATACAAATTTGTGTAGAGTAAATCCCAAACTCTGTGATATTCTAAAAAAGAAGAAAGAAAAAATCCCCATACATGGGGAGTGTAGCAGCTTAAGGACCCAATTGATAATAATTAAACCAAAACAAGTAAATGGAAATCCCATAAGCTAAATACAGAAAAAACCCCAAACCAATCCTACGAATTCCTTAGACCAGTTATGAACAAAGAATATAACGATAAAAAAATTATAACAATAAAAGTTATAGATGTGAGAAAAATGAAAAAGATTTTTTACAAGTGGTAATAAAAAATAAAAATGAAAATGGCAAAAATAGTCCACAATAATTCTTCTATCAGGTATCCACAAATATGCAAATTTTCTGCTTCAGGAGGCAAGAAGGTGACTTTCGTGATTATAAATGCTTATTGGTGACTTCCGTGCTCATTCCCCCTCAAGGGTCCCCACTCACCGAATCCACGCACTCCCTAAGGGGTTATGGGCATGTAAGCTGTATTCCACTTTATTGTTGAGGATTCCACCGCTCGGCTGTGTCTTCCAAAGTCCTCCACAGGATGGAGGATAGAAATAAGACTGGCTTCAAAAAAAAAAATACTAATACCGACGCTAGGGCAGCTATTGGCTACTGGATATGAACTTCCTTATTCGACGTCATCACGTTAGAATTGGTCGGACGTTTGGAGTGATCGTGTGTGGCCAAATTCGTTCGTTTGAAAGTCCGGCGGACCTCAGCTGCAAAGTCCGTCGGATTGTCCGCCGGACCAAGTCCGTTGAAAAGTCCGGTCGTGTGTACGCGGCATTATTTTCCTATGATTTCTTGGTGGCTCATTCCAACAATGCACTACAGCACCCTGCATGAACTGTGGGCAAGCCTGTACATTGGTTGACAGGACCTCTAAGCCAGGCAGTGCATTATGCTTACAAAGTATTGTTCTGGTGACCTCCTGCATTCACATACAAAACTTGAACCTGCAGGGTCCATGGTCCATAATCAGCAGACTTTGGATTTTTGTGTCTTGCAGTTCCATAAAGGTTAGGAGGAAGAACCACTGAGTGCTGTAGGTAGGGGACCAAGAGATCCATACTCCAGCAAGTGTTATGTGTCAATTTCTCTTCATTACAATGGTGTTCAGCAGCACAGGTAGTAGGAAAGGTGTGTTTTTATTTCTTTGCAGAGAGACCATTTATTCAATATTTTAATGACAGGTCAGCTTTAACAACTCAGCTTGTGATTTAATTTACAGGCAGCAATGCTAAGCTGTGATAACGCAGTTAAAGTTTCCCTTTAACTACTTAAGGACCGGAAGATTTTCCCCCTTAATGACCTGGCCATTAATTTTTTTTAGATACGGCACTGTGTCCCTTTAACTGACAATTTTGCCTTCATGCGACGTTGTACACAAACAAAATTGGCGTCCTTTCTTTCCCACAAATAGAGATTTCTTTTGGTGGTATTTGATCAACTCTGCGGTTTTTATTTTTTGCGCTATAGACAAAAAAAGAGTGACTATTTTGAAAAAAAACTATGTTTTTTACTTTTTTCTATAGTAAATATCCCCAAAAAACTATTTAAAAGAACAAATTTCTTCATCAGTTTAGGCCAATATGTATATTTCTACATATTTTTGGGAAAAAAATTGCAATAAGCGTATATTGATTGGTTTGCGCAAAAGTTATAGCGCCTACAAATTAGGGGGCATATTTATAGCATTTTTATTATTAGAATTTTTTTTTTTAATAGTAATGGCGGTGATCTGCGATTTTTTGTGGGACTGTGACATTGCGGCGAACAGATCGGACATTTTCAACACTTTTTTTGGGACAATTGACAATAATAAAGCGATCAGAGCTAAAAATAGCCACTGTTTACTGTATAAATGTCACTGTCAGGGAAGGGGTTAACACTGGGGGGCGATAAAGGGATTAAGTGTGTCCCCTGGGAGGTGTTGCTAACTGTATGAGGGCTGGGCTGACTGAGGAGAAAGATCGCTGTTCCTAATCACTAGGAACAGACAATGGGGGTTATTTATGAAAGGCAAATCCACTTTGCACTGAAAGTGCACTTGGAAGTGCAGTTGCTCTAAATATTAGGGGTAGGTCTGAAATGAGTGGAAGCTCTGCTGATTTTATCATCCAATCATGTGCAAGCTAAAATGCTGTTTTTTATTTTACTTGCATGTCCCCCTCGGATCTACAGAGACTTTACTTCCAATTGAACTTTCAGTGCAAAGTGGATTTTACTTTAGTAAATAACCCCCAATCTCTCCATTCTTCCCTTGACAGAATGGAGATCTGTTTGCTCTGCCTGTCTCTGGAGTGATTGCAGGTGGCTGGCAGATATCGAGTTCACCGGACCCGCTGGTTGGCTCTCCCGCTTGTGAATGGGAGCGTACGCCCCCCACAAATCACCGTGTACATGTCCAATGTACGATGAGGGCGATTCGCACAGGGGAGCCAACTTGCCACAGTACTGCTGCAGCAGGCAGTCCATAACTAGTTAAAGAGAAATGTTATAGAAAAAAAATCATTAGTATTTAAATGAGGGTGTGTATCTATCACAGGGTGGTGTCTGTGGATACACTAAAAGGTCAAAACAACTGATTGCCATGTCCTAGTTATAACTTTAAAAGAGAAAAAAAAAAAAAAAATGGAGGAACCTTCACACAAAAGACCTCAGAAAAGATGTAGGTTCAATTGGACTTTTTAGGCAAGAGAAAAAGTTGTAAAAACAACCAATATATTCGAAATATTATTTATTATTTTAAAAAGAATTAATATTACTGTGATTAAAATTTAAAAAAGAAAAGATTTATAAATATACATCAAGTCCCATTTGAATATGTGTAGACTGTATCAATCTTGACAGGATATCAAATGGGACTTGATGTATATTTATAAATCTTTTCTTTTTTAAATTTTAATTACAGTAATATTAATTCTTTTTAAAATAATAAATAATATTTCGAATATATTGGTTGTTTTTACAACTTTTTCTCTTGCCTAAAAAGTCCAATTGAACCTACATCTTTTCTGAGGTCTTTTGTGTGAAGGTTCCTCCATTTTTTTTTTTTTTTTTTTCTCTTTTATAGAAAAAAAAATCGTTATTGAACGGACCCATCTCTTTACAACAGGGGTCTCCAAACTTTCTAAACAAAGGGCCAGTTTATTATCCTTCAGGCTTTAGAGGGGCCAAACTGTGGCCAGTAGGAGTAGAAAATGTCCTGGTTTCAGTAACAATGCCCCATTGTTGGTGTCAGTGGGAGGAATAGTGCCCCATCATTGGTGTCAGTGAGAGAAGTAGTGTCCCATCATTGGTGTCAGTGGAAAGAATAGTACCCCATCATCTGTGTCAGTGAGAGAAGTAGTGACCCATCATTGGTGTCAGTGGGAAGAATAGTGCCCTATCATTTGTGTCAGTGAGAGAAGTAGTACCCCATCATTGCCGTCAGTGAGAGGAATATGAACATCATTGGTGTTCATGAGAGGAATAGCGCCCCATCATTGGTGTCAATGAGAGGAATAGTGCCCCATCCCCTGATGAAGTCACGTGGCCGTGACGTCACGCATAGGGACAGGATAGGCGCTCCATATTGATGTAAGCGAACGAGCTCGGTGTTCGTAGGAGATAAGCGCTTGTTGTTGTGTTTTCTATGTGAGTACCTTGTATTTTATCTAATAAATGCATTGCTGGTTTTAGATAATACTACACTATATGGCACTCCCCTTCTTTTGAGCTCCTCCCACTACTGCTGAGAGGCAAAGACGGTTTAAGGATAACCCCAGGGGTCCAGGCATAAACATGATCCACTCAGATCCTAGGACATGGGGAAAAGGAGGTTAAACGGCCAGTATTTTAATACCTGAGATAAGAGGCCATTACTTACTAGTGTGGTTTGGCACGAAGATGATAAACACTTTTGCACATGTGAAATATTTTGCACATCAGATAACTTTGCACAAGGAAAGCACTTTTTTATGTTGTTTTGCACATAAGGAAATACTTTATGCATGGTGGATTGCAGCATTCATTCGATGGTATCCTTTATTCAGAAGATTTTTGAAGTAAAAGATTGGCATCTTTGGACATTTACATCTGTCTGTATGGATTGGTTGATTCATATGGACTATACGTTTCCAGATTGATTTAATTATTGATTGTATTGACATGCAATTTGTTTTCCTACGCATGCGAATCAGCTTGCACAGGTTTTGCACGTAAGCACTTTTTGGCACATCCATTATTTACATGCAGAGTATATGATAGCAGTATATTATATAGTGACACTTAGCACTTTATTTGCAGTTTTTTGCATGTTTCTTAACGTATTTATCTTTAGTTCCATATGTTTTTCACATAGAGGTTTTGTTTTGCACTATGCACGTTAATATTGCTTTTTAGGTATATGCACCATAAGTAATTCTTTGCAACATAAGCAGATTGCTATTATTCTTAGGTATTTTGAGCATAGACTATTTGCACTATTGAATTATTATTTTTCTAGCCCGCTGAGCTATGTTATCTTGACACATATTGGTCTTATATTTTCCACATATTCCTTTTGAACAGTGCAACATTGATTTCTTTAAAATAGTGCCCCATCATTGATGTCAGTGAGAGGAATAGTGCCCTACCATTGGTGCCAGTGAATATGAACATCATTGGTGTTAATGCGAGGAATAGTGTCCCATCATTGTTGTCAGTGAGAGGAATAGTGCCCCATCATTGGTGCCAGTGAATATGAACATCATTGGTGTTCATGAGAGGAATAGTGTCCCATCATTGGTGTCACTGAGAAAAATAGTGCCCCATCATTGGTGTCAGCGAGAGGAATAGCACCCCATCATTGGTGTTTGGGAGAGGAAAAGTGCCCCATCACTGTTGTCAATGAGAGAAATAGTGCCTCGTCAATGGTGTTTGGGAGAGGAATAGTGCCCCATCACTGTTGTCAGTGAGAGGAATAGTGCCCCATCACTGTTGTCAGTGAGAGGAATAGTGCCCCACCACTGTTGTCAGTCAGAGGAATAGTGCCCTATCATTGGTGCCAGTGAATATGAACATCATTGGTGTTAATGCGAGGAATAGTGTCCCATCATTGGTGCCAGTGGGAGTAAACAATGCCCCATCATTGTTGTCAGTGAGAGGAATAGTGCCCCATCATTGGTGCCAGTGAATATGAACACCATTGGTATTCATGAGAGGAATAATGCCCCATCATTGGTGTCACTGAGAAAAATAGTGCCCCATCATTGGTGTCAGTGAGAGGAATAGCACCCCATCATTGGTGTTTGGGAGAGGAAAAGTGCCCCATCACTGTTGTCAGTAAGAGAAATGGTGCCTCGTCATTGGTGTTTGGGAGAGGAATAGTGCCCCATCACTGTTGTCAGTGAGAGGAATAGTGCCCCATCATTGGTGTCAGTGAGAGGAATAGTGCCCCATCATTGGTGTCAGTGAGATGATAAGTGCCCCATCACTGTTGTCAGTGAGAGGAATAGTGCCCCACCACTGTTTTCAGTGAGAGGAATAGTGCCCCATCACTGTTTTCAGTGAGAGGAATAGTGCCCCATCATTGGTGTCAGTGAGAGGAATACTGCCCTATCATTGGTGCCAGTGAATATGAACATCATTGGTGTTAATGCGAGGAATAGTGTCCCATCATTGGTGCCAGTGGGAGTAAACAATGCCCCATCATTGTTGTCAGTGAGAGGAATAGTGCCCCATCATTGGTGCCAGTGAATATGAACATCATTGGTGTTCATGAGAGGAATAGTGTCCCATCATTGGTGTCACTGAGAAAAATAGTGCCCCATCATTGGTGTCAGCGAGAGGAATAACACCCCATCATTTGTGTTTGGGAGAGGAAAAGTGCCCCATCACTGTTGTCAGTAAGAGAAATAGTGCCTCGTCATTGGTGTTTGGGAGAGGAATAGTGCCCCATCACTGGTGTCAGTGAGAGGAAAAGTGCCTCATCATTGGTGTCAGTGAGAGGAATAGTGCCCCATCATTGGTGTCAGTGAGAGGAAAAGTGCCTCATCATTGGTGTCAGTGAGAGGAATGTGCCTCATCATTGGTGTCAGTGAGAGGAATAGTGCCTCATCATTGGTGTCAGTGAGAGAAATACTGCCCCATCATTGGTGTCAGTGGGAGGAATACTGCCCCATTTTTGCTGTTCATGAGAAAAATAGTCATCATTAGTGTCAGTGGCAGGAATCATGCCCAATTGTTAATATAAAGTGGGAGGAATAGTGCCCCAAGGGTCGGATAAAAGCAATCAAAGGGCCGCATCTGGCCCCCGGGCCACGGTTTGGAGACCACTGCTTTAGAACATTGACACTTACAGCTTTACCAGAGTTTAAGTGTTTCAGCGGGGTGAGACATGTCATATTTCTCCTGTAACATCACTGGAGAAGTATTAATATAAGACAAGGGGGAATCGGAAAGCCTAAAGTATCTCAGGGCCTTGGGATGACCTTTTTTTTTTTTTTTTGCTATGTAATGTTGAATTTACATAATGCAGATGTAATGTAAGATGAGTAAAATGTGTGTGAGAAATTATAAGTTTTGCAGCTTTATTCTAATTGATAGAAAGCCCATAGCACCATGACCTCTATCCCCGAGAAAATTACATTGACAATCACTAATAATAAGTGCTAAAAGATTTGGAAGATCCTAAGCTTAAAAGTAGAGCGCGGTTGGCCACATCTGTACTTGAATCATTTTGCTGAAATATCCCCGAAGACCAACACACTCCCTCTCTCTTCTCTCTCTTCTCTCTCTCAATTCCTTCTGCAGTTAATTCACAGTAAAGCAACCACATACACAGTTATTACATACTTTATCCAAGCCTGGCACCCAGCCCAAAATGGCCAAATTAGGCTTGGCTTAAATTAAATGTTTTGAAGCCAGTCATATTTGAAATGAGACCATGTAATTATATTCTATTTCCCATTCCAATTCACTTGCAGTGTTAGTTACCTTCCTGCTTCTGAATCTCATTCAGCTGCGGGCAGGCCAGTCTATGCAATATATTTTAAGCCCCTAGGATTAAAAATGTACACACGCAATACAGCACCTAAATCTTCAAGTGGCACTCAATTTTACACGTTGTCACTTCTTAAATTACCAAAACTTTTTTTTTTTCCTCCCCTCCCGTTAATCAACAGCACAGCAAATGCTCAACAGATGATGAATCTGCTTACCAAGGGACGGACATTGCTCCCAATATCAAACTTTACTTCATTTCGAAGATTTGTTTTCCTTTTGCAATTTGCGGCATCTAAATCAGTGACAAATTTGCATTCGGAGTCCTTGTGTAGAGCTACATGAATACAATGAGGCGTGCGCATGACCATATGTTTGCATTGTTGATAGCTTTATATTCTGATAGGTTCTGATGCATATTAATGAAATCTCTATGCGTGTTAATTTAACAAGCATAAGTCATTTTTCTAATAAAAATGTTAATTACTTGCATGTTTATTTGCAGTTTTCTCGATGTCGCTGGCATTTGTAATGACACATTTGTCTTGTGTTTGGAGTTTTCGCTGACAGAGTCAACCAGTAATGGATTTAAAAGACCACTAAAAATAAAATACAACTTGATTTGAATGGCCACTAAAATATCTTTAAAAAGAATTTAGAAAAGGAATGTAAATGTGTAAAAAAATAAAATTTGGTGATGATAAAGAAGGTTTATATCAAGGGTTAAAGTGCAACTAAAGGTAGCATGTGTCTGGTGTCTGTTGTCTGTTAATATACATGCCAATAAACTGCATGAAAGTTCCAATTTGAATGGGTTATTTTAATAAAATGTTTCTTACATATGTAAGAACATAAAAATGTAACCCGTCATCATCCTCACTCATTCCCGCTACAGTCCTTAGCCCTTGTACACACGGTCGGAGATTCCGACGGAATGTGTCCGATCGGACCGTTTTGTCGGATATTCCGACTGTGTGTGGTCTACATTGGACTGTTTCCGTCGGAGTATCCGATGGACTAAGTTTTCCAACTTGTTGGTAAAATTTTCCGACAAAATGCTCCGATCGGACATACTCCGATCACGTGTAGAGAATTCCGATCGGACAAAGTGCCACGCATGCTCAGATCAAATTCCTACACCCAAGCTATTGGCTACTAGTGTGAACGTAGTCCCGTCGTAACGAAATAACGTCATCACGTCGGATTTTCTGACAACTTTGTCCGACCGTGTGTAACAGTTTCGGACAAAATCCGACGAACAAAATCCGACGGATTTGATTGTCGGAATCTCCGACCGTGTGTACAAGGGCTTACACTGACATTAGGAGGAGTTAGGGAGCGCTAGACCATCATTTCCAAGGACCTGGCTAGAGGATCCTGATTTACCCCATGGTTCCAGCACACTTATTCATATCCTTTTGGAGGACTGGTTTCCCGCCACCCAGGACTCAGATCGAGGCGTGGTTCCGTTGCTTTACTATATAGCGCAATGACTAGCCTGTTCCCTGAGACGACGTCAATATATGACGAAATGCACGTAGGGAGGTTGACGTGCTGATGTCATCACGCCTATCTAGTGGACAGGTGTTCACAAGCCGGCCGGCTGTTTCTCTTTGATCATTATTTCCACTTTCCTGTAAGTGCAATTTTATGAGTTTTAAATAAATCTTTGTTACGTTTTACACTATGGAGACTCTTCTTGCTTTTCTGGGTAACGTCTGATCCACCATCCTGGTGGTTGATGCTTGAGTCTCCCCAGTCATTTTGGTGTCCTATTCCAGTTGCCCTTCCTGTAGCTATCCAACATTTACCCATATAGAGGCCCTGGCTGGATAATTTAGCCGCAGGCTTACTAAAGCTTGCTTTTTGCGCGCATTCTATGTGGTGGAGGTGCACTGTCTTCGAGAGGTGTATTTCACCTACACTGATGTTTTTTATGGACTGTTGATCAATCTTTCAGGTGTTATTTTGTGTTGTAGTTCACTTACTTTCCCTGTTGGGATTAGTCCTCTTTGGGTTTTTTCATTTGTTTAACTATTTATAGCACTGTTACATCGAATTCTATTATTCATACAGGTTTGTTTGTTGGATTAGCCTGTGGGTGGGGCATAGGCATTTGATTTACAACCAACGACATAGTAATCAAAGCCAGTTACACTTCTTTCTATGCCTATTGTGTTATAAACATGCTATAATGTAGTCACAGCTTGAACAGTGTGACTTATTTGGTGCAATCAATATGATTCGGATATAGGGGCAGAACCATTGGGGTTGATGTACTAAAGACAATTGCACTCTGCAAGGGCAATTGCTCCAGAGCTTAGTAACTGAGGGGAAGCTTCACTTTGCAAAGAATACCCAATCACATGCAAGGAAAATAAAAAAAACAACATTTTTGCTTGTGCATGATTAAATGATGGAAGTCAGCAGAGCTCCTCCTCATTTACTTATCTCTGGAGCAAAAGCCCTTGTAGGATGCAACTGCACTTGCAAAGTGCATTGTCTATCTGCCCTTAGAAAATCTACCCCTGTCTCTCCCCATTAGAGGAAGTACAGAGTTAAAACTTTTTTTTCTGCCAGACTCTAATGCACATTAAAGAGTTCTGCACAAGTAAATTAAATAAACCGATCAAAAATATAATTCAATTTCTGTGCCACATCCCTAAATTTGGTACATCGAAACTATATTAATAGTGTAGGCGTGGGACTTTTAAGGTACGCCACATTTTTTGGCAAAATATAACATTTATTCAGGTTTGCTAAAATTAGACCATATATGGTCCATATTTACAGCAGACTAATAAAATACAGTTTTATAAACCCAGTTGATCTCAATACTGCAATGACTGTGCATAGTGGTCTTTGCAGCTCAATGCATTTCTCGGACAAAGTCCTCAAACTCCAGGAGCTATTAATACAGACTTTAAATAAATGCCATGTAAATGAAACATCAAACTTTTGAGTAATCATATCATGGTAAAACAACAATTTATTTAGCATATTACATTGGGATAGTCCCTCATGGGTAGAGATGAAAGGGCCCATAAGCATACATACATACATCCACAGGATTCCCAAGAGTCCCATTGCTATGTCATGAATTAAGCTTTATAGCATTTTCAATTTTGACCATAGCTCTACTTTAAATAGAGCCATAGCAGACCAAGCAAGGTCTATAGGGCCTAGAGACACAGGGTACCCAACACTGCCTTGCTAAACAATGATTAAAAAAGGTAATCAGTATTTTGTATGCCTACAGGGATGGCATTTGGGGCCATATAGTGGTTTACTATGGGGTCCCATCACATATAGTTATGGCCCAGGTGTACATATACAATATGTGCATTTAGAGTCTTCCTATTAGTTACTGATTCAAGTACAAGTAGTTTACTTATTTTCCCATAAAAGGAACCTGTGAAGCTAGAAATACGCAGCTGTAACTTTGGATGTGCACATATTTTTGGGTGTGTTACATGCCAGGGGTGAGATAATGGTTCAAATGCAAAAACCAAAGCATTTCTTGGGTCAAAAGAACAATTCAATCCCAAAAATATGTTGGCTTTGTCTTTGACTTTGATCATTGGATCAAATAAAGTGGAAGATTATTAATATACAATCATCTGCTGTTTCTTTGGCACACATTGTTAACTTCTGTGTAATGATTTACTGACCTTGAACAAGAATCCAGGAAGGGAGTTAAGAATTTGTTGCAGCATGATTGTCCAGGACAGTGCATTACTTAGTAGTAAAGCCTGGATCAGGATAACAGTTCTGGAGATAGCAGTTCTCATGTTTGCCTACCTTTACTTGGTCACCTTAATTCCATAGGCATGTCTTAATGCACAAAGGTGGCCACTGTGTCCACATCCACCATAATGTACTGATGGATAATGATTGCACTGAATTGTGCATGTCAACACCATTGTACAATGGGGAAACTTTTAGGAACTTTCTGCCTTTTTTCAAATGGTTTTCCTCCAAAGATCCCCTTTTTGGGTTAGAGTGGTTAGATTAGCCTAAACAGAGAAATTAGTCTATTCTCCTTTGTGCGGGGACAATTGCGGGTAAACGCATCCTGGTTTACCCATACCTCTAGACCAGTGATGGTGAACCTTGGCACCCCAGATGTTTTGGAACTACATTTCCCATGATGCTCTGGCACTCTGTAGTATAGTGGAGCATCATGGGAAATGTAGTTCCAAAACATCTGGGGTGCCAAGGTTCGCCATCACTGCTCTAGACAGTTCTCTGTTCATCTGCTTCAGGTATTAATTACATCAACTTGGCAATCTTCGTATAGTCTAGGCCATCTTTATGCAGAGCAACAATTATTTTTTCCACATCCTCAGAGAGTTCTTTGCCATGAGGTGCCATGTTGAACTTCCAGTAACCAGTATGAGAGAGTGAGAGCGATAACACCAAATTCAACACACCTACTCCCCATTCACACCTGAGATCTTGTAACACTAACGAGTCACATGACACCGGAGAGGGAAAATGGCTAATTGGACCCAATTTGGACATTTTCACTTAGGGGTGCACTCACTTTTGTTGCCAGCAGCTTAGACATTAATGGCTGTGTGTTGAGTTATTTTGGAGGGAACAGCAAATTTACATTGTTATACAAGCTGTACACTCACTACTTTACATTGTAGCAAAGTTTCATTTGTTCAGTGTTTTTACATTAAAAAGATAGAATAAAATATTTACAAAAATGTGAGGGGGTGTACTCACTTTTGTGAGATACTGTAGCTGCAGTGACCTTCTCTCTCCCTCCTCCATCGGCTTATACAATCAGAAACGTTAGGCTGCACACCAGAATATTTTTATCAGATCCTTGAGAGGACACATGTAGACCACCTATTATTCGAATCCACAATTCAGTCTGGATGTCCTCGTAAAAAAAAAAAAAAAAATCAAATTCGCAAACTTGAGCAACCGAGAAAACAAGCAGATGTTCTGCCAGATCACCCCCATCATAAGTACCTTAGCTGGAGTCTTTAGAAATACACATTTCTATCTTGGTAGAACCAGTAACTTCAGGGTATTATATAACTCATGAAATAAGAACAGTACAGACAGGATAAGGACTTATATACCTCCATCAATTATTTATTGAGGTTTTAAATCTAAAAACCCTTATTTTAGGCGAGTTGGGAAGCCAACAAGACACATTACCCCTCTTAAGTAAAGTAGATAACCGAAACCTGTCTAATTTACTGTATATCCATTCTGAAGCTAATTGCACGTTGGACCATAATATACAAGTTAGCGGACTGTGACATGGAGTTATTCAAAGATATTAATACCTATAGAAACTGGATTTGTGGCATGATAATAAATAAACACAGAGCCGACCCATGGCCACCCCTCAGCTTCTTGATTGGTCAGATCATTTCTGACAACACCCCTCTCATGGATAGAAAAGGAACCTACCTTGCAAGTTGACAGCCCTTGTTTTAACATCAAACCAAGGAACACCTGTCAAGTTAGTTGTATGAGAGTCGTTGTACCATCTTGCTTATTGATTTGGACTGAACCCAAACTTGATAAGTATTTTCATTTTTTCAATTCTTTTTGTTTCACTTTTACCTGGTTGTTTCTTTGTTTCTTTGTAATATCTTTTTCCGCAAATATTTTATTTGCACCCTTTTTTTACCTTTTCATTATTAACCTATATTTTGAAAAGTGTTAAAATTGTCTCTAATGCACTAACCCAGAACATAAAGAATCACTTTTTCTTGGAGAGCGCTACTGAATTGTAAATCCCTGAATACACCTGTCTGCAGTGTGCCTTACAGATGTTTATTTTAAAGTCGTAATTGCTATTGATAATTTTGTGAACAGGAGATAGGCGTATCCTATCTGGTGGCAGTTCGGGGTTTGAAGAGTTAATTGCATAGTTGAATAAAACCAGTGACAATCGTTCTGTCTGTTGGCACCTAGAGTGTTGTCCAGCAAGCTGGAAAATCTTTGTGCAGGGTGAGGCTGAGAGTGTCATTGTTTGCGAATCAATGGCAGCACAGTGCGCATTTGGCCAGTCATTTGTCACAAGTTGGGGAAGGTAACAGTGGTCTGACGTGCATTTTTCACAGCTGCCTACATGTTGATCTGGTCCACTTAACCCACAGAGAAAACCAATAATCACTCTCGTCATTGTAACTAACCGGGGATGCTTTTTGCTAGGGATGAGCCGAACTGCCCTGGATTTAGTTCAGCCAGGGTGCATCATGTCATTATTTTAGTAAAAATGTTCCCGCGGATTACTTAAGGTTCCTGTATCTTGGCTTTGGCAGGCCAATTTGTATCAGATGGGGCCAATCACCAGTGTATGGACAACTTTACATTAAACAAAAAAAAAACTAGAAAAACAAGTTTTGGACTGTTGCTGTCTAATGCCCCATACACACGATTGGATTTTCCGACAACAAATGTTGGATGTGAGCTTGTTGGCGGAAAGTCTGACTGTGTGTGTGTATGCTCCATCAAACATTTGTTGTCGGACTTTCTGCCAACAAATGTTGGCTAGCAGGTTCTCAAATTTTTTTTTGTCGATTTTCCGATCGTGTGTAAAAAAAATCCACGTATGCCCAGAATCAGAAGCGGCCAGTCTTGTAAACTAGCGAACGTAATGGAGAATTACATTTTGTGACGTGGCAAATTAGGAAATCTCCAAATGCAGCACACATTCTCTTCTTCTTTAATGGGATAATAATGAAGCTGCTTTGCTGGTGATACTGATGGAGTTATTGCAAATGAATTTTCTAAGGCTTTTTTTATTATTAATAATAATAATAATAATAATAGCGCTAAATGAAAAACGCAAAATAAAAGCGCAAATCAACACTAACACGAAATTAGCAAAAGGATCCCAAAGGGTGGAGCTAAAGAGCTGTAAAACCACGTAGTACGTCTAGTATGTCTTTGCATTCATAATTGTTGGCCAACATTTATGTAACGGTGTGTATGCAAGACAAGTTGGAGCCTACAAACTTCGAACAAAATTTCACGGTTTTGTTGTCGGAAAGTCCAATCGTGTGTATGGGGTATTAGATCTGATATTTGAGACCCAGGCATAAGTAACACTCATCTCCGTTTCACCACTCAACCTAATAAACTTTATAATAGAAAGTGACTTTCATTTCTGTGTTCCTTTCTCCAGCAACTTCCTTGACAAAATGTTAAGCCGCCCATACATTCAATTTGACTTTAGAGTAAATTGGAAATGCAAATACAATTGCAAGTAATCACCAGAAACTAAACAATCTACCACTTATGGCTTCAACTGACCTCCAGAATTTGGTTTATTTTGAAGTGGAAGCTGGGCAATAAACTGTCAGGTTTAAACACTTAAAAATTAATCACACTGAAATGAAATCAAAATAAGGAAAAACTGGAAAGTTCAATTGATCTAATGAATTGCCTGAGTTTTTCAGTTGACTTCTATGGGTCCAACAGGCAGAGAAAACGGAGAATTAGATTATTTTCTGAGTGGCCAAAATACACTATATTGTCAAAATTATTCGGACACCTGCCTTTACACCATGGGTGCTCAACCTGTGGCCCTCCAGTTGTAGCGGAACTACAACAAATCCTATGAGGCATTGCAAGGCTGATAGTTACAAGCATGACTCTCAAAGGCAGAGGCATGATGGGAATTGTAGTTTGGCAACACCTGAGGACCACAGGTTGAGCACCCATGCTTTACACGCACATTAACTTTAATGGCATCCCAGTCTTAGTCCATAGGGTTCAATATTGAGTTGGCCCATCTTCGCAGCTACAACAGCTTCAACTATTCTGGGAAGGCTGTCCACAAGGTTTAGGAGTGTGTCTATGGGAATGTTTGACCATTCTTCCAGAAGTGCATTTGTGAGGTCAGACACTGATGTTGGACGAGAAAGACCTGGCTTGCGGTCTCCGCTCTAATTTATCCAAGGTGTTCTAGGACTCTGTACAGGCCAGTCAAGTTTCTCCACCCCAAACTCGTTCATCCATGTCTGTATGGACCTTGTTTTGTGCACTGGTCCAAATCATTTGGTGGAGGGGGGACTATGGTGTGGGGTTGTTTTTCAGGGGTTTGGCTTGGTCCCTTAGTTCCAGTGAAGGGAGCTCTTAAGGCGACAGCATACCAAGACATTTTGGACAATTTCATGCTCCAAACTTTGTGGGAAATTTGGGGATGGCCCCTTCTTGTTCCAACATTATTGGGCACAAAGCAAGGTCCATAAAGACATGCACATCTCATCCACATCTGTGTCTAACCTCACAAATGCATTTCTGTAAGAATAGTCGAACATTCCCATAGACACACTCCTAAACCTTGTGGACAACCTTCCCCAAAGAGTTGAAGCTGTTATAGATGCACAGGCTGGGCCAACTCAACATTGAACACTGCGAACTAAGACTGGGATGCCATTAAAGTTAATGTTCGTGTAAAGGCAGGCGCCCCAATACGTTGACAATATAGTGTATGTAGTAAGCAAAGACCAATCAGTTAATGGAAGAACCACATTGCTAAAGAACAGACATGTTGTAATGTTTGTAAGGAAGTATTAAACGGGATCATTTAGAAGGATATGCTGGCATTTGCAGTACCTCAACAACTAGAGGCTATCTTGTTACCTTCAAGCAAGAGAAAGCAGCTAGCAGCGTTGAGATAGGAATTCTAATTCCAATGCAACCGTATTTCCAAGCAAACAATTGCAATTCTGAATTACTTTTTTCTAAAAAGGTTAAAAAATACATACACAAGACTGGCATTCTTTCAGATGGACAAGTTAATCCCTGGAATGAATCGAGATCCTTAATTATGAACAAAGAGCTGTAGCAGTTGCCTCTATCGCTATGGCAGATAAGGATTAAATATTTTTTCAGAGTTTTATGTGAATAGTTTCATGAAAATTGATCAGGTCTAAAAAGTCACAGTCCAAATGAAGCTAAGGTTAAGGATAATTTATACATGATATTCTTAATTTTATTCCGAGCCCTTTTATTACTATATAGGCCTTTATGACTTTAAAGAAAATGTCAGTGGCAGCAAATGACATTGTACTGAATAATCTAGTTATGAGGGAGAAGACATTTAAATCGACTATATCTCAGAATAGAGTAACTATATTCCTGCTGAACTCAACATTTACCCTGCTACCCACTGCTGCAATCTTGACACTCTTATTCAGTCTATAATCACTATGTCACTCTTTCGAAAGAAAATTGTTCTGGTGGAAAGTTAAATGGAATTTAAAGTTGAAGTAACAGTGGAAGGCTTTTGGGTGATATCATAACGGGCCATAGTGTGGTGACATTATTGTGTCCTGAAACACCATCTGCTCACAGGACAATCAGGAGGTTCTAGTCCACCCATTTTCATCTGCAGGGGCAGGCCTGAATGGGCAATATGGCAATTCTGGCATTCACCATCGGGTTATTATAGCTAAAACTATTATGGAAATAATGGTGGGCACAATAATTTCAATATTTTTTACAAAAATATCAAAAATTATCTGAGGAATTTGCACACATTTTGCCCTTTAACCCAAAATAGTGAGCTGGTGTCAGTGTGAGTAAATAAACATCATTAGTCTGCTGGGTTTACCAAAATCTGAGTCACATATATTAAGTACAATTAAATGTTTCATTAAAACATCGTACATCTAAAATAGAAGCTATGTCTATAAATGCATTTTAATACCTTTTTAGGGATTTGGCTTCTACATACATTGGGATAAGAGATAGAGACCGGTAATTTGTCAGGGTTCAGTTTGCAGAGCATTTATCAAACCAATCACAAAGTCTGAAAATTGTGAATTTAAATCTGAATTCTACTGAAGTCTGTTGGGGCGAGGGAGCAATCTCAGAAATACATGTTGTCCTTTTTAAAGGCTATTAGGTAAAGAGATTGTCAAACAAAGGGCATAGGGAACTTGGCACCCTCATGGGGAATGTGTAGCAATGGATACTAATATTTATAGGTAAAGTTGATCCAGGGAATATCCGATTGCCTCTCGGAGGATCAACTTTTTTCCCCTGCTGTAGCAAATTGGATCATGCTGCATTGTTTTTTTGGGGTTTTTTTTTGCCTTGCTCTGGATCAACTGTGGGTATAGAATTGTACTGTATATATAAGATTGTATATATATATATATATATATATATATATATATATATATATATATATATATATATATATATATATATATATATATATATATATATATATATATATATATATATATATATATATATATATATATATATATATATATATATATATATATATATATATATATATGTATGTATATATAGATAGATAGATAGATAGATAGATAGATAGATAGATAGATAGATAGAAAGATAGAAAGATAGATAGAAAGATAGATATGTAGATAGATATATAACTACATATATATATATATATATATATATATATATATATATATATATCCACTTTCTCCCCAGCACTAGAGGCATAGCTGCAGGGGGAAAACTTACAACCATGTGCTACCTGCATTTCCTCTTTATTGCAAAAAAAGGTCAATCATGCCTAAAGTGACAGGCATCGGAATTTTGCATTTATAGTTTGTTTTCCTAAATATTTTTTTTTTCCTTGTACGTCTCTCTCTGTCCTGGTTAAACATTCATGAGCAGCAACAATCCAAAATAGGTGGATCCTTCATCAAAAACTCAATGAAAGAGAACAGGAAATAATAATTAACAAATACAGCAGTATGCAACCATTGTTGTATACTATATATACTATACTATACTATACTATATATACTATACTATGCTACTATATATAACCAATCCTTCTATTGGTTGAACTAGATGGACTTGTGTCTTATTTTTTCAGCCAGGCTTATGCCGCGTACACACGACTGGACTTTTCGTCGGACTTGGTCCAGTGGACTGGAATCCGTTGGACAATTCGATCATGTGTGGGCTCCGGCAGACTTTTTCTTCCCAAAAGTCCGGCGGACCTAGAAATAAAACTCGGTTCAAATCTTTCCGACGGACTCAAGTCTGGTCGAAAAGTCCGGTCGCCTGTGTGCTAGTCCGACGGACTAAAACTGACGCTAGGGCAGCTATTGGCTACTGGATATGAACTTCCTTATTCTACGTCATCACGTTCGAATCCGTCTGACTTTTGGAGTGATCGTGTGTGGCCAAGTCTGTTCGTTTGAAAGTCCGGTGGACCTCAGCTGCAAAGTCCATAGGATTGTCCACCGGACAAAGTCTGTCGAAAAGTCCAGTCGTGTGGACGCAGCATAACTTTGCAACTATGCATTGCAAAAAACGAATTATAGAGTATATAGGGATTGGGTCCTACTTTGAATGCAGATCCAAGGGCAACCCTGTATCATGGTATCACATACAGTAAAACCTTGGATTGCGAGCATAATTTGTTCCAGAACCATGCTTGTAATCCAAAGCACTTGTATATCAAAGCAAATTCCCCTATAAGAAATAATGGAAACTCAAATGATTTGTTCCACAACCATTTATTCATAAGTCCTTCAGTTTATAGTGCATATAAAAAGATTATAGCAATGTGATAGGTTGTGTAACCATAAAATGTCCATCCACAAATGGAAACCTCCGCAAAAGGATTAGAAGTAAAATCCAGCAGGAGCTACAGAGTGTAAAAGAGAAGAGAAGCGCCTCTAAGTGCAGCAATATGTTGCTAAATGTTGTACTTTCATTAAATGTAACCATATTGCTACACTTAGAGGCGACTCTCTTCTCTTTTATACTCAGTTGTGATATGACATTACTTGTATATCAAGACATCGCTTGTATATCACGTCAAAATTTATTTAAAAATTCTGCTTGTCTTGCAAAACGCTCTCAAACCAAGTTACTCTCAAAACAAGGTTTCACTGTATTATGCATGTGTAATTGATTTGATCAGCATCAGGACAGTATGTGAGCACTTGAATAAGCAGCAAAGAGAATGAGCAAATAGAATGAGCCATGGCCCAATGTGGGTCTTTTTTACATATTTGCTGCTGACAGTACTGTTGTGATTGGCAGCATATCAGCTGTTGTAAATATACCAGCCTTTTGAGTATCACATCCATGATGTAACGCATGACTTTGCACTACAGAGCTTGTGGGAGCAGTAACTCAATGAGATAAGTCAGCAGAAAAGACATGCACGTCTCTTCCCCATGGTCCATAGCATCCACTTTCTTTCAGAGCGCTGCTAATGTACCATTTTCTCCTCCTCAAAATTGTATAGCAGCCTCTTTATTTCAGAATGATGCTGATGTGCCCTTTTCCTCCTCCTCGAGGATCCAGACATTTTTTATTTGGCCAAAATGTTTGTACTACAACCCCTCTCATCTAATGGAATATTCCTGACCCTTTTCCTCTTCAAGGGTGCAAAGAAGCAATTTTTGCATGCAGGCTAATGCACTCTTCCCCTCCTCTTACTCAAAGCCACATAGCACCTATGTTTTTTTGGTTTTTTTTTGAGGCGCCCATTCTTCTCCTCAAAGCCCCTTTTTTACAGTGTTGCTCAAGTGCCCCCCGTCCTCTTCCTTTGCAAGGGTGCAAAGTGACCACCATATCCCCACCATCTAGCTAGTGGAGTTTTTTGCTCTCCCAAGAGCTACAGTAGTCCACAGACCTCTGTGCTACTGTGGAAGCAGGAAAACAATCCTAAAACATTCACCATGTCCAGCATCTTCATTCCAACTTTGCCAAATACCCTACTGACATTTTTTCTGGTCTGAGCTGCACCACAGTCATGTATTTACTGGCCATTATTTTAGCCAGAAGGCCATACTGTAGCTGTCATTACTTTTCACTGAAAGCTATCCCTGTCCTCTGCCAGCCATTAGGCAGCATGAGTTAGAAGTAAAACAATAGGAGGAGGTTTGGACTGTTGATGCTGAGGAGGAGTGCTGGGGTGTTGGAAGCGAGGAGGACTGTTGGGATGATGCCAAAGAGGAGAAAGATTGGGGTGTTGGCAGTGAGGAGGACTGCTTTGGTGATGGCGGAGAGGAGAAGGATTGGGGTGCTGGCAGGGAGGAGCAGGGCCATCTTTAATATTGATTGGACCCTGGGCAAACATTTTCTTGGGCCCCCCCCCATGCAATTTCGCTCTTCACCTGCTCTGAGACATACAATAACTAGCAGTTAGACTCAAAATCAGTTTACTGAATCAGATCAGGCAGCAATTGCGATTGGTTGCCAGAAGTTACAGTGTATCATTAAATCTTACTGACTGGTTGCTAGAGGTTACCCCCCCACCAATTTGCTTACCTTTGCAGAACAGGCTGATGTTAGGCTTAATGACCACAGTTGCAGGCAGGACTTTTACGCATGCCCCTTTACCTCCCCAGTGGGCAGCATTCAGTAGAGGTGATGGTGGATATGACCTCAGGGGGGCATGATATACATATGAATACCACCTTGATTTACATATGAATTCAGCCGATCTGCAGCTATTTACATATGAATGCAGACATTACTTACATATCAATGCTGCTTATTTACATGTAAACACAGGGTCTGCAGGTGAGTTAACTGTACACAACAATAGAACAGAGCTGCGAAGCATTAGTAGCAGCACTTCGCACTGAGATATCGGGACACAGCATGGGACTACAAGGGAATTTAAACTGGGCAAGTATGAGGCAGGCTCTTTGGGCTCCACAACAATGATGGGGCCCAGGGCAGCTGCCCCTTTTGCCCTGCCTTAAAGATGACCCTGGGCAGGAGGAGAAGGAGTATTGGGGTGCTGGCACTTTGGAGGAGGATGGCTAGAGCGCTGGCTGTGAGGATGAGGAAGGAGAAAATTTGTGGTGACTTCAAGAGAGGCCTTTCATCCTTCCTAGATATAAGGGAAAAATCAACTGCCACCATCCTCAAGAGTCCAAAATGTGACAGTAAGCACAGGGTTCTGCAAAAAACGATTTGCCACTTTCTCCCCAGCACTAGAGGCATAGCTGCAGGGAAGAACTTACAACCATGTGCTACCTGCATTTCCTCTATATTACAAAAAGGTCAATCATGCCTAAAGTGACAGGCATCGGAATTTTCCATTTATAGTTTGTTTTCCTAAATATTATTTTATTTTGTTTCCTTGTACGTCTCTCTCTGTCCTGGTTAAACATTCATGAGCAGCGAAAATCCAAAATAGGTGGATCCTTCATCAAAAACTCAAAGAAAGAGAACAGGAAATAATAATTAACGCATACAGCAGTATGCAACCATTGTAAAGCAAATCAACAAAGACATTTGTCTTCACTGAAGCCATCAAATCATGTGTTTATTCAGTGATGAATTCAAAAGAATATTTTACAGTGCAGCTATAAAAATCCGAGTCAAGAAGACAATTAAAGAACTGAAAGGTTAAGTTGAGGTGCAAACTGTGGGAAAACAGCAACGGGGAAGAGTCCGATTAATTTAATAAAACTGCCCTTTGCCTTGCCGCAAAAAAAAAAAATAACACCAGATTAGAGTAGAAGAGATGATAGTTACAAGGAATAATACTTGCAGATAAGGGCAGAGAGAGGAATGTCTCTAATGGGTTAAAACTTCAATTTCTAAAGAGCAGAGTGAACCAAACTGTCACATAAAAAATGGATAGTGGACCTGTGGCACCTGCCCTCTGGAAAGGGTGTGGGCTAATAAAAGGGATTAGGTATAGAGTGCACACACCAGATCATTACCAGAGCACCCTGCAAGGTTAAATGGACGTCATTGATGTGTAGCACACCCCATGTAGGAGCTGCTGAGTTAGGATTCCCCCACTGCTACATGGCCAGGCACACAGCATTTCCTTAATGCATTCCAACACAGAAAAGAGTCCTTGGCTTGTTTTTTGTTGTTGTTTTATTAGGGGTTGAAAACTTGGATGGGGTAGGGAATTATGGGATGCCCAACTTGGAAACATGTCCAGAACTATGAATGAAAAATTCTCTTCTTCCTTCCTCCTGCACCGATTTGGTTCACATATACAGCTCCTTCTGACTACTCCAGGGGAACTAACAGTCTTTAGTGTTAATTTAGCAACTGCCCACTACAGACTGGGAGCATCTTGTCCCTTTGTGGATAAAGTAGCACAACATGGAGTGGACAGCATCTCCTTCTGCCTTCCTGTAGTCCCTGAGCCCAGTTCTACTGCTGCAGAAGAAACCATCCCACTTGGCCGTTTGCTTCCCAAGCTCTCCTGACTGGCACACAATTTCCCAGTCCTCCATGAGAGGCACACTTCCCCAGCCCTTACCGACTGGCACACTTCCATGGAGATTTCTCAGGGCAAGGATGAAGACTTAAACGCACAGCTGTCTTCCGAGAATTCAAAAGAATATTTTACAGTGCAGCTATAAAAATCCAAGTCAAGAAGTCTCTCCCCTTGTGTTGTCCCTGTACTGTGCTGATATTACTCACTGTCTTTGCTTACTCTTTCCTGCTGCCTCTTCTGGCATGAATCTCTCCAGATGCTTCCTGTGGTGGGATCCTCCCAAGGCAGCTATACCGAGCCTCCATACCGAGGTAAAACCCCTCCCTGGCAGAGGTCCCTCAGGGGCCACTGACAGCCTCTCTTCAGCACTCCATCTCCCCTGCTGGCATGGTTCATGTCTATTTATGGGATTTTCTCAGTCCCCTGCCAGACCACTTCTGGGGATTGGCTGAGGTCCCATAAAGATGCATGGCAGCTCTTCCTCACCCCCAATCTCTAATTCTAGAACATTCTCCAATATTCCAGATTCAAGGTGGAGGTATCAGAGAGCTGCCAGGATGAGCCATCCAGACCTGGCCTCAAGTAACCCTGACTTGTACAGAAGGAAAGGATCCCTGGGGCCGCACATCTGTGTTGTCCCTTGAATCAGTGTGAAAGTGGGAACCTCAACCTGGACTACAGCCAGGTGACAGCCCCAATGCATTTTGCTCCACCCCTTGGAGAGCAGTCAATGGGTTTATAGTAACATTGGGTATAGTAAGTGGTGGGTGTTCCAGGTTGGGACCCTCAGACACACCTTTGCAGATGGCAGATGACCATGAATACACATTGTAGAATCAAAGTGTGGTATACAGTCAACAGGCAATTTCAGAAGCAGATACAAGCTGTAGTTGGGAAATAGAGAAATGGTAACACAGAAAAATAACACGGGCTAGGAAATTAACCTATAGCTCAGGCAACAGGTGTTGGTCTGAGTACAGCTAAAAACTGAGCTTAACAGGCTGGATGGGCATTCATCCTGTAGGTTGTATATAAACCAGTAGATGAGTTCTGCTGAACACCTACACCTCTCAGTCCTGGAAGAAAAGCATATTGTAGCAAGGCTGCAATGGCCACATGCTGGTAGAACCACAAGTAGCAATTATCAGTGACAAAGATTAGGTATTTTTAAAGATGTGAGAGGCTAATGGTCTATTAAACAAGATAGAAAAGGTGGAACCCTGAACTTTGATAGTACTGAGAGCTAAATGCTGGTCCAGATTTAATAATTGTCCTACTACTAACTATTATTTACCTGAACCGAAGTGCTTTCAAGCAAACATATTTGTTGAATAAAAGGCAGGGCAGCTTTTTTCTGCTGTCCAGACGTGTATACGTATGAGATAATCTTACTATGACTGCATCGGTAATAAAGATATTTCACTCAAACCAAATGGAATTCCTGATCTAAAGAGGATTGATGTGGATGCCAAAGCAAAGGGTCTTCTATCCAGCTTACTTTTTGTGGTGATTGCATGGAAGCCAAGCAGACCACAATGTATAAATTATTTGTGAATGCCAAAGCAGACATTACTCCCTTGCCAGACAATGATGAAGAGTTTGATAAGAATGTACCAGCAGTATTTGCATTAGGAATCCAAATTTTTTGGCAGAATATTGCTAATGTAGTTCATCGTGAAAGGTTTAAATGTGTTTAGGCAGCTACTCAATAAGTTACCATTTTGTGAATATTTATAAATAGTTATATAATATTTTACCTTGTTCTGTTAAGTCATACTGACACATTTTATTTACCTATTTGTAATGGTGTGAAGAGTCTCTCCATAAAAAGTGAAAATACCACAGAGGATACAGCAGTGGAAAATTAGCCAGCAGCAGGACAGGTTTAATCAGGGATAATAGGCCTAAATGGTGAATGTCTAACTTTCATTTTATCAAGGGGTTAAGGGGGTGCGGTGAATAGAAGTGAGGCAATGTGAGGTGTCTATCAAAAAAAAGCTTTTGGACAGAAAGTCAACAACTGACTGATATGCTCCTAACAGCCCAAGCTTAAACTATAATCTAAAGATGTAGACTTTTCAGTAGCTAGCTACTGATTATTTGTTGGGGACAAAATATTTTTGGGTGTACAGATCTATACACACTGACAGGGCGCATAAGAAAAATGTATCCCAGCACTGCAATTTAAAGAGCGCACATATAGTTTGTTGGAGTAGATATAAACTGAACCAACCAACCAAACAAACATCATTTATGCTTCAATAGCTGGTGATAATGATATAAAGGTCCTTGTTTGGGACTTTTTGGTTTTAGGGCTGAGGCACTCTCCCCCTGTATCCCATAATCTCCTGCCTGTAAATTACTTTGTCACATGCCTTCCCAAAGAAAAAAAAAATAGATTCCTGTGCTTATGCACATTGCCCAGGAATATTACACTGTTTTTACTCTGTTTGTAGAAAAAAGGGCCCCAATAAAAAAATTGCAGCCAGCGATAATTAGGAAATATACCCTGTGAAAATACACGTGGCCGGTTAACAGTGAAGTGTATGTGGATTCAGGGCAGGCTGTGTAAAAAAAATTCAGCTAGCAAAACATAGATTATATGCCATTTTGAAAGCACATGTGAGGCCTGGTATGGCTGTAGACAAGGGGTAGGAAACCTCGGCCCTCCAGCTGTTTTGAAACTACAACTCCCATGAGACATTGCAAGATCCTAACAATCACATGCATGACTCCTAGAGGCAGAGGCATGATGGGATTTGTAGTTTCACCACAGCTGGAGGGCCGAGGTTGCCTACCCCTGCTGTAGACAGTACATGTTGGGATACTATAAAGAGAATGCCAGACTCAACAGCATCGACATGTAAAAATCCTTCCCTCTCTCCACATCCATATTTCCCAAGATATACAGCATTTTACTACCAAAAGGACTTTTTGTAATGGTTTATGTCCATAAAGACATGGATGGGTGAGTTTGGGGTGGAGGAACTTGACTGACCGGCAAAGAGTCATGATCTCTACAGAATAGAACACCTTTGGATGAATTGGACCCCTTTCACACTGGGGCCGTGGGCACGTTCGCAGTAAAGCACTGCTCATTTTAACTGCACTTTACGGCTGTTAGCGGGGCTTTTATTAACCCCAAAGAAGCTAAAAACTCCCATGTAGCAGTGCTTCCGAATCACTTTTCAGGCTGTATTTAGCGCTCTCAACCTGCCCCAAAGATGCTGCTTGCAGGACTTTAGTGTGAAAAGTCACACTTGGATGAATAGGAGGTGATTTTCAGAGGCTATTTCCAGTGCTAAAGCACCTGATAACCGCCACAGTGTGAAAGGGGTCTTAGCCCTTGTACACACGGTCGGAGAATCCGTCGGAATGTGTCCTATCGGACCGTGTTGTTGGATAATCCGACTGTGTGTGTGGTATGCATCGGACTGATTCCATCCGAATATCCGTCGGACCCAATTTTCCAACATGTTGGAAATATTTCCCGACCAACTGGTTCGATCGGACATACTCCGATCATGTGTAGAGAATTTTGATCGGAAAAAGTGCCACGCATTGCTCAGATCAAATTCCTACATCAAAGCTATTGGCTACTAGCCTGAACGTAGTCCCATCGTAACGAAATTATGTCATCACGTTCTGAATGATCGCATTTTCGACAACTTAGTCCGACCGCGTGTATGCAACAGTTTCGAACAAGATCCGACGGACAAAATCCGACGGATTTGGTTGTCGAAATCTCCGACCGTGTGTACAGGGGCCTAGAGTAAAGACTGTGAGCCAGGCCTTCTTGTCTAACATCCATGCCTGACCTTACAAATGCTCTTCTGGAAGAATAGTCAAACATTCCCATAGACACACTCCGAAACCTTGTGGACAGCCTTCCCAGAAGAGTTGAAGCTGTAGTAGCTGGAAAGGGAGGGCCAACTCAATATTGAACCCTACGAACGAAGACTGGGATGTCATTAAAGTTCATGTGCGTATATGTAAAACATTGAGTAAGGGCCGGTTCACACAGCGAGGCGCGGCGAGGCGTCTCCGACTTACCTCGCCGCGACCTGCGGGGAGCTCAGCGGCGACTTGCAGAGGACTTCTGTATAGAAGTCAATGCAAGTCGCCCCCGAAGTCGCCCCGAAGTAGTACAGGAACCTTTTTTCTGAGTCGGAGCGACTCGAGTCGCTCCTCTCAGAACGGTTCCATTGTACAGAACGGGGGCGACTTGCGGGAGCGAGGCGAGGCGAGCCGTGTCGCTTCGCCTCGCCTCGCTGTGTGAACCGGCCCTTAATTGATGGTGCTAAATAAGTACCTGTAATAAATATATAAAATAAAAATAAAAATACCCCCCCCCCCCCCAACAAAAAATAAAAATTAAAGTACATTTTTAATGCATGTTTTGCCTTGTGAGTTTTTGCTTCAGTGAAATTGGTAATTTCATAGCAAAGTCAGTAGAATCACTCAACTCATTCCCAGAGGCATAAAAGAAAACACAAATGCAAGAGTGATCTATTACATAAATAAAGAATTCCAGTTCTGACCAAACAGTTAAATCCAATCAACAAGTCAAATGAGATATCAAAGAATGTGTAGCTAATATACTTTCATATCTTCAATGCCAGCAGAGAAATCAGTAATACAAGCTGGGCATTGGACCTTTCTTCTCAAGGGCGTGCGGCTTAATGGCTTGTACATTACAAGTCATTTGTTGAGGGTATTAACCAGCCCATCACAAGTAATAATATGTAGTCACTCTAATACAACTAGAATTGAGAATCGAGGGACACTACTCGTTAATGATAATTGTGTCCACCTAAGAGGGAACTCACTTCCCCCAGTTCTCTTGTGACTCGACTTTTTAATAAACTTTATAGAGGTGTCTCTGCAGGTTCCCCCACTGGCCGAATAGTTGTCCTGTGCGTCAAAAAACATTATAAGTTATGAGTACAACTAAATTAACTGCCCAAGAGGCAATCCAATTTATTTTATTTGTCTGTCATCATTAACCTAAACAGCCAAAGGAACAACAATATGTTATCTAATATGAACGCTATGAAATAAATTAGGAGGAGGCTATGCAGTCAGAAAGCACAATCTGAAAACTGGTCTTTATTCCATATTCCTATCTAAGTAATTACATACATCTGGGATACGTATGTGAATGAATATGTAGACGGTGAACTTAAAACTGGTATTTTAACCACTTGCCGGCCAGCTACAGTATATATACTGCGGCAGATCAGCTTTTCTGTGCAAACCGACGTACCCGTACGTAGGTTCGTGCAAGGTAAACTATGAGCGCTCGTGCCCGCTGTACGCTGCGGGGGTCCTGTGAACTCAATGTCCTCCGGCCACCTGCGACCAGGGTTAAACAGAGGCAGAACGGGGATCAGCCTATGCAAATTAGGCGGATCCCCGTTCTGACAGGGGACAACTCTGAAATCTGCTGTTTCTAGTGATCAGGAACAGCGATCCATTGCATATAGGGGGTGGCCTGGAGAGAGGGTGCAGCACCCGGGCACCCCTAATGGATGGGCCGCCCCTGCAGCTGACCCCCTTCACATCAAGCCCCCTCCAACAGCGTACCCCTGCCCCCCCACATACATGTGATGCTGCGCAGGTAGCACTTACCTGCCAGCGCGCAGGGCCGGTGATACCACTAGGCGGCTGCCTAGGGCGCACTGCTGCCTAGGGGTGCTCGGCCGCTGGTTTCCCTCCTCATGCCCTGCAGGTTGTAGCATGTAATTAACTCAGTCTCAAGCAGCTGCTCCGTCTGAGCGGTAGTGTAATTAGAGGCGCAGCGCAGCACTGGACCCAGCGCTAGAGGAAGCAAAGCCAATGCTTCCTGTATAGCACCGCCTCCTGTCACATGGGCAGGGAAAATCGGGTGGAGCCAATGGGGGCAACAAAATGAGTTTTCACCTAGGGTGTCAAAAATTCTCGCGTCAGCCCTGCCAGCATGTGTTCATCAGAGCGGAAATCAGGAGACAGCACACACCTCCCAACATTTTGAGATGGGAATGAGGGACACCTACTAACCAACGTATGTAGGCATAGGACACGCCCCCTGCCACACCCCCTTAAAGGAGAATTAACCCAAAAAAAAGGTAAATTAAATCCACAAGGGCTTTTTTTTTTACCACTACTATTCCTTTATATTGGCTTTCAAAATGGACAAATGCAGCAATTTAGAATTTGGATGAAAGGTTTAGCTCTGGGAATTGGGAAACACTTTTTGAAAGATAAAAAGTGCATTTTATATACAACTATATAGATCAGATCAAAACGAGGGACAAATGAGGGGGAAAGGGGGACAGAGGGATATTGCTCCAAATAAGGGACAGTAACTCGAAATCATGGACAGTTGGGAGCTCTGGACAGCATAGTGCTGGGTGGTAGGTGGGAGCTGCCGAGCTTAATAATAGCAAGCTGGTGATTGGTTGCTAAAACCACCTAGCAAACCAATCACTGAGCAGCTCCCGCCCCTGCCCTCCACCTTGCCCCCGCAGAGGTTGGGGGGAGGCAAATCTGCAGTCACGATTCCCCTGTCAGCCCACCCCAGACGACCAGTCAATTGCAATCAACGGCTCGCCAACCTCTAACATAGACAGAAACTGCTGATAAGCAAGGAAAATATTTTAACGTAGATATAAACTGTAGCTGAATCATATTGCATCTGCTAAATCACATGTGTATCTCAACCTATTAAATAAATATTTTTGACCTTTATTTTATCCTGCTGCATCTCAGTGCTGCTGATCTTCTGCAGCCTATTTTCAGACACTTCCCCTCCACTTAAAATCCAGTGATGGCTTCATGGTTTTTCTCAGGTTTGGTTTCCTGACGGTGATAAGAGTAGACCATGCTTGAGCAATGTGCCTCCGCTTGGCTACTTATAGTTTCCACTGGGAGAGTGTGTGACAGGGTGACAATGCAGAAGAAGCATTAATAGACATGGACAGGGCCTTGCCTCCCTGTAACAGGAAGTGCCTGCACAGGGACCTTCATGACAGGTTTATTTTAATGAATTCTGTAGATTTAAAATGATTGGGTAGTACTTTTGAAATTAAATTTTGAAGGTTATTCTGGATTTTAGTGATTGGAATTCTATATCCTAATATTTAGGATTTGTACATTTTGTGATTGCTGTGGAATGTTCTGGGCTCTGCATGCTGTGCTGCTGTGGATTTGATCGATTCCCTCTGTCTTCTGGAGTATTCCAGAATGTAGTGGGTTGGGAGGAGGCAAGTCAACAGTCTGAATATTTATGTTGTCTTAACCAAGAGGTGGGCAGCTGCCCTGGGCACTGTGGTATCATGTGAGGTTTGGGGGCACCACAAGGAGACTGGGGGTGGATTTTTTGTTGGGAGGGGGAATTGGGGGGGGGGGGGGCAGAGCTAAGAATTGTTCTAGGAGGGAAAATTAGGGGGAGGTAGTGTGCTAGGAGTGGTGATTTGGGGGGATTTTTATTGAGTGGGGAGATGGGGGAAGAGGATTTGTACTAGGATGGGGGATTTGTGGGGTTTGGGATAGAAAAGTTAATATAGGGGGGGGGGGGGATTTGTGCTAGGTGGGGACTTTTTTTTGGGAGGGGGATTTGTGTTAGTAGGGGGCATTTGTGCTAAGAGAGGTAATTTGGGAGGAAATATGGAGGGGGGGGATTTGTGCTAGGGTGGGGGAGGGGAATTTGCGCTGGGAGAGAGAATTTGGAATGGGAGGGGATTTGTGCTAGGAAGGGGGGATTATTTTTTTGGGGATGGGGATTATTCTGGGAGCAGATTTCAAATGGGAGGATTTGATCTAAGCATGCAAATTAGTGCTCAATTTTTTGGGGGAGAAGGGACACATGTATCTTGGGGGGAGGGGTGAAATTTGGCATGCGCACCATGGGTTCTAGATGACCTTGTCCCGGCACTGCCTGGGGGAGGGTGCCTAGTAGAGGGCTGGAGAGTACAAATGTAGTCTGGGGCCTGAGTAGGGTCGCCTCCTTTTCTTCAAGTCAAACCCAAACAATTTAGTGGTGCACACCTATTTATTTTATACTACAAACTATACGTATATTTTGCTATTAAATAACATTTCTAATCAAATGAAGCTAATAACAGTCCCCCTTTAAATCAGAGTCCACAGAGTTTCCCTTTACATCTGAACTCGCAGAGTTCCCTTACATTATAAGGGGGAACTCTGCAGAATCTGATGTACGGGAGAACTCTGGGGACCCTGATGTACGGGAGAACTCTGGGGACCCTGATGTAAGGGAGAACTCTGGGGACCCTGATTTAAGGGAGAACTCTTTGGACCCTGATGTAAGGGAGAACTCTGGGGACCCTGATTTAAGGGAGAACTCTGGGGACCCTGATGTAAGGGAGAACTCTGGGGACCCCGATGTAAGGGAGAACTCTGGGGACTCTGATGTAAGGGAGAACTCCGGAGATAAGGGATGATCTGGGAATCCTGATTAAGAGGAAAAACTGAGAACTCTAATGTACAGAGAGGACTCTGATGCAAGGGGTGTTCTGAGAACCCTGATTTGCCTTAGTGTACTCACTCAGAGGCAGGAGAGAGTAGGGAAGAGACTTCAGTCACAGACAGGGGTGGATGGTGAGCTCACTCACCCCTGGGCAGTCAGCACCTCTTATCCAGATGTAATGAAGCTGCAGGACTTTAAATTTCCAGCCCACACTTTCCTTTTCTGAGGCGCACACCGGGGATTGGACTGTGGGCAGACACAGAGAGGAATTTTTATTGCGGTCTGTACCGCCATTAAGGAGACCCCCCTCTCTATTTGTCCTGTTTACCATTATCGTTGAAAGTGAAAGTAAAAGAAAATCCAAAATTTGGGGTTGTTCCCAGAAAATTAATAGAGGAGAAATCTTCCAATGGGGACACTAGTTCTGGTGACCGGGGGGTCCCCAAGGAATTCCCTTAATGTTTTGGCTATTCCTGTCCTGTTTTGGCTATAGGATGGGAAGTGAAGGTTCGAAAATTAAAATTTTGCCTATAGTTTTACTTTAACCATTTAGATTATACGTCAGTACTTTGAAGAGGAATATCGTTGTTATGGCAGCAGCTAGCTACCATAACCCCGGTATCCTCTTCTTCAGCGAGAGGTCCTTTTAAAGATAATAGTGGTCTCAGTGGTGGATCCACCGCAAGATCGCTTTTATCGGTGGAGGGAGAGGCCCCCCCCCCTCCTGTCGAGCTCCGGTGCCCTCTGCTGCTTACCGGAGCCATTGGCAGTGGCGCAGGCGATCGGATCCTTTTCCATGTGTGGTATGGAGATGAGTGAGGGTAGGATGGCCTCCACTTGGCTCCAAACCAATGCGTAAAAATGTCACTTCCGCCCATAGCTCTTAAAGCAACATTTATTTATTTTTTCCAAACGACTTTTTTTTTTTTTTTTTTATTGCATTTTAGTGTAAATATGAGATCTGAGGTCTTTTTGGCCCCAGATCTCATATTTAAGAGGACCTGTCATGCTTTTTTTCTATTACAAGGGATGTTTACATTCCTTGTAATAGAAATAGAAGCGACATATTTTTTTTTTTTTTAAAGAACAGTGTAAAAATAAAAAATAAAAGGTAAAATAAATAAGATTTTTTTTTTAATGTGCCCCATCCCGCCGAGCTCGCATGCAGAAGCGACCACATACGTGAGTAGCGTCCACATATGAAAACGGTGTTCAAACCACACATGGGAGGTATCGTCGCAATCGGTAGAGCGAGAGCAATAATTCTAGCCCTAGACCTCTTCTGTAACTCAAAACATGCAACCTGTAGAATTTTTTAAACATCGCATGTGGAGGTTTTTAAGGGTAAAAGTTTGTCGCCATTCCACGAACTTTGAAGCATGTTGGGTATCAATTTACTCGGTGTAACATCATCTTTCACTGTATGGAAAAAATTGGGCTAACCTTACTGTTGTCTTATTTTTTAATACAAAAAAGTGTATTTTTTCCATAAAAAGTGCGCTTGTAAGACCGCTGCGCAAATGTGGTGTGACAGAAAGTATTGTGACGACCGCCATTTTATTCTCCAGGGTGTTAGAAAAAAATATATATAATATTTGGGGGTTCTCAGTAATTTTCTAGCAAAAAAATAAATATTTTAACTTGTAAACAACACGTTTGAAAAAACACTTCAGAGCTGAAGTTGTTAAAGAGGAAGTAAACCCTGATGGGTTTACTTCCTCTTTTTTCCCCTGCAAAGGTAAAGCATAATGGACTACTATGCATCGCATAGTAGCTCATTATGTGTCACTTACCTGACACAGGAGCCAGCGAAGTCGCCGCTGATCCCTGTAGTCCGCCGCGTCCATCTTGCTGGTGGCGTCTCGCAGCTCCGACCAATGACAGCGGCGAAGCCGCGATGACGTCACTCCCGCGCATGCGCACGGGAGTCGCGTCTCGCAGCTCCGCCGCTGCCACTCGGCGAAGCCGCGATGACGTCACTCCCGCGCATGCGCACGGGAGTCGACAAATTTGGCAAATCCATTCTTGGATTTGCCGCATTTAGTGCGCATGCGCGCCGCTGTCTACGGCGCATGCGCCGTAGACAGCGGTGCCCATTTTCGGGCAAATATCTCCTAAACCATATAGGTTTAGGAGATATTGCTTGGACCTACAGGTAAGCCTTAATCTAGGCTTACCTATAGGTCCAAGTTGTTTGGAAGGGTTTACTTCCTCTTTAAAGCGGAGGTCCACCCTAAAGTGGACCTTCCGCTCATCGGAACCCCCCCCTCCGGCGCCACAATTGGCACCTTTCAGGGGGGAGGGGGGTGCAGATACCTGTACAGTACAGGTATCTGCACCCACTTCCGGGATAGCTCTCTGCGGAAAGGGGCGTAGATTACGCCCCTTTCCGCAAGTGCCCGCCCCTTTCCGCAAGTGCCCCACTGCCTGCTGGGAAACACACAGATCCCAGAGGCAACGGGGACCGTCCTTATTGCGCAGCGTGACTCGCGCATGCGCAGTAGGGAACCGGGAAATGAAGCCGAAAGGCTCCATTTCCTGATTCCCATACCCAAGATGGCGGCGGCAGCACCCGAGAGACGATCTAGAGATCGGCTTCGGGTGCCGACATCGCGGGCGCGCTGGACAGGTAAGTGTCACTATTTTAAAAGTCAGCAGCTGCAGTATTTGTAGCTGCTGGCTTTTAAAAAAAAAACGTGGAGTCCCGGCGGACTCCCGCTTTAAGGACTGGAAGGATTTACCCCTTTAATGACCAGGCCCCTTTATGTGATGCGGTACTGTGCCTCTTTAACTGAGAGTTGAGCAGTCATGTGACCTTGTACCCAAACAAAATGTATGTCACGTTTTCCTACAAATAGACACACACGCTCGCACGCGTGTGCACACACACAGACACACACGCGCACACACAGACACACGCGCGCACACACACGCAGACACGCGCACACACACAGACACACACATGTGCACACACACACACGCGCATGCTCGCATACACACACAGACACACACACACATACACACACACACACAGACACGTGCGCACATACACACACGCGCATGCGCGCACACACACACACACAGACACACACACACACATACACACAGACACACACACACACATACACACAGACACACACACACGCATGTGTGCGTGCACACACACACACAGGCACACACACAGACAAACACACACACAAACACAGACACACACACACAGACACACACACACGCATTTGCACACATTCAACAAATAACCGTTAAGAGAGGCAGAAAGCACGAATAGCTATCAGGTCACACGATTTCCTGCAGATTCAATTGGTTTATTTTTGCAGTTATCAAACAAATATAACAAATTGTTTTTACAGTAAAGCAGACCAAAAGTTAGAAAATAGGGCTAGGGTTTACATACATTTAACCTATCCAACAATATTAAGCTTGGTTACATTTATGAATTAAACAAATTAAACAAAAAAAACAAAACAAAGAAATCATATTAATAATAATTAGCATGTTTTGCATACAGGAGAGAGCAGAATGTAGTGCAGGTACAGGTAAAAGTACAACAAGGTGAGCAATCCTATACAGAAGGTAAAATCAAATATTTTATTTATGTGGCATATATTCCTGATGACTTACTCGAAAGAGGAATTACACTTTAATTAGAAATAACTCCCCAGTAAGCCCACAAAAGCATATTAAATCAAGGATCAGAGTTAAACAAATACATTTTATGTACATGACCCCGGTAAGCCATCATCAGGCTCTTGTGACTATATAGAGGTTTGAATAATTTATGCAATGTCAATACACATAATGAACAGAAGAACATAGAGAGTGCCTACGACTTACATCCAAGTAACTCCTGGCCAAGGAACCGCTGTCATGTCAGAGCCATCAGAGCATTGCATCGGGGCCGTCAGGCCGAAGAGGCAGTAATTCCGCCTGGCCTTGTCTGGAGGGGCAATCTATTACATCAATCCAGTCGGTGAAATGTTGCATCAGTGACTTCAACAATCAGTGTCATGTCTGTCTGTACATGAGGATGTATCTCATCAATCAGCCCAAAGTCTTCTTAAGACACAAAATAAGTAGTAAAAGGAATACAAGATCAAGACAGAATAGATGGTACTTCAAAGAAAGGGGTATTATGCTGGATACAGCCCAACCAAAGAGGTTTCCTTACATCTATTATTTATTACCAGTTTATTTATGAAACCCCCAACATATTCTGAAGCTCTGTATTATAGGGATATTAAATAAACCTACACTGTTTGAAGTACATTTCAGAAAGTAGTTTAGGTTTTCTGTTGATGAGACTTTTCTTTGCATCCATCTGCTATTTGCAGAGAACTCCATTCACTACAGGCAAAAAGTCAAATACAAATGTGTGAACTTGGGTGATCATTATGGCAGCACAGTGGTGTAGTGGTTAGCACTCTCACTAGCAGCACTAGCATCGCTGGTTCAAATCCCAACCACAACACCATCTGCCTGGAGTTTGCATGTTCTCCCTGTACCTGTGTGGGCTTCCTCTGGGTACCCTGGCTTCGTCCCACACTCCAAAGACATGCAGGTAGGTTACTCAGGTCCCATCTACAAATTGGGTAAGGAACTGTGCTATATCAAGATGCAACTCAACTCGTTAACAGTTAGTCCTTGTTGGAAGGCATGGCCAAGCAAGTCCTATCTGTAGAAATATAACTTCATAAACAGTATATCACAGATGCCCACTGTAGACCTTTGCAGGAGCAATATTATATGACATCAAGATGGCCTGGTTTTTGGTCCAGAGTTCAAACTTCAGTCCTCTGAAACCCCAGTTCAGACTAATGCCACATACACACAACTGGACTTTCCAGCAGACTAGGTCCAATCGTGTATGGGATAGTCCAATCGTTTTCCACTCCAACTCACTTAGAAATAGAACATGTTTTAAATCTGTCCGATGCACTCAACTCCTATCGGGAAAACCATTCGTCTGTATGCTGGTCCGACGGACCAAATACGACGCAAGGGCAGCTATTGGCTACTGGCTATTGAACTTCCTTTTCTAGTCCCGTCGTACGTCGTCACGTTCAAAATGAACAGACTTTCGAAAGGACTGTAGTCCGTTCATGTGTGGGCAAGTACGTTCGTTCGGAAGTCCGTCGTAACTCCGTCGAAAGTCCGCCGGGAAGACCGTCGGACCTTTTCTGGCGGAAAGTCCAGTCATGTGTACGCGGCATTAGTCTAAGCCCTTGTACACACGGTCAGACATTCCGACAACAAAATCCATCAGATTTTGTCCTACCAATTTTGTCAGAAACTGGTGTTGCATACACACGGTCGGACAAAGTTGTCGGAAAATCCGATCGTTCGGAACGTGATGACGTTATTTAGTTATGACGGGACTACGTTCAGGCTAGTAGCCCATAGCTTTAGGAATTTGATCTGAGCATGCGTGACACTTTGTCGGATCGGAATTCTCTACAAACGGACAAAGCCCGATCGGATCATGTTGTTGGAAAATTTTTATATCCAGCTCTCAAACTTTGTTGGTCGGACATTCCGACGGAAAAAGTCTGATGTAACCCACACATGGTCGGATTATCCGACAACACGGTCCGATCGGACATTTTCCGTCAGAATGTCCGACCTTGTGTACAAGGGTTATGACCTGAAGACACAAACTACTCTTAAATGAAGGTTGAAACTGATGGGGATATGGCTTCTGATATAAAAAAAAGTAGTATGCATTACATTTCTAATAACTTGGGAACCCCTGAAAACATTTGAGGTCACAAGTCTGAGTTTAAAACAGATTCTGCAACTAGGCAAACAACAGAAATACACATTCGACCGGCAAGCAATCGTTAACCATTTGTACTCATCATAAGGAGATGTCTATGTGTAAAAATTTACAGAAATAAAATAGTACCACCATTGAATTACATTTTTTTTTACAACCCAATTGGTTATACAGTGGAAAGAAAAAGTATGTGCACCCTTTAGAATTTATGGTTTTCTGCAGTAATTTGCCATAAAATGTGTCAATAGACACATGCACTGTGATTAAAGCAGTGCTCCAGCCTACCCCCCCCCATGGAAAAATTAAAAGACAGCAGCTACACATACTGTAGCTGTTGACTTTAAGACCCCTGTCGCACCGGAGCACTTTGCAGGTGCTGCAGTGCTATAAATAGCGCCCGCAAAGCTCCCTGAAAGAGCTACTTCTGTCTCCCCAATGTGAAAGCCTGAAGGGCTTTCACACTGGAGCGGTGCGCTGGCAGGATGCTAAAAAAAGTCCTGCTAGCAGCATCTTTGAAGTGGTGAAGGAGCTATGTATATAGCTCCTCCACCGCTCCTGCCTATTGAAATCAATGGGGCAGCGCGGCTATACCGTCGGCAAAGCACTGCTGCAGCAGCTCTTTTGGCTGGTTTTAACCCTTTCTTGGCCACTAGCGGGGGGTAAAAGAGCCACACTAGTGGCCAAATAGTGCAGCAAAATTGACTGTAAAGCGCCGCTAAAAATAGCGATGCTTTACCGCCAACGCACCCACCGCCCCAGTTTGAAAGGGTCCTTAATATTAGGAAACTTGCCTGTCCTGGAGTGCATCGATGTCGGCACCCCAGCCGATGTTTCCATCAGCTCCTGGATGCTGCTGCCACCATTGCCTGTAAGGGATTCCCTACTGTGCATTTGTGAAGCGCGCTGCACTTTCTGAGGGGCCTGGTGGAGGGGGGCCGAACTTCTGACGTACCTCACCCTGGAAGTGTAAAACACATCAAATTAAAAAAATACTGGGAAAACATTTAGGATCTATAAAAAAAGATACATATATTTAAAACATTTGAGTAAAATATAAATATAATATTTGACTATTTTTTTTTATCTATTTATCTTTTTTATAGTTTCAATTTGTTTTCCCAGTATCTTTTTCATTTGATGTGTTTTACACTTCCAGGGTGATGCACACCTGCAGCGGTGTTTCCAGTTTATTTTCAATCAATGACATCAACTAATTGGAGGGAGTGAATTACACCATTTCATTTTTTAATTGTATGTATATATATATATATATATATATATATATATATATATATATATATATATATATATATATATATATATTTATATACACACACACACACACACATATATATGTATATATATATATATATATATGCTGTTCTTCACTTTGTGTTTGTGCTGTGAACAGGGTTCTTGCCGAAACGCGTTAGCCTTCACTTATTATGTACATGGTCATACTGCAATAAAGACTCAAGACTTTAATCTCCAGTAGTGCCGACTCTTCCATGCTTTTGTATCAATAATTTTTGTTTTTGGATGCGGGAAGGACATCCTGAGCCGCAGCACCTGGATTGGGTGTGCCGTTAATTATTCTATGTTCAGCTTTCACTGTTCAGAATGGTGTATCTCTGTGTTGCATGTACCTGTCAAAAACAGGTACCCATTCCCCCCTCCCCCCCGAAAGGTGCCAAATGTGGCACCAGAAGAGGGGGGACAGCTTACACTTTTGGGTGGAAATCCACTTTAAGCTGATAACACACAAACAATTCAAATTTCCTGTGCCTTTACTGAACACACCCATTAAACATTCACGGTAATGCAGGAAAAAGTAAGTGAACCTATATACTATATTACTTCAACAAACGCTAATTGAAAAGAGTCAGAATGCACTCCTCGAGTCAAATTAATTAAATGAGTTTGGAGGTGTGGTTTAGAGACACTCAAAGATCATTTAATGGCAAATGACTTTACAAAACTAATTAATTCTAAGGGATTTGCAGACTTTTTCTTTCCACCTTAAATACAGATAATAAACAAATACCTCTTAAAAGACTGCTTTGTTAATGAAAAAATTCAATGTTGTGCAGCCATAAAGGGTATTAATCGGTGAATTATTAGAGGTCTGTAAAGTTAGCACAAACAAAAAGAAAAAAAGTTTAGACCCCCCCTCCCCCCACCTCTTCCTTCCACTCAATACTTCAATGTAAGACAAATTTAAAGAAATATGGTAAGCCGCGGCACATCAAACATGTTGTCCTATTATATAAAACACATTTTAAACCTAGGACTAATTAGAGATTCAAAAGGAGATGAAATAAATATACTGTATAGGTAACATAGAAGTACATAAAGCAAAAACTGTTCCCTGCAAAACAAGCTTCTTACAGCTTCAGTTCTAGAGGACAGAAAAATTCATTTCTGGAGGAATTAGCGGTATTGCTGGGCTCTAAACAGATATCCTTGGCAAGAGAATATACACAGCAGTTCCAGCTACATCTTACTCAGTCTACAATGCTTATTGAAATCACCTGCACGGTAATTCCACATTTGCCACTAAATTGCATTTATTTAATCCATATTTAATTAAAAGCAGACATAGGAGAAGTATCTAGTGCAACGTATATTTTCAAAATTACATTGAAGATATGAGGTTATTCATTAGGCTGAGATAGCGCTGATCGGGGGTCTAGCCTGCCAAGCTGTAGAAATCCCATTGACTAAACCCAATAGAATTTTCGTTTCCAATGAAAGCTTCCAATGACTCTTTGTTCCTTGAACTTAACAGAATTAAAGCTAGATTGTTTCTTTTTCATTTCATTTTTTTTTCATTCCCCGACAGCAGAGTTAATACAAAAATGTGCCCTTTTATACTCCTAAGATTCGTATTAATTGAATAATCGCAAAAGCAGCTTAGTGCATGGTATCTCTATTAAATTCCTTTTTTCTTTTTTTCTGAGATAAAACTTTTTTTTTTCTTCTCCTTCCTTTAAATGCAAATCTTTTAGTGTAACAGTGTGCCTAATCTACTACAACTAATTAATCTGTTAGGGCTGATGAAATGCTACCTTGTTTTTTTTTTGTTTTTTTTTCCTTGTTCGTTGTATACAATTATTGTAACAGTGGTAAATAAATCAATATTCCCAATTCAACTGTAAAAAACAATCAAGAAAAGCAGTGCTTCTCAGGGAAAAAAAAAAAAAACAGCAAATAATATTTATTAACTCTCCTGCGATACACAGCAGAGTCTAATGCCGCCAAAGCATTTTCTGCAAGTGTAATAATAAGCAAAGCAAAATACACGATGGAAGTGGCACATGCCAATACTTTCACCATTTTACACAGCAGAGTAATTGAAGGATTTAATGAGAAACAAACCAATAAAAATAAATAGACCATGCTAAAGGAGAAGAGACGGAGCTGAAATGAAAGTTATTCCATTGTGAGTTCAGAATTTGCATGCCTTGACCAATAAAATATTTGGAAGGAACTGATGCCACTCGGAGAGTGGCTTTTGGAACTGTGTCTGAGATTTATGACAGGGGTGGTGGTGATACAGTATGTGATAGGACATGGATTGTACTTTGGAACAATGCAAGATGTAAAAAGACAAGTTAGTACCCAACAGGTATTACAGTTTGTAGGTGGATGCTGATTTGTTGGTTAACCATTGTTGGGAGGGGAACCACAAGTGAGTTCTGCCTACCAGAGTATTTAGGACCTTCCTTCACTCTCACAGATGGGTTTGGTTGGGATTAGCACTGGATCTGAGAGACATTGAAGTTTTGATCATGTAGAGCAGGGTCTCAAACTATGGCCCTCCAGTTGTTCAAAAACTACAATACCCATCATACCTAGTCATGTCTGTGGATGCTGAATTGTTGGTTAACCACTGTTGGGGGACACCACAAGTGAGTTCTGCTTACCAGAGTATTTAGGACCTTCCTTCACTCTCACAGATGGGCTTGGTTGGGCTTAGCACTGGATCTGAGAGACTTTGAGGTTTTGATCATGTAGAGCAGGGTCTCAAACTATGGCCATCCAGTTGTTCAAAAACTACAATACCATCATGCCTAGTCATGTCTGTGGTTGCTGAATTGTTGGTTAACCACTGTTGGGGGACACCACAAGTGAGTTCTGCCTACCAGAGTATTTAAGACCTTCCTTAACTCTCACAGATGGTTTTGGTTGGGATTAGCACTGGATCTGAGAGACTTTGAGGTTTTGATCATGTAGAGCAGGGTCTCAAACTATGGACCTCCAGTTGTTCAAAAACTACAATACCCATCATACCTAGTCATGTCTGTGGATGCTGAATTGTTGGTTAACCACTGTTGGGGGACACCACAAGTGAGTTCTGCTTACCAGAGTATTTAGGACCTTCCTTCACTCTCACAGATGGGCTTGGTTGGGATTAGCACTGGATCTGAGAGACTTTGAGGTTTTGATCATGTAGAGCAGGGTCTCAAACTATGGCCCTCCAGTTGTTCAAAAACTACAATACCATCATGCCTAGTCATGTCTGTGGTTGCTGAATTGTTGGTTAACCACTGTTGGGGGACACCACAAGTGAGTTCTGCCTACCAGAGCATTTAGAACACCTGGACCATAACAGGAACAAGATATCTATAGAGTTGAGTGAGTCCCTTCAATCTCACAGATGGGTTTGGACTAAGACTTCTTAGGTTCTGATCATGTAGAGCAGGGGTCTCCAAACTACGGCCCTCCAGTTCTTCAGAAACTACAATTCCCATCATGCCTAGTCATGTCTGTGAGTGTCAGAGTTTTACAATGCCTCATGGGATGTGTAGTTTCGCAACAGCTGGAGGGACATAGTTTGGATATCCCTGATGTAGAGCAATTTTTCTCACCTCCAGTCCTCAAGTACCCCCAACAGGTCATGGTTTCAGGATTTCCCTCAGATGTGTGTAATTACTGTTGTAATTACTAAGTGTGGTAATTACTGTGGTAATTAATAAGACAACAAAACTGATCAAGTCGCCTGTGCAAAATAATGGAAAGCCTGAAGACATGACCTGTTGGGGACACTTGAGGACTGGAGTCGAGAAATATTCATGTAGAGAACTGTAGGTTTAATTGCGTTGATGTAATCAAGCAATTCTAGAATAGGGTTACACTCTACCCTTGGGTAAAGACCTGAAGAGTAGAAAAGAACCACCACAAAATAACAAATGATTTTGGTCATGAAGGTAAAAATTATCATTTTTTTATATTAAGTAGATATAAAACAGGTTACAGCCGTAACAGAATTCCTTCACATATTCTCGGTACTGCTCTAAGATCCTGTGCCTCTCTCCACCTGTCTGGGAGTGTTGGCAGCCTCCATGCTCTTTTGCTTTCCCACACGGTTTGCATAAAAAAAGTAGTAAAGCCAAACAACACTCATCCAATGTCTTTAAAAATTGTATTCTTTTAGAAGTAAGAAACACTCTGTGGAGGTGCCTGCTAGTTTTGATTGGATGGTATGCATGTGTGGGGATTGCATATTCTTTGATCAGACAATATTTAACCACTTGCTTACTGGGCACTTAAACCCCCCTCAGTCCCAGACCAATTTTCAGCTTTCAGCGCTGATGCACTTTGAATGACAATTGCGGGGTCATACAACACTGTACCCAAATGAAATTTTTATCATTTTTTTCCCACAAATAGAGCTTTCTTTTGGTGGTATTTAATTACAGCTGGGAGTTTTATTTTTTGCTAAACAAACAAAAAAAGATGCAAAAAAAAATCATGTTTAATAGTTTGTTATAAAATTTTGCAAACAGGTCATTTTTCTCCTTCATTGGAGTGCGCTGATGAGGCGGCACTGATAGGCTCCACTGGTGGGCACTGATAGGCTGCATTGGTGGGCACTGATAGGCTGCATTGGTGGGCACTGATAGGCTGCACTGGTGGGCACTGATAGGCTGCACTGGTGGGCACTGATAGGCATAGTTAAGGCGGCATTAATAGGCACAGATAAGGCGGCACCGATGGGCACGGATAAGGCGGCACTGATGGGCAAAGATGGGCACAGATAAGATGGCACAGATGGGTGGCACAGATGGGTGGCACGGATGGGTGGCACTAAGGGGCACTGATAGCTACCACTGATAGATGGGACTGATGGGCACTGATAGGTGGCACGGATAGGTGGCTCTGATAGGTGGCACTGCTGGGCACTGATGGGCGGCACTGCTGGGCACGGATATGTGGCACTGGAGTGCAGCACCTTTGTTGAGGTAGATTGTGGGCACTGCTGGGTGGCACTGTGGGAACTGCTGGGTGGCACTGCTGGGTGGCACTGTGGGCACTGCTGGGTGGCACTGTGGGCACTGCTGGGTGGCACTATGGGCACTGCTGGGTGGCACTGACAGGGGGGGCACATTTTTTATTTCTGTGGCAAAGCAGGGGGCAGGTGGGCACTGGCAGGGGGCAGGCGGGCACTGGCAGGGCTGGCTGTGATCGGCTCTTTTTTTTTCTCCTCGCGCTGTCAGCGCGAGGAGGAATAATAGCTGATTACCGGCTCCGTTATATCACATGATCAGCTCTCATTGGCTGACAGCTGATCACGTGATAAGGGGTCGGGATCGACCCCTTGCTCGGATTGGTGATCAGGCGAGTCTCATAGACTCGCCGATCACAGGGCGCGCAGGCCGCTCGTGCACGGGACGACGTCAATAGACGTAGTCCCGGCAAAGGAGATCCGCGCTGTAGCCGTCATTCGGCTATAGCACGGGTCTCAACTGGTTAAAGTATATTAAAGTGATTGTAAATGATTATCATTTTTTTTCTAATAACAGACATGTCATACTTGCTCTGTGCAATGGTTTTTCACAGAGCAGCTCCGATCTTCCTCTTCTCGGGTCCCCTGCTGACGCTCCAGCCTCCCCCCCCCCCCAATGAGTGCCCCCATAGCAAGCCAGCTGAGTCAGTCAATGAGGTGGGAGAGAGTCAGAAGAGCCTCTGCTTTTGTGCACATCGCTGCATCAAGATCGGGCTCCGGTAAGCATTTAGTTGGGCTGGGGGAAAGCTGCTTGCAGAAGGTTTCTGCATTTAGAACAACTTTCAGGTTCCAATACATGGGCCAATTATCTCCAGAGAAAAGACCATTTGGGCCTTTTGTGAAAACCTACTTCTTCTCCTGACGTTAATCATTTGGCTCCCAATATTTGGTATCGATAGATAACTGTTCAGATGTTTAACATCAAAGATTTGTAGTTATAGGATGGCCTGTGACTAATTCAGCTCAAGTAACTATAAAGACCTGCACCCCATACACTTAGTTTGCATAAGTTACCCCCAGGTGCATGTCTGAAATCCAATGTTTTGAAAAATGAAGATTCTCTCGATCAGGTCACTTAACGGGTCCCTTTATCACTTAAAGATGTTGGAGTTTACCCATGAGTAAATTATGGAAACCTACTGCCTAGTGTTCTGGCCTTTTAACATACTTGAACCATAAAGCAACCTCACTGGCAAAGCACCCAAATTATATTGGGTTTCTGAGGTATGTGTGTGGGATGGTCACAAAAACAGCAAAAAAAAAAAGTAAGAGCAAGAAATACGGAGTAAAGATTTGTGCAATACAAAACATACACACTTTAATAAACTGAAATAAAATGCACTCACAAATGCAGAGTGGTAAGAGTACAGCTCTTGGAGCCTGTGCAGATTGTGCAACAGATCTCACAGCTTCCCATCCAACATAGATGAAGACATAGATGAAGATAGATGAAAACTGTCCTAAATTCTTTCCTAGATGGTGCTAGATAGAACTTGCAGGACCCACCAGGTGTAATCAGCATGGCATCAACAAAGTCCACACTCTTTAGGGGTGCTCTCTTCCACTGTACAGAGTTGCTAAGCAATGTGTCTCGGGGCTCCTTCCCTTAATTTACCTTGGTTTATTGGTCATTACAAGGGGGTCTCACTATTTCAACTAGATATTTGATCAATTCTGAGTAGCAGAATGCAGTAGACATATCTGAGATTACTGTGGGCTCCAAGTAGTAATTAATATTGCACTTGCAGGGCCAGATTTCCCATTAGGCATTGTAGGCATGTGTCTATAGGCACCCTTCATACAGGGGTACCCGTCTGGAGAGAGAGAGAGAGAGGAGCACTGAGGCACTGAAGTGCAGATGTCACTTCCCGCCCAATGCCACTCTCCAGGGCCGCCCACCTTCATTCTCTGGGGCTGCCTGCTGTTACTCTCCCTACACCCACACCGCCGTCACTCCCCATTCACAGAAGAGTACCGTGCAGGCTGCGATAGCTGCTGGAGGGAGGATTTCGCTCTCCTCTCCTTCCAGCTGCGACACTATATCTCCTCCCCCTACCTCCTCCGGCATTTTCAGGCTCTGGTGTAGGCTGCTTGTTATGTGGGTGGGATGAGGATGCGGGCAGTTTCAGAGATCCCACCCACCTGCCGACCCACCTGCCTGCCTGCCTGCGCGCCTGCCCACCTGGAAGAGGAGATGTGATATGGCCAGGAGCGTGTGCTGAGGTAAGCTCAGATGGGTGATTTTGATCTCATTGCCCCTTTCCAATGCCAGGGCACAGAAAGTAGGGGAATGGGACTGGAGAAGGCTGGAACTGAGGAAGGGGTTAACATTAATGTGACCACCAATGCAGTTGGGGGATGCTGGATCAGTGGCAGTGAAAGTTAACCCCAATTCCACGCCTGCATTGGTCTTTATGGCAGTGAATATTAACCCTCCATCCCCCACTGTGCATTGGTTCTCATGGCAGTAAAATTTTAACACGTCACCCCTTCTGCATTTGTGGTTATGTCATTAAAAGGTAATCCCTTCCCCCAACATTGGTGGTAATAGGAGGGGTTAGATTTCAATGCCACTGACCACCAATGCGGGGAGGGGGGGTTAATACTGGCACCAATGCTGGGGGTTATTAATTCATCCACTGACACCAATGCTGGGGGTTATTAATCGGTCCACTGACACCAATGATCAAGGTTTTTAATCTGTCCACTGACACCAATGATAGGGATTATTAATGAGTGTTCCCCTGTTCATCAAAGTCCACAGCATTAACCTTTACACATATATTTAATATTTACAGTACAGTGAAAAGCTATTTGTACCTCTTTTCCACATTTTGTCATGTTACATCCAAATAAAAATGTAAATGTATTTTTTTGGAGGTTTCATGTGATAGACCAAAGTGGCACATAATCATGAAGTGGAAGGAAAATCATAAATGGTTTTCCAAATTTTTTACAAATAAATATGTGAAAAGTGTGGTGTACATTTGTATGGCGCCCCCCTGAGTCAATACTTTGTAGAACCACCTTTCACTGCAATTACCTCTGCAAGTCTTTTTGGGGATGTCTCTACCAGCTTTGCACATCTAGAGAGTTACATTTTTTGCCAATTCTTCTTTTCAAAATAGCTCAAGCTCTGTCAGATTGAATGGAGAGCGTCTCTGAACAGCAATTTTCAAGTCTTGCCACAGATTCTCAATTGGATTTAGGTCTGGACTTTGACTGGGCCATTCTAACACATAAATATGCTTTGATCCATTGTAGCTCTGGCTGCATGTTTAGGGTCATTGTCCTCTTGGAAGGTGAACCTCCGCCCCATTCTCAAGTCTTTTACAGACTCTAATAGGTTTTCTTCTAAGATTGTCCTGTATTTGGCTCCTTCCATCTTCCCATCAACTCTGACCAGCTTCCCTGTCTCTGCTGAAGAAAAGCATACCCACAACATGATGCTGCCACCACCATGTTTCACAGTGGGGATGGTGTGTTCAGGGTGATGTGCAGTGTTCGTTTTCCACCACACATAGCGTTTTACTTTTAGGCAAAAATGTTCAATTTTGGTCTCATCTGACCAGAGCGCCTTCCTCCACATGTTTGCTGTGTCCTCCACATGGCCTCTTGCAAACTGCAAACAGGACTTCTTATGGCTTTCTTTTAACAATGGCTTTCTTCTTGCCACACTTCCATAAAGACCAGATTTGTTGAGTGCACGACTAATAATTTTCCTGTGGGCAGATTCTCCCACCTGAGCTGTGGATCTCTGCAGCTCCTCCAGAGTTACCATGGGCCTCTTGGCTGCTTCTCTGATGAATGCTCTCCCTGCCTGGCCTGTCAGTTTAGGTGGACGGCCATGTCTTGGTAGGTTTGCAGTTGTGCCATACTCTTTCCATTTTCAGATGATGGATTGAACAATGCTCCGAGAGATGTTCAAAGCTTGGAATATTTTTTTATAACCTAACCCTGCTTTATACTTCTCCACAACTTTATCCCTGACCTGTCACGTGTGCTCCTTGGCCTTCATGATCCTGTTTGTTCACTAAGGCTGGCCATGCATGTTCAATTTTCCTTTACATTTACCTGAAACTATCTAGTGCAAGGGCCTGCCTAATTGAAAACAATTTAAAGTTGTTTAGCTTTGACCTCATATTATATGATTTTTACCTAATTGGAAACATGTATGGTCAGCCTTTAGGTTCTCTAACAAACTTCTGAAGGCTTCAGAGAACAGCTGTATTTATACGGATGGAGATTAAATTACACACAGGTGGACTATATATACCAATTAGGTAACATCTGAATGCAATTGTTTCCACTAGATTTTAGTTAGGGGTATCAGAGAAAATGGGGCTGAATACAAATGCCTGCCACACTTTTCACATATTTATTTGTAAAAAATGTTGAAAATCATTTATCATTTCCCTTCCACAATCATGTGCCACTTTGTGTTGGTTTATCACATAAAATCCCAATAAAATACATTTATGTTTTTGGTTGTAACATCACAAAATGTGGAAAATGTCAAGGGGTGTGACTACTTTTTCAAGGTTCTGTAACTTTGATGAAAAGGGGAAGACTCATTAATAACCCCCCGGCTTTGATGTGAGTGGACAGAGTAATATACATTTTTATCAAGAAAAGAAAAATTTGGTCTTACTGGGTGAGGCACTTCAGAATTCGCTGCCTATAGGCTCCTGAGATGTAAATCCAGCCCTGTGCACTTCATAGCACATCACTTCCACTTTTATTTATGCAAACACAGACAAAATATAGACCAAGTTATTAAAGTGTTACTAAACCCACACCAGTAAAATCAGTCTGTATATGCAGTAAAACATGCTTGTTACACTCACTGTGGAATCTAAGGGGTTAATCCTCTGCATTGTGTAAAAAGGCTATTTGATCCTGTCCTCTCTGATCCTCCCCTTCTTCCACTGTCCCCAATCAATCTCCTTATAGAACAGAGCCTTTGGAGTCACTCTGCACATACGCAGTTTGGTGTATATTGCTAGAGTTTTTTTTTCTTTCTTGGGAGAGTGCATGTGATCAGCAGAGGGCCAATCGACACTGTCCAGACGAAGGGGTCAGGGGTCCTGTAGCTGGATAGGACAGACAGTGCAGTATGAAAACCCCTCCTCCAAGCTTTAACAGGTCACAAGACTGCTATATACTGCAGTTTATATTTACTAATTGCATTTCCATGTTCTGTGTTTTGTGGGAGACCAAATATAGTGAATGCAGGGTCCTGGGTTTAGTAACACGTTAAGATTCATGTATCATGGACTACCCAATGCATCCGGTACAGAGCTAAGTGGAATTAATCATTCATCACATGATATACCTTCCAACTAGCTACTCCTTTCCATGTTGTCTCATGTTTATCTACCGGTTTACACAGACTTTGTACCTATACTCAAGGCTCTGATGAAGAGGTTTTCCTTGAAACACGTCGGCCATATTTTAATTACTTGTCCTTGCATGGGCATGTCCTATTTTTAACTTTTAAGTGCTTATGTTGTAACCTATCTTTTACGTCACGTAGTTTCTAAATAATATTTATATATATATATATATAGACATTTTTTTATGTATGTATTCCACTATACATGAATAAACTGCATGATTTTGATGGAAGCGGCCGATCACGTGATTTCCATCCATTTCTCCCACACAGTAACACTTTAAGGTTCATGTATCATGGGCTACTTCTTCTCACTCAATGCATCCGACTATTGGTCAGGAAGGTCACTTGTCACAATAAGGGGGACAGGTGAAATAAGAAGGGATGGTCAATCGTCAGCGAGGAGAAAGACAGAGATAAAATAATTTCCCAAAAAAACAAAGAAAAAAAAGTTTTGGCTTTAGATACATTTTAAATGAGTTGTAAAGTCAGAAGGTTTTTTTTTTATATAAAAAGCCTTCTGTGTGCAGCAGCCACCCCTGCACCCCCTAATACTTACTGGAGCCCCAACTCCGTCCAGCGATGTCCACGAGTACCTCATCCCTCCTGATTGGCTGAGAAACAGCAGCAGCGTCATTGGCTTCTGCTGCAGTCCATCAAAGTTAATCAGCAAATCAGACAGAGAGTGGGCGGGGCGCCCCACGGCTCCATGCCTGAATGGACACAGGGAGCTGTGACTCGGCTCCGGTGCCCCCATAGCAAGCTGCTTGCTGTGGGGGCACTGAAAGGGAAGGAGGGGCCAAAATCACAAAGGAGGGACCAGAGAAGAGGAGGAGCTGGACTGCACAGAGGAGGTAAGTTTAACATGTTTGTTATTTTTATTAAAAAAAACAAGACTTTACAATCTTTCTAAGTGATTTGCATTTTCATACTTTCTTTTCATCTGACACGGGTAGATATAACCATATGGGAGCTGTTTTACTTTCCAAAGGATTTTAATTGTATCCAGTCTTGAGATTTGCACAGCTCTGCTTCAGTTCATCAATACTTACAGGTCTTCTCCCCATCCTCAGCCTGTGAATGGAGAAGGGAGAAACAGCAGACTGATATGCTCATCTCTCTATCAGTCCTCTCCTCCTGTCAGCATGCTCCTTGCACTGCAACATCATTATTTGGCACATTATGCTGCTTCTCCTTCCCCCAGTCTGAGCTCTGTTTTAAAGGGACTGCAAGACGATGATGCCAGGTCAAATCCACACAAGGGTGAGTCCAAAGGGTGGTGATTGATGGGGAGTACTCAGAATGGTCTGGTGTGGAAAGCGGGGTCTCCCAGGGATCTATCCTGGGACCAATCCTGTTTAATCTATGCATAAATGATCTGGAGGATGGGATAAACAGCTCAATCTCAGTATTTGCAGATGATACAAAGTTAAGCAGGGCAATAACTTCTATGCAGGATGTGGAAACATTGCAAGAAGATCAAAACAAGATAATGGGGTGGGCAACTACATGGAAAATGAGATTTAATGTTGAAAAATGTAAAATAATGCATTGGGTGCCAAAAATGGGAATAAAATTTACTCACTGGGGGGAGAACCTCTGGGGGAGTCTAGGATGGAAAAGGACCTGGGGGTCCTAGTAGATGATAGGCTCAGCAATAGCATGCAATGCCAAGCTGCTGCAAGCAAAGCCAGCAGGCATGTATTAAAAAGAGGATTCACTCCAGACATAAAACAATAATTCTCCTGCTCTACAGGACTCTGGTCTGGCCGCATCTTGAGTATGCCGTCCAGTTCTGGGCACCAGTCCTCAGGAAGGATGTACTGGAACTAGAGAGAGTCAAGATAAGGGCTACATAGCTATTTAAGGGACTGGAGGACCTCAGCTATGGAGAAAGGTTACATTGAACGTATTCTCTCTGGAGAAGAGACGCTTGAGAGGGGAAATTATATCAATGTACAAATACCGTACTGGTGACCCCACAATAGGGAAAAAACTCTTCAGTGAAAGCGAGTTTAAAAAGACACGTGGCTATTTACTAAAATAGGAAGAGAAGAAGTTTAACCTTAAACTGCGTAGAGGGTTCTTTACTGTCAGAGCGGTAAGCAGTGGCGGTGTGTCCATAAAGAGTGCAGGAGCGCCGCCCCCCTCTCCTGGCACCACTCTATCACTATAGATAGATTCATGCATTGCTATTGATGGGCACACTGGCAGCATTTTTTGGGGCACAGTAACGGAAATTGATGGGCACACTGGCAGCATTTGATGGGGCACAGTAGCGGCTATTGATGGGCACACTGGCAGCATTTGATGGGGCACAGTAGCGGAAATTGATGGGCACACTGGTAGCATTTGATGGGGCACAATAATGGCAATTAATGGGCATACTGGCAGCATTTGATGGGGCACAGTAGCAGCAATTGATGGGTACACTGGCAGCATTTCATGTGGCACAGTAGTGGCAATTGATGAGCACACTGGCAGCATTTGATGGGGCACAGTAGCAGCAATTGATGGGTACACTGGCAGCATTTCATGTGGCACAGTAGTGGCTATTGATGGGCGCACTGGCAGCATTTGATGGGGCACAGTAGCGGCTATTGATGGGCACACTGGCAGCATTTGATGGGGCACAGTAGTGGCAATAGATGGGCACACTGGCAGCATTTGATGGGGCAAAGTAGCAGCTATTGATGGGCACACTGGCAGTGTTTGATGGGGCACAGTAGCGACAATTGATGGGCACACTGGTAGCAATTGATGGGCATACTGGCAGCAATTGATGGGTACAGTAGCTGAGTTTGATGGCACAGTGGCTACATTTGATGGGCACAGTGGCTGCGTTTGATGGCACAGTGGCAGCATTTGATGGGCACGGTGGCAGCATTTGATGGGCACAGTGGCTGCGTTTGATGGTACAGTGGCGGCAATTGATGGGCACAGTAGCTGCGTCTGATGGCACAGTGGCTGTGCTTGATGGGGACAGTGGCTGCATTTGATGGGCACAGTGGCTGTGTTTGATGGGCACAGTGGCTGTGTTTGATGGCACAATGGCAGCATTTGATGGGCACAGTGGCTGCGTTTGATGGCACAATGGCGGCAATTGATGAGCACAGTAGCTGCATTTGATGGCACAGTGGTGGCAATTGATGGGCACGGTATCTGCGTTTGATGGCACAGTGGCTGCAATTGATGTTTTTTGTTTTCCAGTTTGTTTGCGCCCCCCCCCCACAAATATTTTGAGCACCAGCTGTCACTGGCGGTAAGGATGTGGAATTCTCTTCCACAGACGGTGGTCTCAGCGGGGAGCATCGGTAATTTAAAAAAAAATATCAGATGGGTACTTTAACAACCACAACATACAGGGTATACAATGTAATATTAACAAAAAAGCACACACACGGGTTGAACTTGTGTCTTTTTTCAACCTCACCAACTATGTAACTCAAATCTGCCTGCCATTTAATTTGAATAATTCCCTATGTTATTACATATGGTTATGCCTAGAGCAATGATATTTGAAAAGTACAGTGTCCCCTATCAACCAATCGGATTTCAAATCAGTGAAGTCAAATCATGGAAAGATGATTTATTTTTGCTTCATTGGGTTGCACGTTGTTTTTTTTTTTTTTTTTTTACATACCTAATAAGCCTGATAATATGTAAATGTGATTCATGTATCACTTATGTTTTATATCCCACAATTATCTAAAATACATTGTTAGCTCTGTAGACTCTCTTACCTCGATATTCGGTACTGCAGAATTGTAAATGGCAATTATAATAAGTTATTGCTGTGTACATCGTTCGGTTAATGAAAGAAAGTAAGGTTCAAAGACCAAGTTCAAAGAGGTCGTTCCCTCGACAGTCAGAGGTCAGCCGCGGTGTACAGGTCACCGACCCTTTTACAAGTCCTTCAAGTGTTCTCATGAAGAGTATCGACTAACTGCAGCATTTTATTTCAGACAAAGTTCCACCAAAACATCTATAGAAACAATGCAGAAAATCAATAAAACTGTATAAGGAGGAGGATTTATGGCCCATGCCAGTAAACCATACCGAGATTTTGAAATATTGTACACATAAAAGTTATAAATTATTATTAGCGGGGAATAATAAAGTATATTTCGAGTCATTACTGCTGGCACTGAAATTAATATAAAATTTAAAATATGTTTAGATTAGCATCAAAGCTCCCATATATCATCATAGTAGGAACTAGTAAATTAACCTACTCCTTTCTGCTAGAAAGTACACTGTATACAAACTGGCACTAGGTTTCTGCTTGCAGTGTTTCCAATGTATTTGTGAGACGGGTGAACCCTTAGGCCGGTCAGGCTGATACCCCAGACAGAGGATATCCACTAATTTCAGCCAATCTGCTTACAGGATCAGAATTCTGATTGCAGGTTCTCAAAAAAAAAAATGATTCTCTTTTTAAACTTTTTTTGTTTTAACGTCTTTCTAACTTTTTTATTATTATTATTATACAGGATTTATATAGCCCTAACAGTTTGTGCAGCGCTTTACAATGTTAGGGCAGACAGTGCAGTTACAATACAATTTAATACAGTATGTGATTAATTACATTGTTATTGATCATGTGCAAATCAAATTGCAGATACTTTCCTGATGAAGCGGCCTAGTCCACGAAACTAGTTGGACAGTTACCTATGTTTTTAATTTACTATTGATATTTTTTGTCATGTGTTATGTATCTATAAACTTTTGTACAATTTTATACTATTGTTCATACATTTGAATTTATCCTTATTGTACCGTACCGAGATTCCATTTGCCCCCTATTCTTTTTGGTGAGACCTGCCTGGGGACCTACCTGGAGACCAGGCTCCCAATCCCTTTATTTCATTAATACAGGAGGTATCAGAGGGCCCTGCTCGTTAGAGCTTACAATCTAGGGGGGAGGGTTAAGTGATACAAAAGTGTAAAAACTATGGAGGGTTGGGCTGATGAAGAAAATAAAAGAACATTTGTTAGGTGGAGGCAGGATAGGCTTCTCTGAAGAGAAAAGTTTTCAGGGATCGCCTAAAAGTGGATAGATTTGGAGATAGTCTGATAGATTGGGGTAGGGCTAATTTCAGAGGATGGGAGAGGCTCGGGAGAAGTCCTGGAGGCGGGTATGGGAGGAGGTGATGAGAGAGCTAGAGAGTAAGAGGTCTTGGGAGGAACTAAGAGGATGATTAGGGTGGAATTTTAAGACTAGCCGAGCAGCACGCGACAATGTATGTCAGCACAATGGCATGGCTGGGCAAATGGGCGTACAGGTACGTCCCCTTTAAATTGTGGGCATGCACGTGCCACCGCATACTCCGTGACCGTGCCTGCGGGTCCAGCAGACTCAATGTCTGGGGGGCCACGATCATGTCACAGAGCGGAAGAATGTGAATGGGAGGGCTTTCACACTGCCCATAGCGTTGGCGGTAAAACAGTCAGATTTGCGTCGCATTTCGGCCGCTAGCGGGGTGCTTTTACCCCCCCCCCCCGCTAGCGGCCGAGAAAGGGTTAAAACTGCCCGCAATAAGCCGCAATAGTGGCGTTTTACCGGCGGTGTTGCAGCGTTGCCCCATTGATTTCAATGAGGAGCAGCAGTGGAGGAGCGGTAAACACACCGCTCCTTCACCGCTCCAAAGAAGCTGCTGGCAGGACTTTTCCTGACGTCCTGCCAGCGCACCACACCAGTGTGAAAGTCCTCGGGCTTTGACACTGGAGACAATGGAGCAGCAGTTTGAGGGCGGATTGCAGGCGCTATTTCTAACGCTATAGCGCCTGCAAAGCATCCTCGGTGTGAAAGGGGTACAAGGCATTTTCCCATTCTGCCTAGTGACATGACAGAGATCTACTGCTCCCTGTCATCAGAAGCAGTGATTGCTGTCATGTCAGTGGTAGCCCCTCCCCCCCACAGTTAGAATACCTCCCTAGGACATACGTAACCCCTTGATTGCCCCCTAGTGTTAACCCTTTCCCTGCCAGTGTCATTTACACAGTAATCAGTGCATTGTCATAGCACCGATTGCTGTATGGATGACAATGGTCCCAAAATGGTGTCAAAAGTGTCCAATGTGTTCACCATAATTTTGCAGTCATGATAAAAATCACAGATCGCTGCCATTACAAATAAAAAAAAAATTATAATAAAAATGCCAGAAATCTATCCCCTATTTTGTAGACGCTATAACTTTTGCGCAAAACAATCAATATACGCTTATTGCAATTTTTTGCCAAAAATATGTAGAAGAATACATATCAGCCTAAACTGAGAAAGACATTTTTATTTATATATATTTTTCTGGGATATTTATTATAGTAAAAAGTAAAAAAAAATGCATTTTTTTTCAAAATTGATGCTCTTTTTTTGTTTATAGCGCAAAAATTAAAAACTGCAGATCAAATACCACCAAAACAAATCTCTATTTGTGGGAAAAAAAGGATGTCAATGACCGTGCAATTGTCAGTTAAAGCAATGCAGTGCCGCATCGCAAAAAGTGCTCTGGTCAGGAAGGGGGTAAATCCTTCTGGGGCTGAAGTGGCTAGGCTAGTGATGTAGCTAGCCTAGTAGATAAGTTGTGCATGGCTTTGCAAGTTATTGTTAGTATTTTTAACTGAATTTGTTGGATGAGTGGCATCCAATGGAGGGATTGGCAGAGAGTGATTGCAAATGCTGAGTGGTTTGTAAGGTGGATGTCATGATGGACTGAAAGGGGGATCGTCTATTTAAAGGTAAGCCAATGAGGAGGGAGTTGCAGTAGTTGAAGCGAGAGATAACCAGGGAGTGAATCTGGAGCTTTGTGGTTTCATTGGTTAGGAAGGGACGTCGTTTGGAGATGTTGTGGAGGTTGAGGCGACAAGCTTTGGAAAGGGATTGGATGTGGGGCCAAAAGGAGAGTTCAGTCCAGGATAACACCTAGCACACTGACATGTGGGGAGGGATGGATGGTTGTGCCATTGCTCTTGACAGAGAAGTCATTGGAACAGGCATGTGTGGGAGGAAATATTATGAGCTCAGTTTTCGACAAGTTTGAGTTTGAGGAAGTGGTATGACATCCATAGAAGGATTGTGGGAATTTCAGAAGAGAGAAAGTAGGGTAGCCAGGCAAAGAAGTCATCAAGGAAAGTTGATAAGGGTTCAGGGGGCCGGTAGAACACAGCAGTTCTTAACCACTTCAATACAGGGCACTTAAACACCTTCCTGCCCAGACCAATTTTGAGCTTTCAGCGCTGTCGCACTTTGAATGACAATTGCGCGGTCATGCTACACTGTACCCAAATGAAATTTTTATCATTTTTTTCCCACAAATAGAGCTTTCTTTTGGTGGTATTTGATCACCTCTACGGTTTTTATTTTTTGCGCTACAAATAAATAAAAAAACGGAAAATTTTGAAAAAAATTATGTTTTTTTTGTTTCAGTTTCAAAACTTTGTAAATAAGTACGTTTTCTCCTTCACTGATGGGCACTGATGGGGCTACACTGATGGGCACTGATAAGGCGGCACTGATGGGCACCAATGATGTGGCACCAATGAAGTGGCACTGATGAGGTGGCATTGATGGACACTGATATGTGGCACTGATAGGCGGCACTGATAGGCGGCACTGATGGGCGACACGGATGGGCGACACGGATGGACACTGATAGGTGGCACAAATTGGCACTGATAGCTGGCACGGATTGGCATGGATGGGCGGCACAGATGGGCATGGATAGGCGGCACAGATGGGCATGGATAGGCGGCACAGATGGGCATGTATAGGCGGCACAGATGGGCATGGGTGGGCACTGATAGGCGGCACAGGTGGGCACTGATAGGCGGCACAGGTGGGCACCGATAGGCGGCACAGGTGGGCACTGATAGGCGGCACAGGTGGGCACTCATAGGCGGCATTGGTGTTATACTGTACTAATGGATGCCAATCAGTGCCAAACAATAATGCATGCCAATCAGTGATGCCCATTGTGGGCACTGATTGGCATCCATTATGGGCACTGATTGGCATCCATTGTGCTGACTGGCATCCCTGGTGGTCTAGGGAGGATTACCTTTTCCCTGGTGGTCTGGTGGCGTCCCTGGTGGTCCAGTGTGGGCATCCTCGGGGGGGCTGTGCTGATAATCGATCAGCACAGACCCCCCCTGTCAGAGGAGCAGCCGATCGTCTCTCCTCTACTCGCGTCTGACAGACGCGATTGAGGAAAAGCCGATCACCGGATCTTCCCATTTACACTGTGATCAGCCGTGATTGGACACGGCTGATCACGTGGTAAAGAGTCTCCGTCGGAGACTCTTTACCGAGATCGTAGTTGCCGGGTGTCAGACTGACACCCCGCAACAACGATCGCCGCGATGCGCGCCCCCGGGGGCGCGCAGCGGCTTATAATCATGATCACGTCATATGACGTCCGATCAGGATTATGAAACCACTTTGCCACCGTCAATTGCCTATAGGGCGGGCGGCAAGTGGTTAAGGAAGTTAGAGAGAATAGACGTATACAGCGAGCTTAAATTGTTGAGAGGCACAGAGACAGAGGAGAGTGAAGATGCTCTGTGAGGATACTTCTTCCATTCATTTTTCGATTACCTCACTTCTGGAACAATACCAACACAGCAGGCTCGATGTACGTGCCAGTATCCCCACAGAACTTGCGCTGCAAGCATACAGACAACATGCTATGTTCCAAGTGTAATATCTGGTATTTCCAGGTATGGGAAGCACGTGACTCACTCCTTTTCCTCCCATGTGACAGCACCAATGCTTGATGAATGGACACCCGGCTCTTTCACATTGGCGGGGAAAAAGTACCAAGCCTTGTGTAAGCTTCAAGTTGAAAAATGTATTTTATTTGCTGAATGAAGCAGTGGGGGAGCAACGGCAGCAGTTAAGCTGGGGAAGGCAGCAGTTAAGTGAACCTGTTGCTGCTTTGACCAAATTGGAACATTGGTTTAACTAGATGGACTTCTGGCTTTTTTCAACCAGACTAGCTACAGTATGTACAGTAACTAAGTACCCTATGCCTACTAACACAGCTGAAGGCACACACATCAGCAGCCTTCTTGCTATGGAGATGTCAGTATGTTTTTCCTGGTATATATAAAGGCTTACACACCACATCACTGTTATGTAAGCACTAAGAGTTTTACCTTCAGGCAATAGGAGAAGTGGGAACATACACCCACAAAGGGCTGCTAGTAGACCTTGGTAATATTAGCAATAGGGTTAAACTTCTTAGTAGTATGTGAAAAGAGTAATTAGACTTAGCATTTCTAACATGACATGACCTCGTTGAGTTCATCCTTGAAAAAAGGGGTCATGTCAAATGCCAAAATGTTGGGGGATAAGACATTCTTTGCAGCCTAATTTGCTACTCATGAGGTGTGGTACATTGTGTTGTGGACTAAATGGACTGCCAATGAGCCTGCACCTTTTTTTCATTTTTTCCAGCACATCACCGTAGTGCACTAAAAAGGGTGCCTATTATAGTGCCATAGGGATATATGTTGGGGTTACTGTGTTTGCTACTGTACACTGAAAAAAAAAGTCTGAATCTATCCTTACATTGTATGCTTCTTTGTGATATGTATATATCTTTGTGGATTTGATGATTACACAAATCATGGCACTTGTTGCAATGTGCCTCACAGTCTATTGTGACAGTGACAGTGTCTGCTACTATAAAAATGGGTTTAAAAAGAACCCAGGACTCACAAGGAGTCAGTTTGTGCCAGCAGATGCTTTGAGTGCAGAGAAAATTGTGTCTTAAATTTTTTCTGGATTTGGTCATTCCAGATTGGAGCAAGAAGCTTGAAGGTTCCAAGAGCCTTCAGCCTGTGTCAGGCTTTCTATCAGAGAAGTACATACTGAGGCCGAGATGCCAAGAGCGGTTCACCCTTGTGACTAAGCGCAGTTTTCCCCCTGGAGGTGATACAGGGAGCAAATGGCACAAAGAGGCACAGGCAACCCAGGTGGCAGGGGAAGCCTTGCGTGAAGGTCTGGTAGAGATGGACACCTTGTGTAGCAACTGGCAGGTAGCTGTAGAGAGCGGAACGCCCGGCTGGGTGTCAAACACTGATAGTCCTAGATACAGGCACAGGCTCAGGTAAGGTGTCTTAGGGAGACACAAGAAAGTCCGGGTCACAGGCCGTGGGTCAGGGCAGGAGACAAGAGGAAAGTCTGGGTCACAGGCAGAGAGTAAACACTGGAGAGAAGGGGAGTCTGTATAAAAAAGCAGAGGGTCAAGTCCAGGAGATAAGCAGCAGCGTCAAAGAACAATCCGAGTCACAATGGGTAATCAGATGCACAAACAGGTTTTCAGGTAACAGGAGCTGAAGATAAACCAGCAATTGATGTGTGCGCCAGAGCAGCTTTTATAGGCCGCCAGGTTGCTAAACGTGCGCCAATGCACAAAGGCTTGCGCCAGTGCGCATGTGCGTGCGCCTGAGCGCTGGACCGTGAATGCGCATGCGCCGGAGTGCCGTTCCGCTGCGCATGCGCCCGGGGACATGGCTGAGGTGCCTGGATGGCCTGAACCCCTGACACTTTCCTAGTTGCCTACAGCCTGTGTGAGTGCACAGGCGGTCAGGATTGCTATAAGCCAGATATTAGCATAGTTTAGGGCAGTTGCTACCATTTGGAGACAGACCACTGTCAGGAGATCTGGTTGTTTCTATCAGAGACTGCCCAGATAGCAAGCAAGTGTGCTGAAAGTTTGAAAATCACTTGCTAAGCTATTGCTAGACTTGTCAGGCTCTAAAAGTTTGTTGCACAATTGCAGCAAGTCCACATTGCATGATTCCAGATCAACTTTCTTTGCAAACATTCTGCAAGTCTGCTGCAAGTTCTGGTTCAGTTATGTTGTGCAATAGCCATCCCACCACACCACACCACACCACTGTGGATTAATTTTCATGCTGGAGACTTGCAGAGCTCTTGCTGTAGACTCACCACTGCAACTTTGCTCTTGCTAGAGACTTGCCACACTAATTTGCTACAAATTGGAAAATTGTCAACTAGAATTTGTGCTTCAAGTGCTCTGCAAGTGTACAATTTGCCAGTGAAAATGTGTAGCACGTTAACAGACCTACAATTCAACACTGCCACAAATGTGTGGAAAATTATCCTTGCTATCTGGGTGCATCCCAAGTGTGGGGGGGGGGGGGGGCTTCATGCCTGAAGGACTGGGAAGGCTGGGATGGCCTGGGTGACCAAGAAAAGGTCTGGGAGACTTGGAAACCTGAAGCGGCTAGTGAGTCCAGGGAGGCTGGAGGAAGTTTGGAAGTCTCGGAGAGAGTAAGCAAACCCAGGGGGGTTGGAGAACCATATTTGGAGGTCAAGAGTGGGCCCGCGCAGCAAGGTACTGTAGTCAAGGTTGAGTGAGCCTAAGAGCTCTGTATTTTTCATCAGTTGTGTTTGCTGAAGAACCCCTTTATGGGAAACCTGCTGTTGTAAGAACTTTCTTTCTGTATCCTTTTAATCAAAAAGAAATATATTTAAAATATAAGAGAAATCATGTGTATACTAATTCATATTTTATGAATACTAAGGAAGGTATATTGACCAGAACTGGATGCAGAGGGCTTGATGACAGCATTAGACTGCATTTGTTTCTTTTCTATTGTTTGAACTAGTGAACGTGTATCTTTTTTTTAACCTGACTATGTAACGTATGGAAAAGAAGAGCCTCTGCACATATTCTCATACTTGAGCAAAATTCATGGCACCTCAGATGTGCGAAATAAAGGTTGCACTCGAAAAACTCAAAAACATAAAACTAGAGAATAATTCCTTTCCATCAGGAAAAAGTGTATCAAATTAAAACATTTTAATACATTTGTTGTACGTCTGAAAGTAATCTTTTTGCTTTTGCTTGTCGTTACTGGCCGCTCCTCTTGCAGCCACCCACATAGGAAAATGAAAAAGTTGAATAATTAAACAGCTCTTTTCAGAATTTGCCAATATCCCAGTGAGTAATACAGGGAGAGGTCCAAATAGGAAGGATTACTTTACTTTTTACAAGTATAATGGCATTTCACAGATTTTGCTTTAACTGGCATTACTGCTGTGCAGTATTTCTTCTTTCATGTTACAATTCTGCTTTCAGAGTTTAAGTTGGTATTACTCCTAGAATGAAAAGATGCAAAGAGTGAATCATAATGAAGCCAATAAAACTGAAAAATAAACAATTCCTGCTGCTCATTGTAAATCTTACATTTGAGGGTTAAGGGGTTAGTTTATAATACTCTGGCTGTATTAAAAAACATTACTGACGTGATAGCTGATTTTTTTCTGACCTGGGTATTTTGTCTTTTTTTTTTTTTTGGCCTTTTACTTGGCACAAAGTCTGTGCCCAAAACTGAAATTTTATTCAGTAAAATATAACATCCCATTTGATGAGGAGGTGAAGCACAACTTCAAGCGGGAGTCCACCGGGACTCCGCGTTTTTTTTTTTTTTTTAAAAGCCAGCAGCTACAAATACTGCAGCTGCTGACTTTTAAAATAGTGACACTTACCTGTCCAGCGCGCCCGCGATGTCGGCACCCGAAGCCGATCGCTAGGTCGTCTGTCGGGTCCTGCCGCCGCCATCTTGGGTATGGGAATCAGGAAATGGAGCCTTTCGGCTTCATTTCCCGGTTCCCTACTGCGCATGCGCGAATCGAGCTGCGCAATAAGGACGCTCCCCGCTGCCTCTGGGAGCTGTGTGTTTCCCAGCAGGCAGCGGGGCACTTGCGGGAAGGGGCGGGCACTTGCGGAAAGGGGCGTAAGTTACGCCCCTTTCCGCAGAGAGCTGTCCCGGAAGTGGGTGCAGTTACCTGGATTATCCAGGTAACTGCACCCCCCTCCCCCCTGAAAGGTGCCGATTGTGGCACCGGAGGGGGGAGGGTTCCGATGAGCGGAAGGTCCACTTTAGGGTGGACCTCCGCTTTCAGCAGCCCTTTTTCCTGTAGTCACCCATTACATGAGTAAGTTAGATTATGTTTTTTATTCTCTGAGTTCAGCCTTTAAAATAAAACAGTGGCTAGGCTAAGAGCATTCACATGCTTACATATTCAAACAAACGAGTGGTACATAAGCTTTTAGACAAGCCGTCACTGAATTCTGTAGCTGCAGACACTGTGGAGTAATTCATACTCAAAATTCACAGCAGAAAGTACTTCCAATTTCACTTCAGTACACACACGGGTCCCAGAGACAGCGCGGACAATTCCTATTGCACTGCGCGACTCGCGCATGCACAGTAGGGAACCGGGAAGTGAAGCCGCTTCGCTTCACTTCCTGATTCCCTCACCTAGAATGGTGGTGGCAGCAGCCGAGAGCCAAGCGATCGATCAGCCTCGGCTGCCGACATCGCTGGACCCCGGGACAGGTGAGTGTCCATTTATTAAAAGTCAGCAGCTGCAGTATTTGTAGCTGCTGGCTTTTAATATTTTTTCCTGCAGTGCAGTCCCGCTTTAAGAAGTGTTTGCTGGAGTTCAACTTTAGTGTGTTAGTCAAGTATAAATTTACTGGTGTATCTTACCTTCTTCCCAAACAGACAATGCTGCTGGGCAAAGAATGCTCCTCCATCCAGAGTAGAGCCAACCTAACACAGAAAGTGTTACTGGCAGAATCACTGGGAGAAAATAAAGGGAAAGGAGTATAAAATATAAAACAAATGCAGCCATCACATTGAAGGATTGGTGTAGAGTGGAACTTTGGATTATTCGCATAATCCGTTCCAGTAAAATGCTTGTAATCCAGAGCATTCACATATTAAAGCAAGTTTCCCCATAGAAGTCAATGGAAACAAAGATAATTCATTCCACATTGACTTCTATTGCATGCAATACCGAATGTGGCCAGGGGTGGGAGGGCGCCGGAGAGACTCGGAGACCACTCGGATGCACTTGGAAACCCTCAGAAAGGCTCTGAAACACTTGGGAACTGAGTATTACCAAGTGTTTCCGAGTATTTTCATGTGTTTCCTAGTATTTCCAAGTGGCTCCGAAACAGCTCCGAGTGTCACCAGCGCTCCCGCACCTCGGGCCAAATGCGGTACTGCACACCGCAAAGGCTTGATTCCTGCTCGTTTTCGTTTTGCGAGACAACACTCGCAAACAGAGTCAGGATTTTTTTAATAGCTCGCATTGCCAAACGCTCGTTAACCACGTTAAATCGCAATCCGAGGTTCCACTGTACTAATAAATTACATTTGTGTTTTCAGGTCTAAAAATGCTTTAAAAGTTTGGAAGGTCCAAAATGATATCATTATTAGCTATAGACGTATTTGTGTTCAGGATTTGGAAAGTCAAGTCACAGAAGGAATAAATCATTTAATAAGAATACAGAATCAGCAGGAAGTAACAGTAACCTTTACTTGAGCCAACACGTGCTAAGTGAAGCTGGAATGTTGTTGACAAACGGATACAGAATACATGGGGTGGCTAAGTAATCTCATGGTACGGTCTTAAAGGAATCCTATGCTGTACACTGTACTATTACACACAAAGGTTTTATGACCACTGTAGCACAACTATCTATGACACAGCCAACGCTAATATTCAAAAACGCGTAAATCCACCAAATAATTATAATAATAATTATTATTATCAATATTATTTTTATTTTTATTACTATTTAAAAACAGCAGTACAGTACAGTAAAACATTGGAAAGCTAATTTTTTTAAATACATTTTGACTTGATAAACAAGCGATGTCTTAAAGTGATTGTAAAGCTTTGTTTTTTTTTGTTTTTTTAATAACAAACATGTCATACTTACCTCCATTGTGCAGTTTCTTTTCCACAGAGTGACCCCGAACCTCCTCTTCTGGGGTCCCTCGGTGGTGCTATCAGCTCCCCCCGCATCGTATAACTCCCTAGGAGAAGCACTGTCCCGGGGGTTTACCCTGCGGGCGCACTCCCAAGTAAAGCATTTGCGTTCATAGACGCAGAACGTAGGACTCAGCCCCGCCCCCCGGCCTGCCTCATTGTATTTGATTGACAGCAGCTGGAGTCAATGGCTGCACTGCTATCAGTCTATCCAATCGAGAGCCAAGAACTCCGGACAGAGAGGAAGAGTGTGTCTCCGCTGTGGAGATTACAGGGCTCGGTCAGTAAAATGGGGGGGGGGGGGGGTTAGGGGGCCGGTCACTGTCAGAAGTTTTTTTCACCTTAATGCATAGGATTACAAACCCTTTAATAAACAAGTAGTGTCATGTCACAAATGAGTATAAAAGAGAAGAGAGGCGCCTCTAAGTGTAGCAATATGGTTAAATTTAATGAAGGTTCAACATTTAGCAACTCACATAGGTGATGACTAAAAGAGGCCCATCTAAGTACAGACATACTCCACTTTTAAGTCCACAATGGGACCAGAGCATGTATGTAAAACGAAAATGTACTTAAAGTGAAGCAATACCTTTTTTTCACTTCTCAATGTATGTACTGCATAGTAATAGCCATTTACAGGCATAGCTGATTATCTAGGCAAGCTGGCTGACCCCAAAATCTGAATATGTTGTAGTCCTGGTTCCCCTCTCGGTGCTCCCTAAGTTTGGTGTCCTTGTCACTTATGGTTTGGGAGCAGTGCCATGTCAAGCCGACAAGATTTCCCATAGACGCCAATGTTAACCACTTAACACAGTTGTTTAACTGAAAATTGCACAGTTGTGCGAGGTGGTACCCAAACAAAATTGACAACCCTTTTTTCCCACAAATAGAGCTTTCTTTTGGTGGTATTTGATCGCCTCTGCGGTTTTAAATTTTTGCACTATAAACAAATAATGAGCGACAGATTTGAAAAAAAAAACAATATTTTTAACCTTTTGCTATAATGAATATCCCCCAAATAAAAAAAACAAAAAACAAATATGTATTCTATATATTTCTGGTAAAAAAATTGCAATAAGTGTATATTGATTGATTTGTACAAAAGTTATAGCGTCTACAAAATAGCGGATATATTTATGGCATTTTTATGGCATTTTAATTTTATTTACTAGAAATGGCGGTGATCTGATTTTTGGTGGTACTGTGACATTGCGGCCCCATGGAAAGTGGCTCTCCGTGGGGGCACCCAATGAAGATGGGGAGCCTGGAGCGCTGCCGGGGCACCCCAGAACCAGAAGAAGAGGATCGGACTAATTGGACTAATTCACAGTTCTTTTTAAAATTGCCAATTATCAAAACCATGTCTGTCATTTTTTTTTTTATGTGTTCATTTAACAGTTACCCGAAAGTTAAAGTGGTTGTCGCAAGGATTTTGCACAGAGCAGGTAAGTATAGACATGTTTGCAAGAATGTAATTTCTTTGGACATATACAACCACTTCTTACTCTACATGTTTCGCTCAGAAGAGCTTCCTCAGGAGTTTTTTGGAAGTGTCGCATGAAACAATATATACTATAAGAGCAACAACAATTGTAAATGATTATGCTTGAAAATTTCCATGAATAAAATCATGTCAATGTCAATAAAACAAACCTGTATACATTGTTATAAAGTAATAATCATATATTTTATAATATATAATAATAATAATTATAATAATGATAATAATAATATTTTACAGATTGCATTTTATACAAGATAATGTTGAACTGAGAATGAGTGCCTACCGGATGCTTGTATTCATGAAGTATTAATTTTGATTCATAAAATCAAGCCAGGATTTACAAAATGAGAAGACCTTTTGTAACCAGAGAGAGATGATAAATTCAATTAAACATATTAATATAAAGCAAAGTGATCTTATGAGGGGTAGAAAAATATATAGGGCAAAATATTTACCTCGATTCTAGATATTTGGAAAAGTGGAACCAATTTAATCTTCCATTCCTAAATTAAAGGGATGATCTGATGAAACAGATAGAAAAAAACGAAGGACTGGAGATGGAAAATGCCGCCCCTTGTTTTTGTCCAGAGACACACCCGTGGTACGCCTACTAGAGGGCTTTACTGTTGGAGACAGAAACCTGGATTTATCCTATTGAATAAGAAAAAGTTTCCTTTAATTTTTTTTTATTGCTCTCTATAGGGAAATTGAACATGTTCCAAACTTCCCATCCATGGTGGGCGATTGCCTCAGGGGTCAGTTCATAAAGGAGGGGGGGGAGAGGTGATAAACTCCTGAGGAAGCTCTTCTGAGCGAAACATGTAGAGTAAGAAGTGATTGTATGTGTCAAAAGAAATAATACGAGATTCTTGCAAATGTTTACTGCAATTTTAAAGAATTGTTTAAATAAAATTTATATTTTTCTAAATTGATTGTTTATTCTACTCTATGGTACCTTAAAAGTCCCGCCTGCCCCTACCTTCCTTCTTTTTCTGTTTAAATGAGATGTGGTAACAAATTCTGATCTCCTATCACCCAGTTCTTAAATATATAGACATGTTTGTTATTTTTTTTAAATTAACCTTTACAACCACTTTAACTTTGGGGTAACTGTTAACTGAACACGTAAAAAATGTAAAAAAAACAAACAAAAAAAAAAAGGCAAACAAAAATGTCAGACGTGGTTTTGATAATTGCCAATTTTTAAAAAGAACTGTGAATTAGTCCAATCCCTCTCAGATTTAAACCCATCAGTCAGTTCACTCACATGTATGTACACTGGTTTGCTAGTGTAAAGATCTTATACAATTTGTATGAAATAAAATCTAAAAATAAATATTTTTTCCTGTTTCTTAGTTACAATAGGCCTTGGTTATTCTAAGCATAGACTCCAGTGAACAATGAGAGGAGATTCTCCTGGCCACTTGCACCCTGTAATCCCCATGGAGTGCTGGCTTTAAATGTAGAATTAGCTCCTGTCTATGTAGAATTATGTTAAACATGGACTAGACTGGAAATCAATAAACTGTGTAAGTAGATGGCCCTGGAGTCACTTAATGAAGCTCAATTGCTTCTCTGCAAGTGGGGGGAAGATACTTTACCTTGTTTCTAAACCTTGTACTACCAATGTTCTTGTTTTTCAGTCGTTACAACTTAGTATCACCATTTTATACAGCCTGTGAAAAGATAAAAACCTTTGCAATGATCTGAAAAGCCTTGCTAAAATGATGGCAGCAGAACATGCTTCTCAAGATTGGCTGGATGAATTTCTATCCGCATGTGCGGTGTGCACTCCCCTGCCCAACAGCGGTCACTTGTAGACATGTGCTCTGGCGAAAAATGTGTTCATTTTCACTTTTATTTCATTCGTTTTTTTTTTTTGTTTTTTTTTTCGTTTTTCAGGTCATTCGTTATGATCGCAATTCGTAAATTTGAAAATTCATAAATTCGAGAATTCATAAATTCGTAAATTCGAAAATTTGTAAAATCATAAGTTAAAAAATTACAAAATCTGTAAATCAGAAAAGAAAGAAAATCTGAAAATTTTTAAAGAATGACTAATTAACTAACTAATAAGAACTAACTATTAAATTATAGGAATTACAATTTCCTTTCAAATTTGACTGTTAGTGAGTCTAATGAATATGAATTTATCCAAAGTTACAAATTATCCGAAATAACGAATGCCACAGCTAAACAAATGTAACGGAACAAATTAATAATAAATAATAATAAAAATAATATGTTTTTATTATTATTATTATTGTTATTTATCATTATTAATTTGTTACATTCCACTCATTTAAATACGGTATTTGTTATTGTATTCTTTACATTCACTAACAGCCAAATTTGAAAGGAAATTCCAATACCTATAATTTAACCACTTGCCGATCGGCTCACGCTGATATATGTCGGCAAAGTGGCATGGGTGCGTAGAATCACTTAACTGTACGTCGCTGCGTCATCAGCGGCTGTGGGGCAGCCCCATCAATTTCCCACCAATTGTGACATGCTTTTTCATTTTTGCAGCAGACGCATCATGTGAACAGCCCTGAATCGCTGCATGTCAGTGTTTAGGTGGTCAGTCGGGGTGCAGTAAAACTGCAGCACAACTGCCTGGTTTTACTCCCCCAGGGACACACATGTGACTGAAGCCTAAGGGATTTTTTCCCCCTAGACTTGTGAATGTGGTGCATAGAATACCCATTCACATACTAGGAAAATTAAAAAAAAATAAAAATTTTTGCTTTCACATGATTGGATAATGGAAGTCGGCAAGGCTTTACCTCATTCACAAAGCAAAGTGAAAATTCCCTTGCAAATTGAACAGCCTATTTCCCTTTAGTGAACAAACCCCAAAATAGTTATGTTCTAATGTAGGGGATTTACCGAATCACATATCTATAAGTACTGTATATGATGTACCCACAACTGCAATCAACAATGTCTGACAATGGACAACTGCACTGAAATGTCCAACAGCCATTTTTTTTTGTTTTTATGTTATTATATTAATGTGGAAATCACATGCAACAAATAATTGTTATAGGAAACAAGTGAGAGCATGCATTAAAAAAAAAGCTAAGACTATTAGAATTTCAGAAAATGATACTCTGTGAAAAAAAGCTCAACACTCTGAAGTTTTTTTTTTTTTTTTTTTTTTTTTTAAAGAGTGAGGATAGGTCAAGATTTTACATGTGTCTGTTTCCTCACTGGTGAGACTTTTCCTAACCATGTCTAATCACATGGACAGGAAGTTAGCAGAATCTTTCTAATGGAGTCAGAAAGCAATAACAGAGCTTTGGCTTGTGTGAACATGGCCAGAGGAACCACCATTTTGGTTCCAGTATTACAAAGGATGGGAAGCTGTCTACTCAAATATAAACACTGAAATTGGACCCTCCAAGCTCTATCCCCTCATGATCCTTTCTATAAGTACCAAAATATAGGTCAACAAGGTGGGGGTCATCGGTAAAAACACATAGACAAAACTGAGTTCAATAAAAACCTTATTTTGCCCAACCACCTCACACAAAAGATAAATAAGAAAAATTGTATACTTCAACTTTTAAGCACAGTAAAACCTTGGATTGCGAGCATAATTCATTCCAGAAACATGCTTGTAATCCAAAACACTTGTATACCAAAGCAAATTTTCCCATAAGAAATAATGGAAACTCAAATGATTCGTTCCACAACCATTTATTCATAAGTCCTTCAGTTTATAGACCATATAAAAAGATTATAGCAATGTGATAGGTGTATAACCATAAAATGTCCATCCACAAATGGAAGCCTCCACAAGGGGATTAGATGGAAAATCCATCAAGAGCTACAGAGTATAAAAGAGAAGAGAGGAGCCTCTAAGTGTAGCAATATGATTACATTTAATGAAGGTACAACATTTAGCAACTCACATGGTTGATGATTAAAAGAGGCACATCTAAGTATGCAGGCATCCGGAGTAAAGCTGTCCACATAGACTGTCCCCTGCACTGCCAGCTCTCACCGCTGTCAGTCTGCAATCGTGACCAGGAAGACTACCCTGCAGTAGAGAGATCTGAAAGCGCGGCTTGAACCGCTCGTGCAGTGCAGCGTCGAAGGGATGACATCTGCCTGGAGTTTGCATGTTCTCCCTGTGCCTGCATGTGATTCCTCCAGGTACTCCGGTTTCCCACAACACTCCAAAGATATGTTGGTAGGTTAATCAGATCCTGTCTACAAAATTGGCCGTAGTATGTGTATATGTTTGTAAGTGCGTTGGGACTCTGCTGGGTAAAGGACAGCGCTATATCAAGATGCAACTCAACGATCGGGCAAATCTTTTGATAAACCACTGCGACACTTTAACTGACAATTGCGTGGTCATGCGACGTTGTACCCAAACAAAATTGATGTCCTTTTCTTTGCACAAATAGAGCTTTCTTTTGGTGGTATTTGATTACCTCTGTGGTTTTTATTTTTTGCGCTATAAACAAAAAAAAGAGCGACGATTTTGAAAAAACTCAATATTTTTAACTTTTTGCTATCATAAATATCCCCCAAAAAATATATTAAAACAAATATTTTTTTCCATAGTTTAGGCCGATATATATTCTTCTACATATTTTTGGTAATAAAAATCGCAATAAGCGTATATTGATTGGTTTGCGCAAAAGTTATAGCGTCTACAAAATAGGGGATAGTTTTATGCCATTTTTATTATTAATTTTTTTGATTAGTGATGGTGGCGATCTGCGATTTTTATGGGGACTGCGACATTATGGCGGACACATCAGACACTTTTGACACTATTTTGGGACCATTTACATTTATACAATGGTCAGTGCTATAAAAATGCACTGATTACTGTGTAAATGACACTGGCAGGGAAGGGGTTAACCACTAAGGGGCGATGAAGGGGTTAAGTGTGTCCTGGGGAGTGATTCTAATGCCGCGTACACATGATCGGAAATTCGGCCAGCAAAAGACCGATGCAAGCTTTTCATCGCAAAATGTGACCATGTGTATGCTCCATCTGAATTTTGCTGGCCCAATTTCTGCCAGCAAAAGATTGAGCGCATTATCTCAATCTTTCGATCTGAAATCCCGATCGTCTGTAGCAATTCTGACGTGCAAAATTCCTACGCATGCTCAGAAACAATTTGACACATGCTCGGAAGCATTGAACTTCATTTTCTCGGCTCGTCGTAGTGTTGTACGTCACCGCATTCTTGACAGTCGTTAGTTCAGCAAAGTTTTGTGTGACCGTGTGTATGCAAGCCAAGTTTGAGCGGAATTCTGTCGGAAAAACCATCATAGCTTTTTCCGACGAAAATTCCAATCGTGTGTATGCGGCATAACTGTGGGAGGGTATGGGCTTCACCTCACATGACAGTGATCACGGCTCCCGATGTCAGGGAGGAGTGATCTCTGTCATGTCACAAGGCAGAACAGGGAAATGCCTTGTTTACATAGGCACTTCCCCGTTCTGCTCCTATGTGACACGATTGCCAGGAGGCTGGTCCCGCGGACATGGTCACGCTGTATGCGGCGGGCGCACACGCGCACCCACTAGCCCCCTCAATTATAGGGGACGTACAGGTATGCCCATTTGCCCACTGCTGTCATTGTGCCAATGTATATCGGTGTGCAGCAGTTGGCAAGTGGTTAATGGTAAAAAGTAGAAAAGTTTTATTTCAAAATCTTCAGTCTTTTTTAGTTTATATTGCAAAAAATGAAAAACCCCAGTGCTGATCATATACCTCCAAAAGAAAGCTCTATTTATGGGGAAAAAAATTATAAAAATTAAATGTGCGTACAGTATTGATTGTGCAGTTGACAGTTAAAATAGGGCAGTGCTGAATGGCGAAAAAATGCCCTGGTAATGAAGGGGGGTAAAACCTTGCAGAGGTCAAGTGGTTAAAGAATGGTTGTGGTTTATAAAGGATTCCTCCTTTAAACTTGAATGAGTGCTAATCAGCTCTTCGGTCATGAGCCAGTCTCAGACATGGCAAACAAAGCTTCAATTTCAGCTAAATCATTGGTTGCACTTATTGACAGTCAGGTTAAAGTGGAACATAATCAATACTGAACTGCTTGATTGATTCCAATAGGTAAATATTGACTTTATTAAGTAGCAACACAACAGTTAAAGAAAAGTAAATTAAGGAAAACAATTGAAGCTTTGCCTATTGATGGTATCCACCCTGTGAGATCATAAACTACATACAAATGGAACAGCCGCAGTAATTTATAGCAATGTTATTTTCCAGGCTAAACTGTTTTGTAAATTTTGTACTGGATTATCCATGTTTCAGAGATATCAGTTTACAATGTAAAGTTGGAACGGACCTGTTTTCTTTGTTATATGGATAGGCCTCTGGTAATAAATAATTCTATGGCTTAAACTTATCTGTCAGCTTATATTATCATCTTTAAGAGAAGTTTAAAGATCCAGAATGGGGGGGGGGGGACCAAGTAATTTTACATAAAGCTCAGCAGCAGGGAAAAAGTTACAGTTCCCTCAATAGCTTATCCAGGATGTTGAAACTGCTCAGTATTAACCATCTGTAAGTACAAGAGGAGTCTGCAAAAATAACCCATCGTTGGTATTGACCGGCAAAGGTGCCCAAAATTCTATGTCTGTGAATGGATCGATGTTGTCACTTTTGTGAACATCTGCTTTGGAAATGGCAATTTAAAGCCACAAAATGCCTTTTATTTGGTGAAATAAAGAAATTTGATTTACATGAAAGCAGGCAACTCCAACCCATTCTTATGCCCCGCACACACGATTGGATTTTCCAACGGGAAATGTTGGGTGTGAGCTTGCTGGCGGAAAGTCCAACCGAGTGTATGCTCCATCGAACATTTGTTCTCGGATTTTCCACCAACAAATGTTGGCTAGCAGGTTCTCAAAATTTACACAAGTCCATTGCACAAAAGTCCACTCATGCTTGGAATCAAGTATGAGCCGGAAGTGCTCAGTCTTGATAAACCTAGCATTTGTAATGCAGATATCACATGACTATCGAACTTCCTTTTTATCGGCTAGCCGTACATCTTGCACGTCACTATGATCAGAATTGTTGGCCAACATTTGTGTGACCGTGTGTATGCAAGACAAGTTGGAGCCAACAACCTTCGAACAAAATTCCATGGTTTTGTTATTGGAAAGTCCGATTTTGTGGGTACGGGGCATAAGACATTAAAAGCATCAATATATGACAGGCTTCAGAGTCTCACAAAAACTCAAAAACATGAAACCAAAAAAAATAAATGTACAAAAAATATCTATTGTGTTTATCATTTTGCTTTTACCTGTGAGTTCAAGTTTTGGAGAACAATCATGTGAATAAATATATTTATGTTTCTTCATTGATTCATTATGAGGTTTTTTTTGTGGGACACCTGGAGCTCTTTATATATTGTTTATTCCATGCATAACAAATAATTCAAGTTCAATCTAAAACCTCAATAAATAAAGTTAAAAAACAATATTCAGATTCTGATTGTACATGTTGCATGCTTGTTCCAGTTATGGGACTCATATGGGTTGATATGCTAAAAGCAAATAGGCTGTTCACTTTGCAAGGCTATTTTTCCTTAGCTTAGTGAATGTGGTGAAAATTCATATTGCAAAGAATACCCAATTATGGTCAAGAAAAAAAAAACTGTACTTTTCCTTGCACATGATTGGATGATGGAAGCCAGCAGAGCATCTTTCATTAAACTAAGAGAAAATTTACCCCATAGGGCATATTGAAGGCAGAGACAACCAACTGATGAATATTTTCAGAAGGGGGCGAGCAATGGCAGCACCCATCTTTCAATACATGTTTTCTGTAATCTCAGCTATAATTCACCACAAACATATATGTTAGTTTATCACACGTGCTTCTGGGTGAGATATGGCCATTTGTCAAATGACCTCACGCTGTGAAACTTGTCATGTTCCTAACTGGAGGGATGTTCAGGATCTACCTTGTCTGCGAGAGGATCGAAGGATCCTTTGATAGTCCACCTGAGCACTGTAAACAACCCTAGCAGCACCAGGTACAATGTAAAACAATTTAAGATGGGGGTAATACACTATTGCTTGATGGAGGGGGAAGGCAGAGGTGTTGAGCTGAGTGGCGGTAGTGCATTGCTGCCAAAGGTTTATTTTCTGTACCTAAATATGATGGATCAAATGTAGCTTGATGTAAATAAGAACAGGTCCATTTACACCCGGCAGCCCATAGAGTCATCATGAGCTCACCACAGTCCTCTGTCAAAATGAGGAAAATAATCTAAACAAGCACAGATGTCACAAAAGTGACATCCATCCTATTCTGTTCCAGTTCAGCAGGGGATCTGCTTATGTATCCCCTGCTGAAGGAAGATGAGTGTGACCATGAGAAAGGACCCATAGGGAGCACACGTAGTGTGATATAATGTGCTGTTGCAGTTTGATAAGTTCTAACTCGATGATTTAATAAGCTGTAGACGTGTTGTATACCCTTGCTGTGTAATATAACCATTATCGAGGCTTGATATCATTTTGCAATGCTAGCCATGTATAATGTGCTGTTGTAGCTTGATATAATGTGCAAATAGACTAAGCAGTGGAATCTGTAGCCACTGACTCTCACCAGAACAAGATCATTTTGCAGTGTCCCACTGCAACAGGATCAGCAGCAGCAGATCCTGTGCATGGCATGCAGGTCTCTACTGCACAGGCCCTCAGTGGTGGGAGAAGTCAAAGGGTCCCACATGGGAGCATAGCAGATTGGACTACAACAAAAGGTGAGCAATGAAAAGGCCCATCTGTACACCCCTTCCAAGAAGGGGAGCCGTACCCCAGTACAATAAGACATTTTCTGGTAGAGTGAGCAGGACCATACTATGTAAAAGACCCCCAGTGGGCTTTACCCCCTGGAGTAGCAATTTCCCTTTTTATCGGTCAGGTTGGACTTAACCATTGGCAGAGGAGTGATATATAAAGAGACATATGCATACTTTTCCCCTTTGGGGACAATCAGTTGTGCCCGGGTCTGTATTCAGAGAAGATTACAGTTAGTTTCTATGGACAGCATCATGAGCACCGCATCACTCTTTAACAGGCAAAGTAACATGTAAGATTCAAATGTTCATGTTTCAGTATGTCCCATGATTTTGAGACTGTTATGCCTGTGCTGTTTACTCTGTAAACCCTCCAATTTTTTAGTAAAAAAGCATAAAATGAAGAAGCGTTCCTTTGGCTTGTTTAGTGAAGATCATCCGCATGTAAAGTGGCCCTGATCTCCTGTATGGCCGAAGGTAATTTTCAAAGTTGAATTTCGATATGCATGACCAGTCATCTGGTCTCTTGGAGCACCTCCAATAACTGGGGAGAGTGTAGCTGGATTGGTCAAAGGAATAGATGGCATCGTCATGGGACTGGGGGTGGTTGGGAGAAGGTTGGGAGAAGGAGGATTGATCAGCCTGGCAGTGATGACAGATCTCATCTAGACCATGTGACTTGTGACCCTTGTATATATTGGCCAGGTTTGGGGTGCAGTCCTGACAGACCCAACAAGGAACCTTTGGATGGTGGCCTCTTACAGCTACATTGTGATGCAAATGTAAGTTCCCTGACAAGGCCCTTTTTGGTTGTGGAGTGTGAGCCCGATCTCAGGAATGTGGTTTCCAAACATAGGGCTGTAATTATTCACCATGGTCCCCTAGCCTGGAACTGGCTATACGACCTGCCGATAGGGGGTGCTATATATACTCCTCTCCTCATGGTGGGAGGAACTTCTGGTCATGGCAGTCTTCCTCTCACTCTCTATCCCCTTGTACAGTCACACCATCCTATTGAGGCATAGGAGAGAGGAAACACAACAGCAGTGAAGGTGGCCAACTCTCAAACCGGGGCTGCATTTCCAAACATTATTAGTAGCCTCTCTCACATGTAGCTATTTTGTTTTGGGTTAGAGACCCTTTAAATTTTCCACAAATTTCTTTGGTGGTAGGCCTAGATCGCAGAGAGGAAAAGAAATAGATAATTATTAGGACATTGGGGTTATATTGATTACCCCTTCCCATTAACCAGCAAGCCTTGGAAACTGTACAAACACCTGAAAAAACAAATTCAGTATCATAATTGTGTTTCTTCTTGGCTGAATTAGTCATATGTAATAAAAATACAATTTAACGTTATTAAAGCATCTACGAAAAAAAGGATCTTCTAAGGCTTCAGAAAGTTCAGTATTAAGGAACATTGTTCATAAACAGATGATTTGACTTCTCAGGAATGCAATTTGAATGGCCTGGACGGGAAAACAGTACAGCCAATATAATATTGAATATTTTTAACACAAGGTCACCGTGAAAATGTAATGGTTTATCTTGTCATCAGAAGAATATATTATGGTTATTGATGTAGATGTCCTTTTTAGCAATATATACCCACTTTCTTAGCAGCAAAAATATTTGCCATCTATAAACAAACACAGGGTCCAGGCAGGCAATGGCAATGCTGTCATAATGACTGCTACAGGGCCGTGTACAGGTTTCTCTGCTTCCCCAAAGGCTTGTTTACTCAGTTGAGCTGCGTTTTTACCACCTCTCCCCCCCCCCCCCCAACCTCTTCCCCAGAAGCTGCAATGGTAGCAGATGGGAATGTACCGCCTGACAAACGTGACACTACAGAGAGTCACTGGGACTGGAAATGAAAGGAAGCAGCAGAAGCAATGCCGGGACAAGGTCATCTAGAGCCCAGGGCTAACATGCCAAATTGCACCCCCCAAAGATGTATGAGCATTATGTATCAGCAAAAATATCTTCCCCCAAAAAATTAAGCACTAAACTGCATGCTTAGCTCAAATCCTCTCATTCCACATATGCTCCCAGCAAAATTACTCCCCCCAAAAAAATTCCCCTTCCCTAGCACAAATCCTCTCACCCCCACTCCAAAGCCCTCCTCCCAGCACAAATTCCCTTTCCCCGATCTCCCATTCTAGCACAAATCCCCTCCAATTTCCCCCCAAAAATCCCCTCTTAGAACAAATCCCGCACTATATTAACTTTTCTAGCACAAACCCCCAAATCCCCAATCCTAGCACAAATCCCCCCCCCCCATCTACCCTCTTAACGCAACTCCCTTATTTTTCCCCTAGTAGAACAATTCTTACCCCCTGCCCCCAAATTCCCCCTCCCAATCTTCTTGTTGTGCCCCTGAACCTCACATGATACCACAGTGCCCAGGGCAGCTGCCCCTCCTGCCCATCCCTTGTCCCAGCTCTAAGCAGAAGCCTGATACCTGAAACCTTAAAAATTTCACAGAGGTTCTAACCCTTCCCCGCTCTACTAAAAACTCCACCTCCAGTCAGTGGGATTTGTGCGCAGGACTTATATTATGTTACCTTAAATGTCACACTGTCTATAGCTAGATGATAAAAAATTAGTGTTTGATTTTACCCGAAATATACTGTATTAATATATGGTAGGAGCAGAGAGGAAAAAAGAGAGATTTTCCATCGTGCTGTAGGTTATGAGTGTTGTGGGTGAAACAGAGGTCAGATAACGGTCTTGGACGAAATGACTTTTACTGGCTTTATTTTCCAGGCACTCAACATTTACTGCACAAAGCAGCTTCATTCAGCAAAATTTGGAAGCACAGTAAGATCGTAGATCAGAGAGGAATGAATACAGAGTTGGGCAACAGGGAGTTTAATCTTATCATTGCTTCTCTATCCGGCCATTCTCAGGTAAGCAACAGTAGACATCTGTTAGAAAACATTTCTTGGGAATATCAATTACAATTTATATGTATAATGTATGGGACCTTAATTTTATGCCTAGAGGGTCACTCTAGAGAAAAGTTAATGGTGCCTGTATCTTTAAAGGTCCATCACAAACTCCTAACAGGACTATGTTCAGTGACAATGTGGATCAGCAAATACCAAGCCTCCCCATTTCCTGCTATTTCCTGCTAGATCGTATCAACGAAAAACAAGGTATATAGTGCCTATGGGACTTTTTAGGGTGCCAAATAATCAATTATTATTATTATTATTATTATTAATTATTTATTGTTAAAAAAAAAGAAAACGTATTTTGTAATCAGTAAATACATTAACACGCTATGTTCCAAAGCCTAGACCTATGGACATCAACCCTAAATTAAACCTTTAGCCATGACATTTGAATAGTCATAGCAAATACATAGATACAGTTTGTTGTTTTAACCTGCAGGAGCAGCCATCTTGGCTGGGTCTGGAGGACGGCGAATGGCTGATGCAACAGAGCAGGGAAAAGTGGAGTGTGGAGACTGCAGAGAGGAAAGAGGAGAGGGCATCACAAGGTTGCAGTGAAAGGGGAACAGTGGTCAGAGTTTGATGTAACTATATGATTCTGTGCTGCCCAGGCGAAGGGTAATGATCTGTCAGGGCTGGGCTCAGCCCTTCTTTCTCTGAGCTGGCTGCTCAGCTGTTGGCTAATTACCAGCTCTTATCACTCCACAGTTACTCAACTGTTGATACTATCCTGCTCGTCAGTCCTGCCTACTTAAGCTGTCCAGTCCAGAGGAGCTTTGCCTTCGCCTTGGTCAGCATCACAGAAACAATCTCCTGCGTTCCTGTTTAAAGACTTGCGTTGCTGACATCCCTTCTGGCTCCAGATCCTGCTTGCTGTTCCATTACATTGATCCCTGACTTGTGGCTTGGTTGTCTATCCATCCGGTTACTGAACTTTGGCTATGTTTTGATTATGTTTGTTCTTTTTACTTTTATTATTAAACAATTGTGATTTAACTGTACTTCTGTCTCGACCTCATTTCATGGTTTCTGACATGATCAGAGACTGTTGTTGCTATTTTACTGCAATGCTACATGTGAGGGAACCCAGATCCTGAGAGCCCGCACTGGGAATCAGTGTTTTTCTTGCTGGATGCTGCCAGTAACTGTGACAATCAGCAGACCATCCATAGAGGACAACTGGCTACAGCTGCTGGGTGCTAGCTTGTGAAAGGGGACCCTTTCACAAAAGACCCCAGTGGGCCTTACCCCCTGGAGTAGCAATTTCCCTTTTTTATCAGTCATGTTGACTTAACCATTGGTAAGAGGAGAGATATATGAAGAGACATATGCATACTTTTCCCCTTTGGGGACAATCAGTTGGGTCCCGGGTCTGCAATCTGATAGAGAAGATTACAGTTATGCACAGCATTGTGAGCACCTCATTACTCTTTAACAGGCAAAGTAACATGTAAGATTCAAATGTTCATGTTTCACCTTGTCTCATGATTTTGAGACTCTTATGCCTTTGCTGTTTACTCTGTAAACCCTCCAATTGTTGAGTAAAAAATCATAAAATGAAGAAGCGTCCCTTTGGCTTGTTTAGTAAAGATCATCCGCATGTAAAGTGGGCCTGATCTCCTGTATGGCAAAGGTAATTGCCAAAGTTGAATTTCGATATGCATGACCAGTCATCTGGTCTCTTGGAGCACCTCCAATATCTGGGAAGAGTGTAGCTGGATTGGTCAGAGGAATCGCTGGCATCGTCATGGCATTGACCTGTGCACCTTTAGGAGATCCCTGAAAACTCACTTATTCAGGGAAGCCTATCCCACACCCACTTAACAACTGTCCCCGAGCCACCCCCATCAAATCATTCCCTACATCTATTACCTTTTGTACCACCACCCCCTCCCTTTAGAATGTAAGCTCTATGAGCAGGGCCCTCCTGTCCCTTCTGTATTGCACTGTACTGTAATTGTGATGCCCCCCCTCTAGATTGTAAAGCGCTGCGTAAACTGTTGCCACTATATAAATCGTGAATAATAATAATAATAATAATATGCATCATTTCATAAGTATATACAGTATACATATACAGTATATTGCATTAATTAACAATTTTTCAGTGATTGTAAAGGCTGAAGTTTTTTTTTTACCTTGATGCATTCTATGCATGAATGTGAAAAAATGTCTGTGTGCAGCTCCCCCCTCTGTCCCCCTAATACTTACCTAAGCCCGATCTCGATCCAACAATGTGCAGGAGACCCGAGGCTCTCTCGAGTCTCTCCCTCCTGATTGGCTGAAATGCAGTGGCAGGAGCCATTGGCTCCCCCTGCTGTCAATCACAGCCAGTGAGGCGAGAGCAAGGGGCAGGAGTGAGCCACTCTCTCTGTGTTTTATGGATGCAGAGAGCCGGCACCGGAGTGAGCATGCACGAGTGCCCCCACAGCAAGCTATTTGCTATGGGGGCACTAGGCCAAGGGGGACCTCAGAAGAGTAGGATCAGGGCTGTTCTGTGTAAAACCACTGCACAGAGCAAGTATGATATGTTTGTCTTTTTTTTTTTTTTATAAAAAAAAATTCCTTTACAATCACTTTAACTTAGATATGGTAAATGTAAGGCAAAGTACAAAGTGGATGCTGAAAAACCATAGCCAAAGCTCGTAAGCTACTATTTCCCCATGAGCGTTATTTACATGCTTACTAGAGGAAGACATACACAGGTCTTGTTTTGCTTGTTCTCTTTTGCAACTGCTTCACTATTCACGCAAATAAATCCTATCAACTAACATGGTAATTTAGTTTGGGGGGTAAAGTATGGAGGGGCGGGGTAAAGTGGTATCTGTTTAGCTGGATCTTGGCTCCCCTTAGGCATGCTGGGATCCTTACATACTCCTGACAATTACAGCTGGACCAGGAGAGGATCACATTTCTGTAGGTACACCCTGACCTATGCAGATTTCTTGTGTGCATTTTTTAGAGAACAATCAGCAGTTGAAAACTGCAAACTGACCTTTCCTGCCTAACCTGCTGAAAAAAACAGCAAAACTCCAAGCAGATCGCGTTCTTGGTAGGAATCTAACCCAGAAACCAAAGCAAGGGTGCTAACCAATTAGCCATTGTGTTGCTCAGGATTAATAATTTCTCAATTACATTTCAGTTTAGTGCTACAGGTTCTTTAATGTTCTACTTTGATTAGCAAATTCAGGCATACATCTATAGCAGGCCCTCAAAAGTTACCCTCTGAATTCCTAAATTGCCTCAAGCACTCCCCTTTTATGTTTTAATGTTAGTTTCATGATGGGTCTTGAAATCAGGAAGCAGTGGTGTTCCACTTGAGTGAACTAAACCCGTATTGGTTTCATGGGACATGACTGTCCTAAGGGCATCTATACTACATTCAGAGAGTATGACCCTTCCGTTCCCTTACAAACCTTCTACATATAAAATTTCTATTTTCTGATGTTTTATTAACTGAATGTAGATGAGGCACCATCATGCACTTGCTATTTCTTTGCTCTAAGTTACAACATTTATAAATGAAATAACCTAAAATCACCCAAGTAGGCAAAATACCGTATGGTGGACTGTAAGACAATGCATTAGGGTCGATTTACTAAAACGGAAGCGTGCAAAATCTAGCATGGTGCATAGAAACCAATCGTCTTCCAGTTTTTTTTTTTTTGTCAAAGCTTAACTGAACAAGCTGAAGTTAGAATCTGATTGGCTACCATGCACAGCTGCACCAGACTTTGCACTCTCCAGTTTTAGTAAATCAACCCAACTGTTTCTTGACTGCCAAAATTGAATTTTTTTTTAAAATTGTATGTTTATTAAATGTTTTTCAGAAAGAAAATACAAATTAAATTTCAGTAAAAAATTGAATTCCAAGCAATCAGCTAGGTATACAGTTGACACACAAATATATATTTACAAATTTGCCGGACAAAGGATTGGTAATTTAAAAACATTTTGCTAACTCATCGATTTTGGCTTTATCCTATTCAGCAAATATTTTTTAAAGTTTTTCTGTTTTTACTTTTTTGTTTTTTTTTGCTTCTTTTTCCCCAGGTTTATGGTAATATGTATTGAATTAATGTGCCATGTTTCTTTCTTCCTTAGATACTATTTTATTTATACTTAGGGATCATATCAATATCAATTGTTATGTGAACTCTAGTGCGAAGAGAGAACAAGAAGTATGGATCCAGTTACCGAATTGATTACAACTGTTTTCTGCTAATTTGCATCATGTGATTTTTTTTGTATATTAGTAGGTTGGTAATTGTATTCTTTTGTGGTTTTGACAAAGCATGCCAGTCGTGTGAAACGCGTCACTTTTTTCTGCCTCTTTGCCATATGCTCATGTATTTATTTTTATGAGCTCCTGAAATAAATTCATTATATCGGATTGGGAGTGCAGCTGTTCCTTTTTCACCCACTTCACATCAGCAAATATTTAGTTGTAATTATTTGTGCCATTTTTGAGTCCTTATTATTACCCATTATATTTAGGCACTTAAGAAGGAGGAGGTCTCTGAGCTTCCAAAACGTGTTGGTTGTTCTGTGTTGTCTTCTGTTGTTAGCCTGAATGCAATATTCACTCGAACGCAACAGCTTCCTGCTGTCTATTGTTGCTAAGGAAGCAGCAAGGACAAACCCCTGCTGCTTCCTTACCAACCACTGACATCACCAGACCCTTTCACTTATATGGCCAGGAATCCCTAGCCATAAAGACAAATGAGCAAGGATTGTAGGGGGTACATCACTGCCCACAAATGGCCACATGGCACCCCTTCCCTTATATAGCAGGGAGCTATAATTTAGCTATGAGTACCACTAAGCCCTTGTACACACGGTCGGAGATTCCGACGGAATGTGTCCGATCGGAGCGTTTTGTTCCAATATTCCGACTGTGTGTGGTATGCATCGGACTGTTTCCGTCGGAATATCCGCCGGACCAAATTTTCCAACTTGCCGGAAATATTTTCCGACAAAATGCTCCGATCGGACATACTCCGATCATGTGTAGAGAATTCCGATCGGACAAAGTGCCACGCATGCTCAGATCAAATTCCTACATCAAAGCTATTGGCTACTAGCCTGAACATAGTCCCATCGTAACGAAATTATCGTCATCACGTTCTGAAAGATCGGATTTTCCAACAACTTTGTCCGACCGTGTGTATGCAACAGTTTCGGACAAGATCCGTCGGACAAAATCCGATGGACAAAATCTGACGGATTTGGTTGTCGGAATCTCCGACCGTGTGTACAAGGGCTAAGACTGGTTGTATGCAGCAGGCCAACGTTTTTTTTTTTTTTTCTGATTGACAATGAATTTACAACAAGATGCTTTTTTGGGTATTTTTTTTTTAAAATAAAGAACTGGTCAAACATTTGGACATGTCTTTATGACATTTACAAAGGAAAAAGCAAACAGATCCCCCAAAATACATAGCAGACATTGTAGAAACCAGAAATAAAATGTAATTTGCCAGCAATTTTAAACATTTTTTCCTCGGCAAAAGGGAGCAGCACTTTCTGTACATCACAGAGATCTGCCCCTTCAGGATTAGGACACCCCAGGCACATTATTTAAAGGAATTTGTTTCACTTTAAGAATTTAAAAAAAAATCACTACCCATGAGCAAATGTAATTTAAAAAAAAAGCATTGTTTGCATTAGTACAGGTTCTCCAGGACAGTGCCCGTCCCATGCTATTTTCTTGACACCTCCTTGCCTACTAGCCTAACAAATTACCATTTTTAATTTGACAAATTTGTCTCCCATTGATTTCAGTGGGGCTTGTGTTTGGCATCCAAACTTCTTTGAAGTTTGATGAACCCTGCTTGAACCAATACCCAGGGCAGCTTGGTTCATCCCTAATCTCTGCTTGTTTCAGACATGGGGTGGTGGACATGCTTTTGAGTATACAAATGTTGCTACTGACCAGTGATTCTGTAGGGGTGCTGATTGGAATCTATGTGGCAATGGGTAGCTCAGCACAGAGTGTGCAGGTTAATATTGCAGGGCAACAATGATCTGATTTTGCGTATGGGCATTTTGAAATAATGTGTACAAAATCTAGGAACAGAGCAGTGTTCAGAGTGTCGAATTCTATTCAGCTTTCTACATTATGCAGAGATCGAAGTGCCAAAAAAGTTAGTTACTTGGTAATGGCAGTATGAATTTAAACAAGCCAAGATAATTTCTACACTGTTTCTCAAATCAGAGTGAATTTGCTTTAAACACAAGCAATGAGAATATTATAATTTTTTCATAAAAGGACAAGTGCATTTTATTTTGACTGGAGTTCTTTGTGTTTTTTTTTTTTTTTAAACACCGGAATCTGAACACTTCCGTTTAACTTATAATGAAATACTAGTCCATTGGCTCTACAGCTCTCTCAGAACTGTTCGGCTATTTCCCAGGATTAGTGAGTTATTTTATTGGCCAGTGAGAGATGGTTGTTCCTTGCTATTATAACAGAAAATGTTCTATACTAAGCAGAAAAAACTTTTTTCGCCATATGGAAAAACTGAATAATTACATCAACCATTCCGATAAAGTTAAATTATACAAGTCAACTTGGCTCCAGAAGGTTTTTCAACACTCTAGCTTTCTTTTCTAATTTTGACTCATGATAGTGTGATGTCATTTTTGAATACTCAAATTGTTATTTAGCAGGCGCAGCTGGACGAATATAATTCTGTCCAGTAACTCAAACCAGGGATGACTTCATTGTTGAACTTTGCTTGTAATGCAAGTCACTGATCTGACAAAAGAACGGGGTTTGGGAAAGAGTAGAATAACGATGTGGCTCAGTTGTGAATGCGATCTGTAAGATGTTGTGTTCTACAACCTTTGGACCATTGCCATCTATGTTGTACACAAGAATCATCAGTTTATTCTTGACCCAAGACCAGAGCTCACGTAGGTTCCACAAGAGCCACTTTTACAGTGTCTCTTCTGCTTCCACTAATTTCTGCGGTCACCCAGGTCCATAGCATTTTGTAAAGTGTATATAAGTGCATACAGTTGAAAACAACATGTTCTTTATTTGCAGCTTGCTTACAGACAGGAGAAATGTGTTAATACTGAAACAAAAGTCAACCCACTGACTACATAAGTTGTGGTCTATTTGACTTTTCACGAATGCAGGCTTCCTCTGACTGAGCATGACGGTGAAATGAAGGTGACATTACAATGAGGTTAACGTGCATGTAAAGCCATTTTTCTTTTTAGATTTGGATAGAGAACATAGAGTTAGGACCCCTGTCTTTGCTATTGGTGTGCCATTGGGGAGATTTCCTATCACGTCCCGTTCTGGAGACACAACTAAAAGTAAGAGTAGATCCCTTTAAAGCTAGTGGATACACCCTCTTAAGCTGGATATTAGCAGGGCTGTGACAAGATCCTCTAGTACCACTGCCCAGGGCTAAGATGAAAAATTGTGCCCCCCCCCCCCTTCATTATGTGCAAGCTTATGGAGAGGTGGAGAGAGAGAGAGCACAGCCTGCACCTCCTCCCAGCTCACTCTTTGTTGCTTCCAGTGATGGGTTGACAGAAGTAGTGATGCCGCTGTTACTACTCCTGTCAGCCTTATAGTAGAAGGAACTTGTGGTGCCCCAATCCCTACAATGCACACTGCACCCAGGGCAGCTGTCCCTTCTGCCCACCCCTTGTCCCAGCCCTGAGTATTAGAATAATATAGAATTTTGTTCAATGTTTTTCCTTATAAGAATGTTGTTAAAACTTTGTAAACATATTTATTCATTCTTCTAATCATCAGGCCCCATATACACTTTTGTGTAGCAGTAACACTTCTTCCCACGAGTGATTTGCATGTGATTTTACATGTCACATTGGGCCAGCTGCCCTACACGGCTTTGTTTCCCAACAAAGAATTCTCCTGCTACTTTTTGGGTGACATGCTTCACATGTTTTTAAAAGGCATGATTTCCCACAATTGCCATGCGACAATATTGGCAGAACCGTATTGCGTTTGGAGTGTCATTAAGGGATAATGGCACCCAAAATGCACATTGTTCATTGTGCAGGGATCACCATGTGATTTGGGATCTCGGTCAGAATCATAGCAATTCTGCCCGTGATCCCAAGTCGCGAAATGTGAACGGGGCCTTAGTGGGGTCAAACCAACGTTGGTTTTCTAACACAGGGACGTAATAATTTGAAGAAGTAGAATGGACATTTTTTTCTTGCATTGACAAATTTCTAACAGTGTATGTAGTTTTTATTTAGTAAAGTGCATTCAATCCAAAATCAAATGTAAAAAGCTAATTAAATCTTGAGCTAATTTCGGACTACTGTATATTCAAATGTACTGAGAATTTTCCTAAGAATTTTTGTTCAAAATGTCTACTAATGTATAGCGAGCTTTAGACAGCTTTCAGCAAAATGGGTTTAACCATTGGAAGATTATCCCCATCACCTCCTGTTCCTTTGACAACTCAAAAATGTTGGATTGTCCATCACTCTGTACCAAAGACAATGCTTACCAGGACCAATAATGAAGATGAATCTCTCCAGTGGGCACACAGACAGTAGTATAAAGCTGACAAATCTTCTAACCCTGCCACATTTTATCAAAAAACAAAAAATTAAAAAAAGTTAAGGTTTTGGTTTAACATGCACTTTAGAGAAAAACACTTTTCTCCAATATATAGGAGCATCCATGTTGAGAATAGAAAGATGATAGGTGTACAAATAGATATACAGATAGATACACACCAGTGCACGCACACTCACACACGCACACATATTAAAAGCACACTAATTTGGCGTGCTTTTATCAATTACGTTTTGCCATTTACGAAATGAATCCAGGCCAATAAAACAATCAGTTGCTAATCATCACATAGAGGAAATATTTTAAATCTATCACAATGAGAGAGTCTGCTTTTTGCCAGCACAGTGTATTATGTATGCTTGTGTGCACATGCAGAGATCCACTTTCCCAGCTCTGACTCAGGAGGGGATACCCAGGAGATGCCTCTTCCTTTCCAAATTTTGACCCAGTGCCTAAATTAGCAGGAGGGACTAATTAAAAGACTCAGCGCTCGTTGTACACGCTGGACTCGGAACGCAAGTCAAGAAAATTACTGGAGATAGCATCTGCGAGAAAATAAATGCTAGATAAATCGGGTGGAATAGCGCTATCTGGTCGGCTGCTCCAGCGCGGCTAATGTTATATAACATAATGAGAACAGGCTATACAGAAAAACAGCTGGTATGGAGATTTTCTACAAAGAGCTCTATTTTAGTGGCACAGTTTAAATCACTTTGTTAACATGTTGACTTTTTAGTCTGGAAATGGGAAATAAGGATTGCATCTTTTTTTGCACACTTCTAAATACTATATATCCTTTTTTACTTCGTAAAGTTAACTGTTGGCTTGGTTTAAACCTTTTTGATTATGTTTGTAGCTGAACTCCAAGAAAACAGCTAATATACACACACAGTTGAAATACAAATGTATGAATTGTTTTCTATACTGAAAGATTTATAATTATTTTCAGGTAGAGTTGTATTTCAGAAAACCATGCCAGACAACATGGCCAGGTCACTGACATCCTCTGCCACGAAACAGTACAGCTTTGTCAAGGACCACCTATCAGCCTCCTAATTGTTCAAAGAAGGAGAAGGGGGTTTCCTTTGTTTCTCCTCTCCTGGAGGTATGTTCTTACTATTAGACTTATGACCCGTACACACAATCGGATTTTCTGACAACAAATGTTGGACGTGAGCTTGTTGGCGGAAATGTTGGCTAGCAGATTCTCAAATTTTCCGCCAACAAATGTTTGTACGATCATGTGTACACAGGTCCGTTGTACAAAAGTCCATGCATGCTCGGAATCAAGTACAAGATGGAAGCGCTCGGTCTTATAAAACTAGCATTCGTAATGGAGATATCACGTACGTCCTGTAGGTAACCACGTTTGTAATTGTTGGCCAACATTTGTGTGACCAAGACAAGTTGGAGCCAACAACCTTCGAACAAAATTCCATGGTTTTGTTGTTGGAAAGTCCGATCGTGTGTACGGGGCATAACAGTATAAACAAAGAGGTGGCCCAGGGCAACTGTTTAGAGGACTGCTTTCACTATATATCCTGCACTAAGCAACTATGTTAGGTCTTTAAAATAACACAATACTTTTAATAGAAGAGTTGGGTAAAATACCCACTCTATTACAAAAAGAGATAAGTATAACACATTTTCTATTACAAGGAGCGATGAGTATAATAACTCCTGTATTACAAGGAGAGTTGCGTATAATACCTCCTATATTACAAGAAGAGTTGAGTAGAATACCTACTCTATTACAAGGAGAGTTGAGTATAATACCTCCTCTATTACAAGAAGAGTTGAGTATAATACCTCCTCTATTACAAGAAGAGTTGAGTATAATACCTCCTCTATTACAAGAAGAGTTGAGTATAATACCTCCTCTATTTTAAGAAGAGATGATTATAACACATCTTCTATTACAAGGAGACGTGAGTTCAATACGTCTTCTATTACAAGGAGTTGGCATTGGAAATTTTTAAAGACCTGACAGGGTCACTTTAACAAAATCTGTTTAGTTAGCTATAGGCAGGGTGGCTAGTTCATACCCACTGATATATTTAAGCTATACAGGTTCCATATCTCTGGGATGTCCATGGAAGCTTTCGGGTCCCAGGCTGAGCGGCTGCCCTGGTGTCTACTGAACACAGGAGGTCACTTGCTTGACTTGGGTGACATTCAGAGAACATTTTGCATCTTCTTAATGAATGCAAAGTGTCCTCTGACTGGACGAGGTGGAAATTGTGACGTCAGAACCCTGTGTCTCCACCTCATCCAATCAGAGAACATTTTACATTAAAGGAGAAGTCCAGCCTGAGCTCATTTGGCTGGACTTCTCCTCTGGGTCACAGGAGTGCAATACCGATTTGCACTCCTGTGATCCGTTTTTAGCAGAGAGCGGCCTGAAGTTCGCTCTCAGCTGACGTCACCAAGATCAGTCCAGGCCTTGCGTCATCCTGACTTCCAAAGGCTGGATCTGCCAGGTGCCTGGACTGATGGCAGTTTCAGCCTCTCAGCAAGTCGCTGAGACAGCGCTTCCCACCCATCCACAGCTCAGCGCTCCAGTGAGTGTGTATAAGAGAGCAGGAGAGATGTTGATTGACAGGCAGCAGCTCTGTGCTCAGTGAGGCAAGAGAACCGAGCCATCGGCAGTGTTCGGTGGCTCGGTTCTCGGTGAAGTGGCAGTGGGGGACAGATGCAGCATCGCACTGATGCTGTATCCACCTAGGTGAGTATGATTGGCCAATAAAAAAAAAATACTTCTCTTTTAAAGTGATTGTAAAGGGTCATTTTTTTCTATAAAAATAATAAATGTTATACTTACCTGCTCTGTGCAGTGGATTTGCACAGAGCAGCCCAGATCCTCCTGTTTTCTCTTCTCTGCCCCTGGCCCCTCCCCCCTGTTGAGTGTCCCCACAGCCAGCAGCTTGCTATGGGGGCACCTGTGCTGAGTCACATTCAGACATGGAACTGCGGCCGGCCCCACCCCTCTCTCCTGATTGGCTGACAGACTTTGATTGACAGCAGCAGGAGCCAATGGCACTGCTGCTGTGTCTCAGCCAATCAGGAAGGAGAGTCTGGGATGCCTCAGACACTCCTAGACAATGCTGGACAGAGATAGGGCTCAAGTAAGAATTAGAGGGGCTGAGGGGGGCTGCTGCACACATTAGTCTTTTTATCTTGATGCATAGAATGCATTAAGATAAAAAAAAACCTTCTGCCTTTACAAACACTTTAATTGAGATAATGCAAGACGATGCCTTAATAGCACCTGCACAGAGTGAGTGTATGCTACAGTGATTTCCAACTTCCACAGGAAGCCCACAAGTATGGAACATACATACTTATTTTGCCATACCTAAACTTTTTTTGGATAGAGGTTAGGCCCTCTGTCAATTTTAAATGCAGTCTATCCTCTTTGGGGAGATTCACTTTCTCTGTTCTGATTTGTGTGACGAAATCCTAAATTTTAGAATTGTCTCAAGAACAACAGAACAGAGTAATTTTTCTAATTGGGACACCTTTTCTAGGGACAACTAACTAAGACGGGAATTCTCCTAACTTTGTGAGATTTCCTCTACCTTCCTGTTGCATCCCTGGGATAGTAAGTAAAGACAAATTTCCCAAATAGTACACAGACAGCAAAAAAAGAAATAACCTGGCAAGGGGTTTAATCATTCTATACTCTATGTGAAGTTGAAACCAATGGCGATACATACACTTTAAAATACATAGCAAACCTAGATAGGAAACGTATAAAATTGTAGCCTACGACGCCCAACACCAATGTGCCGGCAGATACTACTTTAACTTGGTCATGTGACTGTTTTTTCTTCTCTACCTCTTTAGTATAGCAGGGCAAATGGGTGAGATGAAGTCACATCATGTCTATTGATGACATAATTGGGTCCCAGACTTCAAATCCTAGGTCCCCTTGGAGCACTTCTCACTGCTAGGCTGTAGATATTGTACAGTACTTACATGTTGACAACAGAAAGAGGTCAGTGGAAGCTCTGGTGTGCCTACATTGTCATCTGTGGAAGACATGCTAGAGAAGGGGGGGGATGTAGTTATTTCTGCATTTTGTAGAATTGTCAGACTTCACAGAGGCAATGTTGACAGGATTCTTTACAAAATACTACTTTTTTATTGCTTAAAATCCAACTCTAGGCTCCCCCCATTGGATCACACCCCCCCCCCCCCCACTCTCAGGACAGAAAAAATCCTACTTGTTCTCTTTTTATAAGTGTCTTTTACCAGGTCTAATAACATCAGAGATCCTCTTAGCCCTCTTCTCCCTCAGATAATGTGTGGATCCTTTCTCTCTTTAACCTGTGAATCCAAATGCAGGGGGCAGAGCCTTCATGCCATGGGCTCAAAGGAAATGGGTTGAATGATTCTGGGTTCGTGGAGCTTTTTTTTGTAGTTAAAGTAAGTTTAAGTTGCTAAAAAAAAGAACAACATTGACCCAACAATTTATATTTAGTTGGTTAAAAAAATAAAAAGATAAGGTATTGTTTAGAGTACTGTCTTTAGACCACCATACATGGCTCGATTTTCATAGCACTTCAGCCCCGGAAGATTTGGCTGCTAAATGACCAGGACATTTTTTGCAATTTGGCACTGCAACGCTTTAACTGACAATTGCGCTGTCATGAGACATTGCACCCAAACAAAATTTATGTCCTTTTTTCCCCCACAAATAGAGCTTTGTTTTGGTGGTATTTGATCACCTCTGCGGTTTTTATTTTTTGCGCTATAAAGATAAAAAGAGCAACAATTTTGAAAACAAAACACAATTTTTTGTACTTTTTGTTATAATAAATATCCCAATTTTTTTTTTTAAAAGCAATTTTTTTCTCAGTTTAGGCCGATATGATTTCTTCTACTTATTTTTGATAAAAAAAATTGCAATAAACGTATATTGATTGGTTTACACAAAATTTATAGCGTCTACAAAATAGGGGAAAGATTTATAGCATTTTTATTATTTTTTTTTTTATTTACTAGTAATGGTGGCGATCTGTGATTTTTATCGGGACTGCGACATTATGGTGGACACATCGGACACTTTTGACACATTTTTGGAACCATTGGCATTTATACAGCGATCAGTGCTATAAAAATGCACTGATTACTGTATACATGTCACTGGCAGGGAAGGGGTTAACACTAGGAGGTTATCAAGGGGTTAACTGTGTTCCCTGCTACGTGTTTCTAACTGAAGGGGGAGGGGACTGCCTATAGGAAGTGATGGATCATGGACCCTAGCTAATAGGAACACACGATCTGTCACTCCTCTCAGAACAGAACAGGGATTTGCGTGTTTACACACACACTTCCCTGTTGCACCTCTCGTGTTTGCGAACGCTTATGGCCGGCGGTCATCGTGACCATCAGCCATGAGCAGTGCAGCGTGCACGTGCATGTGCCTCCGGCAGTGCGCTCGCTCTCCTGCTATCTCGAGCCCGCAAACCGGCGTATAGCTTTGACGGTTCGCGGGATCGTGCCGACCTGCCCTAGTAAAATGGCGCCAGCTGGTCAGCAAGGGGTTAAAGCCCATATCAATTGCTTTCCCCATGCACTGGCATTGTTCAGCCGATATGTTTGCCCCTGGTTCAGTGGATTATTAAATCAACTCTTGCTGAGCTGAGTGGTGCTTATAGGGCCACCTATGGCTTGACTTTTGTCTGAACTCTTGATAGCATGCTCCAACTGATGCAAGAATGACCCATAACCAACAAACAAGCAGAAGAGTGTACTTACAGTGGTGTGAAAAAGTGTTTGCCCCCTTCCTCATTTCCTGTTCCTTTGCATGTTTGTCACACTTAAGTGTTTCGGAACATCAAACCAATTTAAACAATAGTCAAGGACAACACAAGTAAACACAAAATGCAATTTGTAAATGAAGGTGTTTATTATTAAAGGTGAAAAAAATCCAAACCATCATGGCCCTGTGTGAAAAAGTGATTGCCCCCTAAACCTAATAACTGGTTGGGCCACCCTTAGCAGCAACAACTGCAACCAAGCGTTTGCGATAACGTGCAATGAGGCTTTTACAGCGTCCTGGAGGAATTTTGGCCCACTCATCTTTGCAGAATTGTCCTAATTCAGTTACATTAGAGGGTTTTCGAGCATGAACGGCCTTTTTAAGGTCATATCACAATATCTCAATAGGATTCAGGTCAGGACTTTGGCTAGGCCACTCCAAAGTCTTCATTTTGTTTTTCTTCAGCCATTCGGTGGTGGACTTGCTGGTGTGTTTAGGATCATTGTCCTGCTGCAGAACCCAAGTTCGTTTCAGCTTGAGTACACGAACAGATGGTCGGACATTCTCCTTCAGGATCTCTTAGTAGACAGCAGAATTCATAGTTCCTTTTATCACGGCAAGTCTTCCAGGTCCTGAAGCAGCAAAACAGCCCCAGACCATCACACTACCACCACCATATTTTACTGTTGGTATAATGTTCTTTTTATGAAATGCAGTGTTCCATCTACGCCAGATATACTTGGACACACACCTTCCAAAGAGTTCCACTTTTGTCTCATCGGTCCACAGAATGTTGTCCCAAAAGTCTTGGGGATCATCAAGATGTGTTGTGGAGAAATTGAGACGAGCTTTGATGTTCTTTTTGCTCAGCAGTGGTTTTCTCCTTGGAACTCTGCCATGCAGGCCATTTTTGCCCAGTCTTTTCCTGATGGTGGAGGCATGAACGCTGACCTTAACTGAGGCAAGTGAGGCCTGCAGTTCCTTGGACGTTGTTGTGGGGTCTTTTGTGACCTCTTGGATGAGTCGTCGCTGTTCCATGTCTTCGCCATTTGTGGATAATGGCTCTCACTTTGGTTCGCTGGATTCCCAAAGCTTTGGAAATGGCTTTATAACCCTTTCCAGACTGATAGATCTCAATTACTTTCTTTCTCAATTGTTCCTGAATTTCTTTGGGTCTCGGCATGATGTGTAGCTTTTAAGGATCTTCTGGTGGACCTTACTGTGTCAAGCAGCTCCTATTTAAGTGATGCCTTGATTGTGAACAGGTGTGGCAATAATCAGGCCTGGGTGTGGCTAGAGAAATTGAACTCAGGTGTGGACAACCACAGTTATAGTATGTTTTAACAAGGGGGGCAATCACTTTTTCACATAGGGCCATGATGGTTTGGATTTTTTTTCACCTTTAATAATAAACACCTTCATTTACAAATTGCAGTTTGTGTTTACTTGTGTTGTCCTTGACTATTGTTTAAATTGGTTTGATGTTCCGAAACACTTAAGTGTGACAAACATGCAAAGGAACAGGAAATGAGGAAGGGGGCAACCACTTTTTCACACCACTGTATATTACTTGCTTTGTACAAAGGAACACCCAATCGTCAAGACATATCAAAACAGCCATCCTTAGCAATATTCTGAAGGCCAACGATGAGTTATCACTTACAATGAAACAACCACCACAAATCCCTTAGAGCTTGACAAAAAGGTTGTCCTAATTTCAATAACTGCAACATTTGCATTTCTATGATTACATTAGTGAGGTTTTTCTTTTTTGTCCACCTGCACCGTGGTAAACAATATTAGATCATAGACAATATTAAAACCGCATCACAGAACACGATGACTGAAAAGGTTAATAAACTATACAAAGAGGGGAACTAGGACAATGTACTTCTGAGAAGGGAAACATATGGGATGTTTACATTAGACACAGAGAACCCTAGAGATTTAAACACAGCATTTTCATACACGTTTTATTTTTGAGGATCAGTGTGTCACACTGATCTTTATTCAGTATGTGGATATTTCATTTATTTGTATTTTAGTCTTTAATATGTATGGTGTCCAACAGTTCTTTTCCAGTTTTTTTAGTCAGTTGCTTAGGTAAGACAAACACCAACTGGGGCATTTTGTTCCTATTTTAGAATTATTGTATACCATAGTAGATTATAATTTGGTCATGCCTGCTTCACGTGTTTGCCTGATTTGTAAGCCTCAACCTGAGCCTACTTGTGTTTTGATGTCACATCTCTATAGTAGGTCTCTACCAAATGTCCACTTTTTTCCCCTCTCTGTCCTTTCATTTTCTCCCTCTCAATCCTCTTCCCAGCTCATTTTCTCTCCCCAATTCCTTATCCCTGCACTTCACATCCATGATAGGAAGGGGGTGGTATGTTATTATTATTACAGGATGTATATGGCGCCAACAGTTTACGCAGTGCTTTACAATATAAAAAGGAGACAATACAGTTATAATACAATAAAATACAAGAGGATTAAGATGGTCCTGCTTAGAAGAGCTTACAATCTAATAGTTTGGGGCAGGTGGTACAAAGGGTTGTAACTGTGGGGAATGAGCTGATGGAAGTGGTAGAAGATTAGTTGGAGGTGTGATAGGCTTTCCTGAAGAGATGAGATTTCAGGGATCACCTGAAGGTAGCAAGAGTAGGGGATAGCCAGACCGGTGGAGGTAGCCAGTTCCAGAGGATGGGAGAGGCTCTGGAGAAATCCTGGAGATTAGCATGGGAGGAGGAGATGAGAGAGTTTGAGAATAGGAGGGGACGATTTGGGTGATAAATATTTGGGTATGTTGATTAGTAACAGTTAGGCATGTTGACACTACACATGTACCACTGCCGTATTGCACATGCATGAGGGCTCCATGGAGGACTATACCTGCGCAATAGACCAACATGATTGAGCTTTTCACATCCCCAGCAGTTTGCAGAGATTGGGCCGATTAGGATTCAACCATTGCCTTGCAATGGCAATTCCTTTGCTAGACTACTCTGAAAGTATCAGAAACATTAACAGAGCTCTAATTATGTTGAATACTTGTGTACGTGTTGCATCACAATTTTGTGCACTTGAGTATAATATTTATGTTGTTTGCTGCCATAGTATTTCCTATTCTGTATTTTTAGTGCAATATTGAGGGAATATGACATCATGATGATGTGACATCATAGGAGTACTGGTGACATTTTTTAGCTCTATGGAACAGAGGTTCAGTTCTAGATAAAGTTGCTGAGACCCCTATTTCTATACCAATAGTTTGGGAGACCATTATACACAATTAAAGGTTTACAGGCAATGGATGAAGTTACACTTCACAGGGTAATAAATACAATATGCAGCTATGAATGGAGAAATGCTGCAGGGGTTTTGTGACACATTATGGTGTTTTTTTATGCTGCACTGGCTTGTCTGGATTGGTATAGTCGCAAATACATTCGGAGAATGTTTCCACACTTAATAATTATTGTTTAAGCAAGTCTATACTATGTTGCAAATTTCTCAGTTTAGAATTGCAAGGTGTTATTGAATTTTTAGGTTTAAAATCAAGGAGACTTAATGAAGAACAAGGATGCTATAAATGTTATGCCCTGTACACACAATGGGAAATTTCGCCAGCAAAAATCCGATGAGAGCTTTTGGTCGGAAAATGCGACCTTGTGTATGCTCCATCGGACTTTTGCTGGCGAAATTCCAGCCATCAAAAGATTGATTTTTTAGTCGGAAAAAGTTCTGATTGGAAATTCCGATCGTCTGTACCAATTCTGACGCGCAAAATTCCTACGCATGCTCGGAAACAATTCGACGCATGCTCAGAAGCATTGAACTTCATTTTCTCAGCTCATTGTAGAGTTTTACGTCACCGCGTTCTTGACAGTTGAAAGTTCAGAGAACTTTTGTGTGACTGTGTGTACGCAAGCCAAGCTTGAGCGGAATTCCATCGGAAAAACCATCCAAGATTTTTTCCGACGGAAAATGTGTGTACGCGGCATTAGGATACATTCTCCAATTATTGCATATAGTATATATCCAAATATAACACACCATATTTTTGCATAATTTTTACTTTTACACTCTATCTATCTACAGTATCTCACAAAAGTATGTACACCCCTCACATTTTTGTAAATATTTTATTATATCTTTTCATGTGACAACACTGAAGAAATTACTCTTTTCTACAATGCAAAGTAGTGAGTGTACAGCTTGTATAACAGTGTAAATTTGCTGTCCCCTTTAAAATAACTCAAAACACAGCCATTAATGTCTGAACCGCTGGCAACAAAAGTGAGTACACCCCTAAGTGAAAATAGCCAAATTGGGCCCAAAGTGTCAATATTTTGTGTGGCCACCATTATTTTCCAGCACTGCCTTAATCCTCTTGGGAATGGAGTTCAAAAGAGCTTCACAGGTTGTCACTGGAGTTCTCTTCTACTCCTCCATGACGACACCACGGAGCTGGTGGATGTTAGAGACCTTCCGCTCCTCCACCTTCCATTTGAGGATGCCCCACAGATGCTCAATAGGGATTAGGTCCGGAGACATGCTTGGCCAGTTCATCACCTTTACCCTCAGTTACTTTAGCAAGGCAGTGGAGGTGTGTTTGGGGTCCTTATTACGTTAGAATACACCCTGCAGCCCAGTCACTGAAGGGAGGGGATAATGCTCTGCTTCAGAATGTCACAGTACATGTGGACGTAAATAGTTCCCTCAATGAACTGTAGCTCCCCAGTGCTGGCAGCACTCATGCAGGCCCAGACCATGACACTCCCACCACCATGCTTGACTGTAGGCAAGACACAATTATTTGTACTCCTCACCTGGTTGCCGCCACATACACTTGACATCGTTTGAACCAAATAAGTTTATCTTGGTCTCATCAGACCACAGGACATGGTTCCAGTAATCCACATCCTTAGTCTGATTGTCTTCAGCAAACTGTTTGCAGGCTTTCTTGTGCATCATCTTTAGAAGAGGCTTCCTTCTGGGACGACAATTTGATGCAGTGTGTGGCGTATTGTCTGAGCACTGACAGGCTGACCCCCATCCCTTCAACCTCTACAGAAATGCTGGTAGCACTCATACGTCTATTTCCCAAAGACAACCTCTGGATATGATGCTGAGCATGTGCGCTCAACTTCTATGGTCGACCATGACAAGGCCAGTTCTGAGTGAAATCTGTCCTGGCTCGCAGTCTCCCCTGTAATTTATCCCAAAGGTGTTCTATCGAGTTGATGTCAGGACTCTGTGCAGGTCAGTCAAGTTTCTCCACCCCAAACTTGTTCATCCATGTCTTTATGGACCTTGCTTTGTGCACTGGTCCAAATCATTGGGTGGAGGGGGCATTATGGTGTGGGGTTGTTTTTCAGGGGTTGGGCTTGGCTCCTTAGTTCCAGTGAAGGGAACTCTTAAGACGTCAGCATACCAAGACATTTTGGACAATTTCATGCTCTCATCTTTGTGGGAACAGTTTGGGGATGGCCCCATCCTGTTCCAACATGCCTGTGCACAAAGCAAGATCCATAAAGACATGAATGAGTGATTTTGGGGTGGAGGAACTTGACTGGCCTGCACAGAGTGCTGACCTCAACCAGATAGAACACCTTTGGGATGAATTAAAGTGGATACTGCAAGCCAGGCCTTCTCGTCCACACAGTGCCTGACTTCAAAAATGCTCTTCTGAAAGAATGGTCAAACATTCCCATAGACACACTCCTAAACCTTGTGGACGGCCTTCCCAGAAGAGTTGAAGCTCTTATAGCTGCAAAGGGTGGGCCAACTCAATATTGAACCCTACAGACGAAGGCTGGGATTCCATTAAAATTCATGTACTTGTAAAGGCAGGCGCCCCAATACTTTTATCAACATTATGTACCTTGTTTGTAACGAGTGGTTATTAGAGTTCCCAGAAGAGTTGAAGCTGTTATAGTTAGAAAGGGTGGGCCAACTCCATATTGAACCCTACAGACTAAAGGCCCTTCCACGCGATACGAAAATCGGATGGAAAAATTTGTATGACGAGCTGTCTGCCGATCTTCGGATCGTTAGTACGGTGCTTTCGACAGCCGATTTAGCTTTTTTGTCAGACAAAATCTAAATGTGCAGGCTATAAAATGTTTGTCGGATGTGAACTCTAATTTTTGTTTCATTGGTTCTCGTACGAAAATAATCGTAAGAGCAAGACTACACATGCTCAGAAACAAAAGAATACATACAAACCTATTCAACACGTTGCGTCACTTCTGACGTTGTATTCTGTCGTATGAAAATTTTCGTATTGTGAGGAACCGCTTCACTTTCGACATGAGACTAGCATACCACAAAAAAAGAAAAACGTTTGGTCGTTCGAAAAATCTAAACGGGCGTATGAGGCTTTAGACTGGAATGCGATTAAAGTTCATGAGCGTGTAGAGGCAGGCATCCCAATATTTTTGGTAATATAGTGTGCGTGTGTGTAAATATATATATATATATACAATGTATATTCCCCAAGCGGAGCAGAATACTATTTATTTGGAAGTTGTTTTCCTTCCTGTGCTGGAAAAATGAAAAGTTTCTATTTACAAAAATAACATTTCAGAACTGTGCAGGGTCACGCTTGTGGCTCGGATCAGGAAATGAATGGGAATGGGTCACCTTGTCTCCATAATTAAGATCAGCAGTTTCCTTACCCAACACAGGGAAAAAAAATACATACTGGTGTCCATAGCTGTCAGTGGCACCCATTGATTCCTAAGCCTGTTCCTTGACACCTTCAGACTAAAATCAAATAATTTCTGTACACAGCACTCTGTAAATGTATTTTGTATCTATGCTATCTGTTTACGGGGGGAAGAAAACAATTATTTGCATTTCTCCGCCAACCTTAAAAACCTGCATCTATACAACTCTAAACTCATAAATGATCCAAAGAAGACAAAACACTTTGTGAAGAGATGTCCAATTTTGCTGCTACGGGGTAAAAAATTCCTTCCTGATTGGCTAAGGAAATCAGATACTCTATAGCTTGCAAATTCCACAATCATTCTGTACTGAATTGTATTCTTAATGTACAGTCTCCCTTTATATTGTAAAGCACTTGGCAAACTGATAGAACTATATACAGTTGTGCTCTTAAGTTTACATACCCTGCCAGAATTTATGATTTCTTGGCTATTTTTCAAGGAATATGAATGATAACACAAAAACTTTCCTTTCACTTATGGTTCATGTTTGGCTGAAGACATTTATTATCATTCAACTGTTTTTACTCTTTTTAAATCATAATGGCAACAGAAACTACCCAAATGACCCTGATCAAAAGTTTACATACCCCAGTTCTTAATACCGTGTATTGCCCCTATAACATCAATGACAGCTTGAGGTCTTTTGTGGTATTTGTGGATAAGATTCTTTATCTTCTCAGATGGTAAAGTTGCCCATTCCTCTTGGCAAAAAGCCTCCAGTTCCTGTAAATTCGTAGGCTGTCTTGTATGAACTGCACGTTTTGAGATCTCCCCAGAGTGGCTCAATGATATTGAGGTCAGGAGATGAAATGGACACTCCAGAACCTTCACTTTATTCTGCTGTAGCCAATGACAGGTTGACTTGGCCTTGTGTTTTGGATCATTGTCATGGTGGAATGTCCAAGTACGTCCCATGTGCAGATCCCTGGCTGATGAATGCAAATGTTAACATACTGCATTCATCTTGCCAACAACTTTGACCAAATTCCCTGTGCCTTTGTAGCTCACACATCCCCAGTGTGTGAGCTTCCTCCGTACCTTTCATCATAGGCCTTGTTGACTCCTCTCCAAATGTAGCATTTATGGTTGTAGCCAAAAAGCTAAATTTTGGACTCATCATTCCAAATGACTTTGTGCCATAAGGTTTGAGTCTTGTCTCTTTGCTGTTTGGTGTATTGTAAGCGGGATACTTTGTGGCATTTGCCTAGTAATGCCTTTCTTCTGGCGACTCGACCATGCAGTCCATCTTTCTTCAAGTGCCTCCTTATTGTGTATCTTGAAACAGCCACACCACATGTTTTCAGAGAGTTCTGTATTTCACCTGAAGTTATTTGTCGGTTTTTCTTTGCATCCCGAACAATTTTTCTGGAAGTTGTGGCTGGAATTTTGGTTGGTCTACCTGACCGAGGTTTGGTTTCAACAGAGCCCCTCATTTTCCACTTCTTGATTAGAGTTTGAACACTGCTGATTGGCATTCTCAGTTCCTTGGGTATCATTTTACATGCCTTTCCTGTTTTATACAGTTCAATTACCTTTTCCCGCAGATCCTTTGACAATTATTTTGCTTTCCCCATGACTAGAATACAGAAACATCAGTGCAGCACTGGATGAAAGATGCAAGGGTCTGTCAGGAGTCCAGAAATGCATTGAACTTTTATATACACACACACACTAATTACAAGCAAACCGATCACAGGTGAGGATGGTTACCTTTAATAACCATTCAAACTCCTTTGTGTCAACTTCTGTGCATGTTATCAGGCCAAAATCACCAGGGTATGTAAACTTTTGATCAGGGTCATTTGGGTAGTTTCTGTTGTGATTATGATTTAAAAACAGTAAACACAGTTGGTTGATAATAAATGTCTTCAGCCAAACACTAACCATGAGAAAAAAAAAGTTTTCGTGTTATTATTCATATTCTCTGAAAAATGGGCAAGAAATCATAAATTCTGCCAGGGTATGTAAACTTATGAGCACAACTGTAACTCCCGTATAATAATAATAATAATACAGGCTTATAATAATACTCCTCTGATCAATAAACTATGATAAAATTTGATTGGCTGCTCTTGACAATTATAGAAATGTTTTTTATATGATGTACTATATACACTCACCTGCCACTTTATTAGGTACACCTGTTGAATTGCTTAGTAACACAAATGGCTAATCAGCCAATCACATGGCAGCAACTCAATGCATTTCGGCATCTAGAAGTGGTGAAGACAACTTGCTGAAGTTCAAACGAGCATCAGAATGGTGAAGAAAGTGGATTTAAGTGACTTTGAACGTGCCATGGTTGTTGGTGCCAGACGGGCTGGTCTGAGTATTTCAAAAACTGCTGATCTACTGGGATTTTCACACACAACTATCTCTAGGGTTTACAGAGAATGGTCTGAAAAAGAGAAAATATCCAGTGAGCGGCTGTTGTGTGGACGAAAATGCCTTGTTGATGTCAGAGGAGAATGGGCAGACTGGTTTGAGATGATAGAAAGGCAACAGTAACTCTAATAACCACTCGTTACAACCAAGGTACATAATATTGGTAAAAGTATTGGGACGCCTGCCTGAACATGAACTTTAATGGAATCCCAGCCTTAGTCCGTAGGGTTCAATATTGAGTTGGCCCACCATTTGCAGCTATAACAGCTTCAAATCTTCTGGGAAGGCTGTCCACAAGGTTTCGGAGTGTGTCTATAGGAACGTTTGGCCATTTTTCCAGAAGTGCATTTGTGAGGTCAGGCACTGATGTGGACAAGAAGGCCTGGCTCGCAGGCTCTGCTTTAATTCCCAAAGGTGCTCTATCAGGTTGCGGTCAGGACTCTGTGCAGGTTAGTCAAGTTCCTCCATCCCAAATTCATTTCAAATTCATGTCTTTATGGACTTTGCTTTGTGCACTGGTTCAAATCATTTGGTGGAGTGGGGATTATGGTGTGGGGTGGTTTTTCAGGGGTTGGGCTTGGCCCCTTACTTCTAGTGAAGGGAACTCTTTATTTGTCAGCATACCAAGACATTTTGGACAATTTCATGCTCCCAACTTTTTGGGAACAGTTTGGGGATGGCCCCTTCCTGTTCCAACATAACTGCGCACCAGTGCACAAAGCAAGGTCCATAAAGACATGGATGAGCGAGTTTGGGGTGGAAGAACTTGACTGGTCTGCACAGAGTCCTGACCTCAACCCAATAGAACATCTTTGGGATGAATTTGAGTGGAGACTGCGAGCCAGGCCTTCTCGTCCAACATCATGTGCTTCTGGAAGAATGGTCAAACATTCCTTTAGACACACTCCTAAACCTTGTGAAAACCCTTCACAGATATATGTTATAGCCGCAAAAGGTTGGCCAACTCAGTATTGAACTGGGATGCCATTAAAGTTCATGTGCATGTAAAAGCAGATGTCTCAATACTTTTGACAATAACATGTATGTCGAATACCATCTCTGAATTCACAACACATCGAACCTTGAAGCAGATGGACTACAGCAGCAGAAGACCACAGTGGGTGCCACTCCTGTCAACTAAGAACAGGAAACTGAGGATAAAATTCATACAGGCTCACCAAAATTGGACAATAGAAGATTGGAAAAACGTTGTCTGGTCTGATGAGTCCAATTTCAGCTGTGACATTCAGATGGTAGGGTCAGAATTTGTCGCAAACAACATGACAGCATGGATCCATCCTGTCTTGTATCACCGGTTCAGGCTGGTGCTGGTGATGGTGTAATGGGCCAGATAGTACCAACTGAGCATTGTTTAAATGCCACGGCCTACCTGAGTATTGTTGCTGACCATGTCTTCCAGCAGGATAATGCACCATGTCACAAAGCTCAAATCATCTCACCACTGGTTTCTTGAACATGACATGGGTTGGACTTGATGGACTTATGTCTTTTTTCAACTACACCTACTATGTAACTATTTAACTAGGTCACTGTACTACAATGGCCTCCACAGTCACCAGATCTCATCCAATAGAGCACCACACTCACCAGATCTCATCCAATAGAGCACCACACTCACCAGATCTCATCCAATAGAGCACCTTTGGGATGTGGTGGGAGATTCGCATCATGGATGTGTAGCCAACAAATCTGCAGCATCTAGGTAATGCTATCATGTCAATGTGGACCAAAATCTCAGAGAAGGTTTCCAATACCTTGTTGAACCTATTTCACAAATAATTAAGGCGGTTCTGAAGGCAAAGGGTCCAACCCGGTGCTAGCAAGGTGTACCTATTAAAGTGGCCAATGAGTGTATATGGAAAATACATATAAATTGTAACTAAAGGCAAAACTTTTTTTTTTTTTTTTGGATAGAGTAAGGGATTATAACTGACTGCATGTGAGGAAGAGGCCCTTGTCAACATGGGGAGAAGGTGCCTTGCGGGGGGGGGGGGGGGCTTTACTCCCCTCCCCTTGCACGGTATCACCACTGTTGAAAAGCATGTGGCCTAGTATGATACAAGATGCATGCTCAATCCCCCCCCCCTTTCATGACCACCCAGGCTGCATGCCTGGATAAGGGACCGTTTTTTTTTTTAATAAGTATTGTTCCTTTTAAAAAAAAGAGGGTCAAATAGTATGGGGTCCCCTTTGAAATTCATATCTGCCACTATTTGGGCATGCAGCCAAGGTGACCAGTAAAATGAAAGACAGCAAGCCCCCCTCCCCTCCTTCCTGAATCATGGCAGGACACATGCATTTAAACTTTGGGCAGGTACCTGGAAATGGGAGCTGCAAAAGCCTCCCCCTTTCCAAGGTACCTTATCCTCATAATAAGGGGACAAGAGCTTTGTTTCTACATTCATTCCCCAAAGTCCCCAAGAGGATGTGGGAGTTTGTTGCTGGAGGACTAAAATGCTTTGCATCTGTCTATTAAGTTCTTGTGGTAAAATCAAGGAAACTTAGACTTCTGAACTGTATCAATGCTTTACTAAACAGGGAAATATCTGCACATACAAACTGTAGGATGAACAATACAATACAACGTATATCTTACAAAAAATATATGCCTACACATATAAACATGTATAATTTGTACACATTAAGTAAACTAAATGTAGCGGCGGCTCCTGAAGAGCACACGCTATGCGGTTTTTCTAAAATTAAAGTTGCCTAAACTGCAGTTTGGTTTGGGCATAATTATCCAAATTGGGCCTCAGTCTCAGACTGGACTGTGAGATGTTCAGCCTGGCCACAGGGGGCACTGTCTTTTTTGGCAGGCATGGAACTGTGGTCTGGTCAGGCGCTTAGGTTACTCTCTCTCAGAGCCAGCCCAGTGGGAGGGGCGCTCTCGCTGTGCTTCTGGGAGAGGGTACATAAGATGCAGATGTCACGGGGTTTGGGGTTGCGGTCCAGTATGATGTGCTGATTACATGGTCCTGGTCCTCCTGACCAGCCCCCAGGAAGGCTATGGCCTGGGGTGCAGATCCACCTGACTTTAATGTCTTGGAGCTGGATAGCCCAAGGCAAGTAAACTAAAGGAGGATTCTGAGGTGGTTGGGTGCCATCTACAGTTCTGGAGAGACCCAGTGTACTTCAAGCATTCCAGGGGAGGATCCTTTAGAAGAACACCACGCACGGGTTGGTTTTCTTACCAGAGCCTGGAAGGGCTGAAGTAACCGAGAGAATCCGGTCTTGTGGATATCGCCAAGCTGGCTGAAATATCCAGGTATCCTACAAGTGTTTCAAGTTTAGTTTCCCTTCATGTTCTGCAACAACGTCTGTGGCAAAGACTTTGTTCCTGAGTAAGCAATAAGTTGGCTGCTAGGCCTTGTGAGAGAGGGACTATCCAGCTTGAATGATCATCCAGCTGCGAGTGGCTATTCTCTGGATGCAGGCAACATAAAGTTCTTTAATGTTTTGGACTTTGACACTAACAGTACCTGAACTTCCTTTCCCAACCCTCTGATCCCAAGTTGAAAGACTGTTCAATTGTCTGAGTTTCGCAAATAAAATCCATTCAAATGGATCTATTGTCAGTCACAAGTTACTAGGCCATCTACCACGGGAAATCCCCTAGACGTGCAACAAGGAGAACGGAGGATAACGTTAAGCCCAAAAATAACCAGCAGCTCCTTCGGGGGTTAGTGCTACATAAACAATTACTCAACTTAGGGGTCAAGATGTCCTCCATGGTCCTTTGCTCAGTCCAACTCACCAAGTTCTCCCAACCACCATCTGTTGTCCGAACACAAGTTTCTCTCAAACCCTCTCCATGCCCGTCCCACCTATTTCCTGCATACCCCAACTTCCTCTGCTCAGCTCCAAAACCTATCCATCAGGTTTATTTATATATCAATGGAGGAGGAAGGGCCTCTGTAAACATATGCTCTTACCAAACCTAACTATATTATTGCTATCAAGACAATATACAAAATTGGTCATAGTAACACAAGGACTTTTTGGTATCTGAAACACCGATTTTATAATAAGGGGCCACCAGATATCTGACTTCTAAAGGAAAATCTGTGGGTCCAATATTACCCCTTGTTACTCCTTCCCATATAGTTCAAGGTAAATCAACACATCAACACCTTAGACAAAGTTCTTTAATCATGTCCCATGATGTAAAATCATCATCATTCATGTCACCTAGCAATATAGATCCGGCATCAATCACAATGACCAGCTGCCTGGCAATGTCACCCCACACCACTGCTAAATGACAGATCTCCAGCCAGTTTGTATACAAACAGCAGCTGGGGATTTGAAGGGGAGGGGGGGGGACTATCAAAATACAGTCAGTTTTTTGGAGCAGTTCACTAAACTGTGAACAGGTCCATTTCAAGTTTAACCCAAATCTAAACCTCATCCCTTCTAATGAGTCATAATAATATTATTTGAGCAATAATATAACTTCTTAAATCAAAATGATGGTCTATACTTTTGAGTCACAGATACAAAACAAGCACACGTTTAAGAAAATAAATTCCTTATCTCTATGCAAAAAAACATAGAATAGCAATGGCAGAAAAGAGGTCCATCAAGTCTGCCCCATCTTTTTATATTTACACAATTTTTTGTGTTTTTTTTTAACTTCTTAGTCAGAGTATAGATCAATGGTTGTCCCAATCAAGTTTGAATCTATTTACTGTCGCCAACCACCAACTACCCGCTTGACATCGTGACCTCATGTTCTTGATCGTGGCTTCACATTGAAAAAACTGTCCTCCTGGACTTTATTTCCCCCCTTGATGTATTTAAAGGTTTCAGTCATGCCTCCCCCATTCTTTCCTCCAGACTGTAGATATTAAGTTCCTGAAGTCTCTCCTGGTATGTTTTATCCCTCAGAGCTTTCACCATTTTTGTTACCCAGCTTTGGACTTGTTCTATCTTTTCAATCATTTTTTGTAAGGTAGGTCTCCAGAACTGGAAACAGTTATTTAGCTGTGTTTTATTTTTTAGCTGTGTTTTTTAATCACAGTGTTTTTTAGTGCACTTTCATCTTTTCTGGTCAATCTGTATAGCTTTTTTATGTCCCAGACACTATGTTGATGGTTTTCGGGCTTCTCTTATCTACACCAATCCTTATACTGATTTTTTTTTAGCACTTATATTTAGTTCATTTTTATTTCACCGCCATAATGTAATTTTTTTAGATTTGGGTTGAGTTTTCTCTTAATTTCGGATCTGACATCTACCTGTGGGGTTTTAATACTGAGAGTGGAGCCTTCGTTCTCCTACCCACCACCCCTCCTCAGCTCCTGGTTGGAAAATAGTGGACCCTGTGGCTATTCCTTTCTGGAATTTGTTATGAAATATACCTGAAGTATATTGGAAAAAATATTTGATATTTAAAACCATTCGCTGGCTACACCATCATTGATGCGATTTTGCCATCACTTTTAACAATTGTAAGTTGACCTTGTGAGGTCTGACATGCATTGATTTTGATATCTTGATATATACAATACACATAAGTATAAACACATCCCCCAATAGTTTGCTAGGAGACAAAGGTGTGTTAATGAGCACAGTAAACTACAGGGTGAACAACCCAAGCTTTCCAGATCTCATTAATCATCATTCCTTTCACATATATCTGTCCACTGAGTCCCAAGCTGGCAGAGGCCATCATGGCCTCCTTAATACTGTCCATTTCCATTACATAACAGAATTTCTTCCTAAATGCTTGTAGCTCCCTCAAGAGGCTAGCATTCAGTCCCCTCCAAAAGCCTGTGTCCCGGGTGAGTCTGTAACAATGCTTTTTCCGGGAGGGAAGGGATGGCACCTGTAGCAGATCACATGAGCTCCAAGGTCATAGGAGGCACTACTTTGGTGCCCAGCTGCATGAGAATAAGAGGATAGCTCCATGCATGCAACACAGATGGTCACCACATATGAACAGTGCTATATGTAAGTACAGATTGTAACAGTGACAGTTTGACTAGTTCTACATAATGTCGGGCAAGAGCACACTTACTGCAAACGTTTTTGCATTTAAATTATTTTTATATGACTGCCCGGCTCTTCTCTTTACCTATAGAGCCTATTGATGCTTTGCAGTTGGATATTAGGTCATACTCCCCTAATTGCTTATATTATTTACATCAGCAACTAAGGTAAACCATGTGTTTCACTTTTTTTACTTTTATTCACTCACTTTTATATTCATTTATTTTTCGTTTTTTGGTTTGCACTAGCTTTTTCACATCCCGCTTCAGCGGCCCCACATAATTTAATTGATTAATCAATTATTAATTTCTCATCCCATGTAGCTCACTATCACTACCTGGCTCAGCAGAAAAGTTACATTGCTTTTTCACACATTCTATTACACATCACCCATGGAACCAATATTTTGGTGCACGCTACACATTCTTACTTTATATGGGTAATATACACTATGGATCACTTATAGATACTTATTTTTCCATGTGGGATTTTTTTCTTAGTAATAAAAACATATATATACACTCATATATTTGATAACATAATAAAAATTTGCTCATTCATATACTGCACAATAGAACTTTTCTAAATAAATATAAATATTGGAAAGGACATTTATAGCCTGTCTGGCATTGTGTTGGTCTATCAAGGGTTTGATATCTGATTGGAACTTGACATATTGTCTTTAACCTGGGATTATGCTGCAGGTGCTGTCTCTCTTCTGCCTCAGAGGGTATCAAAAGTGTGGCTTCTTGTAAGACCTTTTGGGCTGGACTCCTTCCCCGGAGGGACAGAGATGAGCCATGGAGCTTTCGGGACAATCCAACAGTTTTTATATTTCTGGTTCTGAGATCATACTCACCATTTCCATTTTCAGCGTTAAATATTTTACTATTGTGTGTATACATATAGAAGTGTGTGCACAATGAAATAAATTTGCATATTGAGCTGTTTGATGTATTTCCACAGAATAAACGTTCCCCCTGAAGAAAACCACAACTTAACAGGTCGAAACACGTTGGGTTTATACATGGCTGACATTCTGTAATGTAATGTTTCGCTTTATTGTGTTTACATTGCTGTTATGGAATATGTATTGTTCTGCACAACCAGAGCTCATATTCTAATTAGAATATGACATTGTGTTTTATTTTTTGATATAATAAAGAATTTTTACCAATAGATACTGTTTTTTGAACCGTACACAATTGCTGCTAAAAAAAAAACCCTTGGGGGAACCTTCCCATATTATACTGTTTTGTTTTTCGGGGAGTGCAGCCTCTCTCTTATATGTGTTCTCTCTATAACGTTATTGTTACATAGTTACATAGTTAGTCAGGTTGAAAAAAGGCACTAGTCCATCCAGTTCAACCTTAAAAACAATAAATAAAATAAAAAAAATATCCAATATACCCAATTGTATGCCCACAATTAATCCAGAGGAAGGCAAAAAAAAAAAACCAGCAGAGCATGCTCCAATTTGCTACAGCAGGGGAAAAAAATTCCTTCCTGATCCCCCAAAAGGCAATCAGATTTTCCCTGGATCAACTTTACCTATAAATTTTAGTACCCAGTTATATTATGTACATTCAGGAACGTATTCAGGCCTTTCTTAAAGCAATCTACTGAGCTGGCCATAACCACCTCTGGCGGGAGTCTATTTCACATTTACGCAGCTCTTACTGTGAAGAAACCTTTCCATATTTCAAGATGGAATCTTTTTTCCTCTAGACGTAAAGAGTGCCCCTGTGTCCTCTGGGGTGACCGTACAGAGAATAACTCAACACCAAGTTCACTATATAGACCACTTATATATTTGAACATGTTGATCATATCCCCCCCTTAATCTCCTCTTCTCAGGAGTGAATAAATTCAGTTCCTCTAATCTTTCCTCATAGCTGAGCTCCTCCATGCCTCTTACCAGTTTGGTTGCTCTTCTCTGCACTTTCTCCAGTTCCCCAATATCCTTTTTGAGAACTGGTGCCCAAAACTGAACTGCATATTCCAGATGAGGTCTTATTGTAAATAAGGTCTAACTAAAGATCTATATTGGGCAATCAGGACCTCTTTCCTCCGTGTGATCCTTCTAGTGATGTATCCTAGAATTCTATTCGCTTTTCCCACTGCATGGGCATTTTGCAGCCATCTGAAATAAGTACCTCCAAATATTTTTCCCCTGTAGTGCTGGCCAGCACTATAAACCCGATATTGTAGTCTATCTAGGGATTTTTTTTTCACAGTGTACACTTATTTCATCTACGCAGTATTGAAGCCAAAGCATCACCAACATAACCATGGAGCTAGCATTCTCAAAAGGAGAGCAATGGCAGCCTCCATTATTCTCTCATGACGTTGGGTCCCAAAGCCACTAATTTTCCACCAATGAATATTCAATAAAACCACAATCCTTCAAAAAATGATTTCTGCAATGCCGATGAAAATACGAAACACTGTGATGCTGCCTTATGTGTGAAAGGTTCACTTTAGAGAAACCTTCCCAATTCTGAAATCCTGTGCCTCGCTGCTTGTGAGCATGCCATGCAGAGCATGAATAGAACATGTAATCATGCTGCTTTCTCTCTCTCGCTCTTTTTAAATGTAATATTTAGAAGAGGCAGGCAGCCTCGTGTAGTCAGACATTAGAAAGGTTCCCTAGTGAGGGCTGTATCATTTGGCTAGCTATCTCCATGCAGTCCCTTCTGTAGCCTCTGCCAGATGCCAGGAGCTGATCCCAGCTGCCAGAGGGCTCAGCACAAGGTTAGATTGAGCAGAGTGGGTGGGTTTGACGAAGCCACTCTCTGGAGACTCCACAGAGGGGAAGGAACTAGAAACAACCACTTAATATCTATTTAGAAACAGGGAGCATTTGTGAAAGGCATCCCCATTACTGCTAAAAAGATGCAGATTTGGTGAAATAATCATGTGTATGGCTGCAGGCTATTTCTCAAGTTCCCTGTTCCTTTACAATTGTGAAGGTATTAGAGTAATACACAAAGCAAGGCCAGGCTTATGTTGCTTAGAGGAAGCCCCTAACCACACTCCACCAAGTGCAACAAAAGAAACTTTGAGTTGGGGGAGCTGAACATTGACAGCTCATCTGGAAAAGCCAGAAAACAGAATCCTTTAGGCAGGTTGCAGGGTGTGGAAAGCAAAGCAAATGTGAATGTTAAATTAGCTGAACATTTGCAAGGGAATGATTACAAATAAATCACTGGGCTTCTTCCAGCAGAGGTTTTCCTTTGTTTTAGGTACTAGACAAGACAAAGGGTTAATATGCCCGAGACAAATGCTATTGTGTTGGATGGTTCTCGCCTGTTTTGCAGCAAGATCATATGAAGGCTACTAAGAACAAGGTATATTTACAATACAGGATAGAGGTAGTGCTCCATACATACAGGATACTGGGCTCCAATTGTCATTATGGCATTGGTGAGAGCTATGGAAGGGATTGATGTTCTGCCATCCTGTTACTCAAAGGTACTCAAATGGGCCATGGACATTCATTGAAGCTAAAGGGCAACTATAATGTAATTATATACCTTTGTTCTACAATGAACATATAAGTATTATTGCATGTACATATCTCTTTCCTCCTTCACCTTGTTTGTGTTTTGTGTGTGTGTGTGTTTTGTTGGCTGTGCATTCATGCGTGTTATTTCCAGATAATTTCTCTGTGCTTTTCCTGAAGAAGCGAGGTTTTCCTCACGAAACGCGTCAAGAATGTCAGCACAGATCTTCCAGGTTGATGGTGGATATTACTATTTATTGGAATTTTTTTTTATGCTGATCGATATTCAGTACTACATATATTTTTTGTGGCTTTTTAAAAGGAATGTTAATAAACGTACTTAGATTTTTTACTTATATGTCTGAGGTGTGACTCATTAAAAGTCCCGTGGGCCCAAATATGTTTTTGTATGCAGAACTGGAAACAGTATTCTAAATAAGGTCTAACTAAAGATCTATATTGAGGAATCAGGACCTCCTTCCTCCTGGTGATCCCTCTAGTGTGCATCCTAGAATCATGTGAATTCAGCCAAAAATTTGGGATGAAATTAGACCTGAAATGACCAGGACACACCGGACCCCTGCTGGGAGCTGTACGCGGCAATGGTGTGAACCCAGCCTAAAGCTTCAGGGTTTTTTTTGTTATTATTAAAATAATAAACATGTTAGAGAGTGTTCTCCAGGAAATAGGGCGGGAAGAAATAACTGGGTTATGACCTGTCCACTCGGCTCCTCTCGGCTCATCTCGCAGTTAGGCTTGTGCAATTCGTTTAGTAACGAATCAAAATTCCGAATGTCCGAATAACAAAAAAACGAATAACAACAAATACAAAAGAAATATAAAGAATGGATTCGAATGAATTCGACATGATTCGGTAATTCTTTAAAGATCTAATGAAACAAAAGGTCAACTCAAAGTAAATCTTATAGTCCAATCAGCTAATTAATTTTGTGCCGGAGGTTGGATTACTGGCAAAGTGCATTCCTGAGAACTGAGTTAGAAGGGTGTTGTATTGTATTTGACCCGAGGAGAAGAGACGTTGTCATTGTGTGTGTTAAAAGATTCAATAAACAAACAACTTTCCAAACTACGAATCATTATCAAGAATGTCTATACATACATAAATAGCGAATTTCAACGAATACGAACGAATTAATTTGACTCTTTATGTATAATAACGAATCATTCTGAAAACGTATTAACGTAACATAAGGAATATAACAGAACGAAATTATGTATTTTACGAAAAACAACGAACCGAAACTAAATGAAATTTTCCATTGTGCACAAGTCTACTCGCAGTCCCGCCCCTTGGCCCGGCTCCTATGATGGACACAACACCAGTCCAATGACAGGACGTGAATGCTAGGTGACTGCGAGCGGAGCCGAGCCTAGCCGAGTACACAGTACACTCGGCTCTGTCTATTTCGGTGGCATTCGTTCCCTCCTTCCCCTCCGAGGCAGAGGTTCACCGTATAACACACGTTTTTTTTTTCCCCTGGTTCTAAGGGGGAAAATCATAAATACGGTAAATAGTGTTTTTAGTTTGTGGTGCTCAGATGCAGTGAAGATCCACTTTAAGCAGTGCTGTTGCTCTTTCCGAAAGAGTTGGGGATTTAAAGTTTTTTCTTTAACCACTTCCCGACCAGCGCACAACGATATACGTCGACAGAATGGCACGGGCAGGCATATTGGCGTACAGGTACGTCCAATATTCGATGCCGCCCTGCCATCGGGAGCGCGTCGCCGGCGGCGTGCTCCCGCGCTGGTCGGGACCCCCGTGAGTCCGGTCGCGGGACCCGCAGACTCGATCGCCGCGGGCATCCCCGCGATCGTCTCACGGAGCAGCCGAATGGAGGAAATGCTGTGTAAACAACATTTTTCCATTCTGCCTAGCAACTAGTGACGCTGATCTCTGCTCCATGTGATTGGAGCAGAGATCAGTGTACACTAAATGAAAGCCCAACCCCCCCACAGTTAGTAACACACCCCTAGGAACACTTAACCCCTACACTGCCACCCACTGGTTAACCCTTTCACTGCCAGTGTCATTTACACAGGAATCACTGCATTTATATAGCAGTGATTACTGTATAAATGACAATGGTCCCAAAAATGTGTCAAAAATGTCCGATGGGTCCCCGACAATGTCGCAGTCACAATAAAAATCGCAGATCGCCGCCATTACTAGTAAAAAAAAATAATAAAAAATTATTAATAAAAATGCTATAAAACTATCCCTATTTTGTAAACGCTATAACTTTTGCGCAAACCAATCAATAATCGCTTATTGCGATTTTTTTTACCAAAAATATGTAGAAGAATATGTATCGGCCTAAATTGAGGGAAAAATTTTTTTTTTATATATTTTTGGGGGATATTTATTATAACAAAAAGTAAAAAATAATGCGTTTTTTTCAAAATTGTCGCTCTATTTTTGTTTATAGCGCAAAAATAAAAACCGCAGAGGTGATCAAATACCACCAAAAGAAAGCTCTATTTGTGGGAAAAAAAGGACGTCAATTTTGTTTGGGAGCCACGTCGCACGACCGTGCAATTGTCAGTTAAAGCGACGCAGTGCCGAATCCCAAAAAGTGGTCTGGTCTTTGACCAGCAAAATGGTCCGGTCTGCAAGTGGTTAATAAAAGAAAAACAAGCTTAGCGCCTGTATAGAAGCCTGTAAGCTGATCACAATACAACCCTTTAAAGACCTGGGAAGGTTCGTGTCTTCATATTTTAGAGGGGAAATAAGAATATTTCCTTGGAATACAATTTTTTTCATCTGAATAATTCCAAAATAGTTTATAGCACAAAAACAACTTAATGCTTTAACAATACTGCAAGGATAAATCCTAAATAAACTTTCCAAACTGAATCTTAGCACTGATTTACCACCCCAAGCACTGGGAGTCCATGAAGCTGACATACTATATTGTACACACTTAAAGATATTACAATATAGTAGTTCTCTCAATAAAAAAATTGATAAGGGAACCATGCAGGTCATTGTGTTTGTGTCCACAAGTTGTGATTGGCAAAGGATCTACAAGGCTAGATAGCGAGGTTGACTTAGGAATCACACTGGAGGTCATGTTTTTTTTTGTTTTGTTTTTTAACAAATATGTTTTTTAACCACTTGCTTACTGGGCACTTACCCTCCCCCCCCCCCCCCCCTTCCTGCCCAGGCCAATTTTCAGTTTTCAGTGCTCTCACACTATGAATGGCAATTGCGCGGTCATGCAACGCTGTACCCAAATGATATTTTTATCAATTTTTTTTCACTCAAATAGAGCTTTCATTGGTGCTATTTAATCACGGTTGGTTTTTTTTATTTTTTACAAAAGAAGAAACAAAAATACATACATACATTTTGGAAAAAAAATAAAAAAAACTGTCATAGGTTGATATACAATTTTGAACACAGGTCATTTTTCTCCTTCATTGATGTGCGCTGATGAGGCTGCACTGATAAGGCGGTACTGATGGTGAATGATAGGTGTCATTGATGGGCACTGAGAGGTGGCACTGATAGGTGGCACTGATGGGCACTGATGATCACTAATGTGTTGCACTGATGGGCACTGGTAGGCACTGGTAGGTGACACTTATAGACAGCACTGATCGAAGGCACTGATGATGAGACACTGATGGGTATTGATTGGCAGCACTGGTGGGCATTGATAGGTGGCAGCATTGCGCAAAGGTAGGTGGCACTGTGGGCACTGGTGGGTACTGATAGGTGGCACTGGCAGGTGGCACCAGTGGGCACAGATGAGGCAGCTGAAGCTCTCTGTGTGAGGGACTGATGTCCCTCTGACAGAAGCCCGTGATCAGGTTTTTTCTTCCTTGCACTGAGAGCGTGAGGGGAGAAAAATATTACCGATCTCCTGTTTACATCACGTGATCAGCTGTCATTGGCCCCTTACTCCAATCTGTGATCAACCGAGTCTCATAGACTGACCTGACCATGTTGAATCTGAAAGCCCCATTTAGAATAAAGGGGACCCTGGATATCTGCCCCATCCAAGTGAATGAATACGGGATATATAGTACCGCTTGTTCCTTATTCACTAAAACAAATGTAATAAACACATACACATTGCAGAAAAAGTATTTTAATAAAAAATAGTACCACAATGTAAATCTAACATCAATTGCTTCATCCAGCAATGTAGATCAATCAACCATCACAATAAACAATGCCCCGATGACACAAACTTAACCTGCAAAGGTCATTCCTCACCTGCACAACTCTTGCCACAAGCGACAGTTGTACTGCTGAAATATAAACAGTACACTTGTGGAGATATACCAAATACCAAAGTCATTGACCAAATACTGTATGATCATCACCAAATTTGGTCAATGACGTCAGCCAGGGTGTCATGACAGCCTGAGGTTCACTCGGGTTGTCAGACTGCCAAAATCAGGCCATTTTGTTCACCCCTTTCAGCAAACTGCATGGAGCTCTGGTTTGGGTTGAACTCATGGTCAACCCGAACCCGAATCCTATCCTTGCTTGATACTTACACCGGGATATAGAGCCCTCTCAGATTCCTACCACAGATCCCATTGATGCTGACATTGATATAGAGTTTACTCACCACTGAGGACAGCCCAGAAATTATATGGAATGGCTTTCTTCTGCCAAACTGGTGGTTCATTGAAGTTGTGCATTGAATTCTGGTCAAGGTACAATCACTGTAGCAGATTAAAGGGGTATATATGGGATCTGTTAGCAAGGGACCATATGGAGCTTATACAGCTATTGCCCTGCTTTCACTTGCAACATCACGTTTTTTTAAATTGCAAAACTGTAATTATGTGTCCTCAAATTGTGTATATCTAGTGACAATCACACGCATGTGTTAAATATTGCTCAGCCTGTGTATGTCTACAGTCTTGGGTAGAAGAAATAGCTTTGTAGCATGACTTTAGTTGATTTTAAACACTTATCAAATTAATACAAATTTGCAGCTTTATTTATTTTTTTCATTTATATAGCACCAATATTCTCCAGAGAGCTTTACAGAGAACACTGAACCATTCATATTGGTCCCTACCCCTAAAGTACATACTAGGATTATGTTGGGTGGAATCCATTAAACCAGACATTATGGAAACTGGAACACCTCATGGCAACTAGAGTTGATCTTAACATTTGCAAAGCATTAGATTTGGATTCAGTTTCATTAATTTGGATGCACTGTGCCAAATTCAAAATTCATTGTTATTACTGGCAGTTTGGGTTCCCAAACGGCTTAAGCTGCTTATGCTTATATCTGCTTCTGCTATTGCCTGGGCACCCATAACTTGACCGCCAGTGCCACTAGATCCAAGCTTTCAGGGCTTCTAGGAGCTGCTGATTTTCTTTTTTTAATTCACCCAATTGCATAGAAATTTTTTTTCACTCATTATTTCCTCAGGTAGGGATGCCAAAAACCTCCCTATACATTCTGCACAATTCTGCATAATTTTCTGCTGTGTAATGCACACCGTTTGGAACTTGGTTTGGATTCCCAGTGACTTTAATAGGACTTAATTTATTTTTTTTTTAATTATGAAATATGCAGATTTAAGAAAAAAATCTTTGGCTGAATTACAATTGATCAAACTATTTTGAAGTTCAATCACCTCTAGTGGAAACATAAACTATATTAACAAAAGTATTGGGACACCTGCCACAGGCACATTAACTTTAATGGCATCCCAGTCTTACCCCTTGTACACACGGTCGGACATTCCGACAACCAAATCCGTTGGATTTTGGCCGACGGATTTTGTCCGAAACTGTTGCGTACACACAGTCAGACAAAGTTGTCAGAAAATCCGATCGTACTTAACGTGATGACTTTATTTCATTAGGACGGGACTACGTTCAGTCTAGTAGCCAATAGCTTTGGTCTAGGAATTTGATCTGAGCATGCGTGGCACTTTGTCCGATCTGAATTCTCTACACACAATCGGACAAAGTCCGAACGGATCATGTTGTTGGAAAATTTTATAGCCCAGCTGGAAAACTTGGTCTGTCGGATACTCCGATGGAAACAGTCCGATGGAGCCCACACACTGTCGGATTATCCAACAACACGGTCCTATCGGACATTGTCCATCGGAATGTCCAACTGTGTGTACGAGGGCTTAGTCCGTAGAGTTCAAAATTGAGTTGGCCTACCCTTTGCAGCTATAGCAGCTTCAACTCTTCTCGGGAAGCTGTCCACAAGGTTTAGGAGTGTGTCTATGGGAATGTTTGACCATTCTTCCAGAAGCGCATTTGTGAGGTCAGGCACTGATTTGGACGAGGGAGCCTGGCTCACAGTCTGGGCTCTAATTCATCCCAAAGGTGTTCTATCTGGTAGAGGTCAGGCCAGTCAAGTTCCTTCACCCCAAACTCACTCATCTATGTATTTATGGACCTTGCTTTGTGCACTGGTCCAAATAATTTGGTGGTGGGGGGGGGGGGGGGTCTTAGCCCGCGTACACACGGTCGGAAATTCCGACCACAAAATCTGTCTGATTTTTTCAGACGGATTTTATCTGAAACTGCTGTTGCATACACACGGTTGGACAAAGTTGTCGGAAAATCCCATAGTTCAGAACGTGATGACGTTCTTTCGCTTCCGATGGGACTACGTTGCGGCTAGTAGCGAATAGCTTTGGTCTAGTAATTTGATCATGCGGGGCATTTTGTTCAATAGGAATTCTCTACAAACGATCGGAAAAAGTCAGATCAGATTTTTTGTCGGAAAATTTGAGATCCTGCTCTCAAATTTTTTCCGTCTGGATTTCCGATGGAAAAAGTCCGATAGAGCCCACACACAATCAGACTTTCCAAAAATATAATCCGATCGAACCTTTTCCATCTGAATTTCCGACCGTGTGTATAGGGCATTAGTCATCAGCATAATTTCATGCTCCCAACTTTCTGGGAAAAGTTTGGCCCTTCCTGTTCATACATGATTGCACACCAATGCACAAAGCAAGTTCATTAAGACATGGATGAATGAATTTGGGGTGAAGGAACTTGACGTTCCTCCATAGAGCCCTGGCCTCAACACAATAGAACACCTTTGGGATGAATTAGAGCGGACACTGCGAGCCAGGCCTTCTCACCAACATCCATGCCTGACCTCACAAATGCGCTTCTGGAAGAATAGTCAAACATTCCCATAGACACACTCCTAAACCTTATGGACAGCCTTTCCAGAAGAGTTGAAGCTGTTTTAGCTGCAAAGGGAGGGCCAACTCAATATTGAACCCTATGGACTAAGATTGGGATGCCACTAAAGTTCATGTGCCTGTGAAGGCAGACAATACTTTTGTTAGTTTAGTGTATACAGCCAAGATTTTTGGGAAAATCAAACCAGCTTCAGCACTGCACAGCAAGAGTGTCAACTACACTAGACTCAGGGCCAGTTGGTGGTCCATCATTGACTGTTTCTCGACTGTGCGAATCAACCAAAGTGTATTTTCTATAAGGAGGTATCAGCATCTGTAAAGAGGAATCACCAGGGAGGTAAATATAAACCCAAGAAGAGGGGACCAAAACAACTAGTATCAACAACCTATCAAGAATCTGTAAACAGATATTTCGAAAACCTTTAAGGTTTTCGAAAACCTTTAAGACCATGTAAAGCCAAACTTCTCTTGTTGAAATGTGAATATAAATTGGCCTGTTGTGGAAAGGCATAGCTGTATATGACGTAACACAATATGATGATCTAATTCAGTGGGTTTTTTTTTCCATTCAGTTTTATTTGGCTAAAATTTTGGAACACATTTACAAAAGTTTTTTTAATTTGTGTTGAAGACTAAAAGCACATCATTGTTATCAGCAGCTGTGAGGTTGAATCAATTATGAAAGTCAAATGTAGCGAGATAAAAATTCACCGGTCTCAAAACGAGCTTAGGGTTCATTTATCTAAGGGTCTCCAGCAAGAACTGTCTGTATTTGAATTTAGCAACCACCTGAAGCTCAAACCTTCATTTTTTAACTGTCATTTTTCAGCGCAGACTTCAACTTGATGTAGGCAAAGTAGACAGTTCTAACGAACTGATAAATGAGTCACATATTTAAAGTGAATCTTACTCAAGGTTGAACTTTTAAAAATAAAATTCCTGTTACCTTTAAACCTGAACTCTGGGCACAAAAACTTTATTTTAAAGAGGAGCTCCATTCTCCCTCAAAAAATGTAAAAGTCAGCAGCTACAAATATTGTAGTTTCTGACTTTTAACCACTTTCAGACCGGACCAATTTGCTGGTCAAAGACCAGACCACTTTTTGCGAATCCGGCACTGCGTCGCTTTAACTGACAATTGCGCGGTCGTGCGACGTGGCTCCCAAACAAAATTAACGTCCTTTTTTCCCCACAAATAGAGCTTTCTTTTGGTGGTATTTGATCACCCCTGCGGTTTTTATTTTTTGCGCTATAAACAAAAATAGAGCGATAATTTTGAAAAAAACGCATTATTTTTTACTTTTTGTAATAATAAATATTCCCCAAAAATATATAAAAAAACATTTTTTTCCCTCAGTTTAGGCCGATACGTATTCTTCCACATATTTTTGGTAAAAAAAATCGCAATAAGCGATTATTGATTGGTTTGCGCAAAAGTTATAGCGTTTATAAAATAGGGATAGTTTTATAGCATTTTTATTAATAATTTTTTATTATTTTTTTTTTTACTAGTAATGGCGGCGATCTGCGATTTTTATTGTGACTGCGACATTGTGGGGGACCCATCGGACATTTTTGACACATTTTTGGGACCATTGTCATTTATACAGTAATCACTGCTATATAAATGCAGTGATTCCTGTGTAAATGACACTGGCAGTGAAAGGGTTAACCAGTGGGTGGCAGTGTAGGGGTTAAGTGTTCCTAGGGGTGTGTTACTAACTGTGGGGGGGTTGGGCTTTCATTTAGTGTACACTGATCTCTGCTCCAATCACATGGAGCAGAGATCAGCGTCACTAGTTGCTAGGCAGAATGGAAAAATGTTGTTTATACAGCATTTCCTCCATTCGGCCGCTCCGTGAGACGATCGCGGGGATGCCCGCGGCGATCGAGTCCGCGGGTCCCGCGACCGGACTCACGGGGGTCCCGACCAGCGCGGGAGCGCGCCGCCGGCGGCGCGCTCCCGATGGCACGACGGCAACGAATATTGGACGTACATGTACGCCAATATGCCTGCCCGTGCCATTCTGTCGACGTACATCGTCGTGCGCTGGTCGGGAAGTGGTTAATACAAGGACACTTACCTGTCCAGATAGCTAGTGATTTTGGCAACCAAGCCTATTCTTCAATCGGCTTCGGGTGCAGGCGCCATCTTAGGTAAGGGAAACAGGCAGTGAAGTCCTCTGGCTTCACAACTGGTTTCTCATGCTGCGTACACACGACCGGACTTTTCGACGGACTAGGTCAGACGGTCTTCACGATGGACTTTCGGCAGAGGTCCGACGGACTTTCTGAACGAACAGACTTGGCCCCACATGACCGGACTAAGTCCGTTCGAAAGTCCGTTCATTTTGAACGTGATGACGTAAACGGGACTAAACAAGGAAGTTCAATAGCTAATAGCTGTCCTTGCGTCTTATTTGGTCCGTCGGACTAGCACACAGACGAACGGTTTTCCGTTGGATAGATTTGAAACATGTTCTGTTTCTATGTCTGTTGGGTTTTGTTTTTTAAATGGTCGGACTAACCCACACACGATCGGATTGTCCGACGGACTGATCCCGTCAGACCTAGTCTGCCGGAAAGTCCGGTCGTGTGTATGTGGCATTACTGCACTTGCTCAAGTCGCATTGTGTTTTGTGAATGGTCCCACAGTCTTCTGGGACCTGTATTTGTCCCAGAAGGCTGCGGAGGGAAGAAGGAGGGGGCCAAACATCCTCATAGAACGCTGCAGTGATCTGACCGGGAAGTGGGAGCTGGTACTGGTTTTGACAGTGGCAGAGGATGGGGGGAGGGTGCAAACAAGTGGAGCTTCCCTTTTTGGGTGGAGCTCTGCTTTAAATATTTTTCTCAATAACAACAAAGGATATGAATCGACTTTGTGCACACAATTTGCCATTGCAACCCCAGATATTGCCTTATAAAAGTAGCAGTGGCAACATCACTGTGCTGTCCATAGCTTGCAGTGGGCACAGCTGTGTGAGGGACTCAGCAGGCTCCACCCACTACAGGCTGCATGTAGAAAACTACCGGAGGGGGTGGAGACAAGATCGGTCCCCCTGCACAAGGAGGGAGAGCAGCAGTGAGCGGTCTTTATTACAGGAAGCTCCTCACACTGGATTACTGCACAGAGCTGGAAGAAATACACAAAGCACACCAAGATTCAAGGAAGAATACATATGACTCTTGTATTTAAACAATATATGCTTATCCTGGACTTTAGCTTTAACTAGTTAGAAAAGCCTCTTCTAACACATGTCCGCTGACACCCGCCATACTGCTGCCATGCGATACAATCCAATCCCCTAAAAACAGACAGATGGTGGTCAGTGGCCACTTGTGCTCTGGCCGGGGGGGGGGGGGGCAGCAAACAAACCACCAGACCCGCCGCCCCCCATGGGTAGTACTCACACGGTCATCTTCCAGGTCTCCCTGTACATTCTCCCCGCCCCCAGTACCGGCGAAAACACTTCTCTTCTTGGTCAATTGCGCTCCTCTCGCTTCCTGATTGGCCGGGAGGAGAGGCAAGAAGACGATAGTGAAAGATAATTTGTTTTTGTCCCACAACGGGGTGGGCTTAGGGTGCAGTACTCTGTGCCCCGAGCCCACCTTTTTTTGAAGCCAATTAGAGCTTCAGGCTCTAATCACGTGCTTCAAAAAAAAAACCTACATGTAAATTAGGGGTTTTTAAGCACGGAAGGGGGGGTGGCGCCCATACGCCCTGCATGAGCGGCCACCGCTGATTGTGGTCCTATTTTCCATCTAGATGGTATCGGATGGAAATGGACAGGCCGACCATTTCCATGCAATAGCCCCATAGAGGAGAGCAGGACTGTGTCCTGTGACCTGTCATCTGGTGGATCGGATCAGATGTCATCAGATGGAAATGGACAGGCAGTCCGTTTCCATCCAATAACCCCATAGAGCAGAGAGAGACTGTGTCCGTGTCGGCTCTCCATAGCAGGATGGACACGGACCTATTATCCACCAGCTCAGCGTGGATCAGAGGAAAGATCCCTCCCCTCCACTGAGCAAGCAGATTCCACTTATCGGAGGCACCCGTGTGAAAAGGGCCTAACGGAACAGATTACTTGATATACAAATAACCGCTTGGCAATTGACACATCAGTATATAAAAATATGGCACAGCAAGCATGTGCAGATATGAAGGTCGCGTTAAAAGATTTTTCCAGGTAAATCTTACACTAAGCACAGAATGGGGGATCTTTGAATACACAATACCTTCCTTTTAATGTTCCCTCAAAAAGAAAAAAATAAATCTAAGGCCATTTCAGTTTAACCCTGTGAAAGCCTGGTGGGAATGCCAGTCAAAGCGGAGCAGGAGTTAAATTGATCGAGCTGTCACCGGGATGGCTGGGTGATGTGTGCACACTGTCACATTACAATCTAGCTCTAGGCTGCAAAAGTAAGAAAAAAAAAATGATGTGTGGTTTCAAAAGAGATTGTGCTCTTAAAACACAACAACTCTCAGAAGCAAAACGGAGAAGGGAATTTCCCGGCATATACAATGGAAGGCTGCACGGTGCCAGCGTTGCTCTGCTGTCACCTCAAAGTCTCTCACTTGCTGTAGCACAAAGCAGCTTTCAGATGCAACATCACAGCACAAATTTAAGTGCCTGGAGAGCAACAGTAACACATGGAATATGGGAGTGCAGCAGCTTTCTGCCGGATGACAGAACCTTTTTTTTTTCGGGGTGTGAGGGACGGTTTGTTTTCAGTTTCTGGTCCTTACAGTAAATAGAAAAGACTTTGATAAATAGTGTCAGGTACAGACGCACCGCGGCGATTTCCTGAAAAATTGAAAGATTTACCCTTGACTAGATAGTAGGTATTTCCTTTAACCAACATTGCACGGACTCCAATATTTATTTTAAAGAAACCCTGTCACCAATTCAGAAAAGTGCAGGTAAAAGCACAGCAAAATCAAGTTTTTGAATTTTTTTGCATTTCCATAAACTTTTTTTTTGTTTTATTTAATTTAAAAATTGTCTTTAAAATTGCTATCATGTCTATGACACACTATGATTTGTGTTGATTAAGCACCTCAATGCTGGGTAACTTTCACCCCCTTCCTGCCCAGGCCATTTTTCAGGTTTCATTGCTGTCGCATTTTGAATAACCATCAGTCATGCAACACTGTACCCAAATTAATTGTTTTTACCGTTTTCTTCAAACACATAGAGCTTTCTTTTGGTGGTATTTAATCACTGCTGGGATTTTTATTTTTTGTTTAAAAAAAAAAGAAAAAAGACCGCTAATTTAGAAAAAAAACACGTTTTTTTTTGTTTTTTTTTACCGTTAGATTTTGTAAATAAGTCATTTTTACCCTTCACTGATGTATGCTGATGAGGCTGCACTGATGGGCACTGATGAGGCTGCATTTATGGGCACTGATGAGGTGGCACTTACTGGCACTGATTAGGTGGCACTGATGAGGAGGGGCTAATATGCCGCACTGATGGGCACTGATAGGTGGCACTGATATGCAGCACTGACCAGCACTGATGGGAGGCACTGGTGGGCATTTATAGGTGGCACTGGTGGGCTCTGATAAGCGGCAGAGTTGGGCCCTGATGGACATCACTGGTGGGCACTGATAGGCAGCACAGATAGGCAGCACTGATGGGAACTGATGGGAGGCACTGATGGGCAGTGATGGTCGGTACTGATGGGCAATAATGGGAGGCACTGATGGGCATTAATGGACAGCACTGATGAGCAGGCACTGATGGGCACTGAACGGGATCACTTATGGTCACTGCATGGTGGCACTTATGGGCACTGATTTGTGGCACTGATTGGGCTTTCCTGTAATCAGAGCACTGATGATCAGTGCCCTAATTACCTCCTCAGGTCTCCCCTGCGAGTAGATGCCGCTGATTGACATTCCTCGATACACACTCAGTGTCAGTGTGAGGTGAGGAGAGCAGATTCATGGCACTTCCGTACATGTGACCGACTGTGATTGGACACAGTCAATCACACGGTTAAAGAGCCATGGCCACGACTCTTTACAGAGATCGGGGTTGCGCCGTGTCCCAGCAACATCATATGACGTCCACCCAGAACGAGAGCTTTGCCATCCCTCTGGCATTTGACCGTGGGCGGGCGGCAAGTGGTTACTATAAATTTCAAGTATTGAATAATATATGCACTATGAGGTCTATTTTTTATTTTTGAGTTTTCTACTAATGTTTTCTTTATTGTATACAGCAAGTAAAATAAGTACTGAATACGTCCTCAATTTACATTACATTTTTATCCCATGTCGGTAACAGCCCATGCAATCCATACATACAAAGAAACCAACACAAATAAGTTCAGAAATTAAGTTATGTATAATAAAAATGGAATGACACATGGAAAAAAGTATTGAACACACTAAATGAAACTTATTTTATACTTCAAATAAAATCCTTTGCTGGTAATGACAGCTTCATGATGCCTCCTGTATGGAGAAACTAGCCCCATGCATTGCTCAGGTTCCGTGGGCCACTTCTATGAACACTGATCTTTAGTTCTTTCCATAGATTTTCTATTGGATTCAAGCCAGGTAATTGGTTGGGCCATTCTAGCAGTTTTCTGTTCTTTTCTTTGAAACCAATTGAGAGTTTCCTTGGCTTTGTGTTTGAGATCTTTTGTTACTCAAATTTCCACCCTCTTTTCATCTTCACCGTCCTGGTAGATGGCAGCAGATTTTTATCAAAAATGTCTTGGTACATTTTTACATTCATACTTCCTTCAATCTCTCCCTACTAAGCACCAGGACCACAAATCTGCCCCCACTAAGTACCAATATCCCCCATCTCTCCCTACTAAGCACCAGGACACCCCCCACCTCTCACCACTAAGCACCAAGACACCCTATCTCCCCCACTTAGCACCAAGATCCCTCTCTTCCCCACAAAGCACCAAGACCCCTCGTCTGCCTCCATTAAGCACCAGGACCCCATCTCTCCCCACTAAGCACCAGGACCCCCTAGCCTCCCTCACTAAGCACTAAGACCACCCACCTCCCCCCACTAAGAACCAAGACCACCCACCTCCCCCCACTAAGCACCAGGACCCCTCATCTCTCCACATTAAGCACCAGGACCCCCATCTCTCTCCACTAAGCACCAGGATCTCCTATCTCCCCCCACTAAGCACCAAGACCCACATCTCTCCCCACTAAGTACCAGGACCCCCATCTCTCACCACTAAGCACCAAGACCCCCCATCCTGTTGTTACAGGTAAATAACATGTTAAATATGTGTTGGGGTACATATAATTTATGGTAATGTTTGTTTTAGAAAAGAATGGTCTTGCAACAGTGTCCTTTTAATTATATTTTGTATAGGCATTTTTTTTAATTATAAAAAAAATGTAATATATGATATATGGGGTCATCTCAGGAGTAAATCATCCTGGACTGCATCCTGGACAGCTTGGCTCAATTTCTCTTTTAAAAAAACTGTTAGGTCACAGGGGATATGGCAGTCAGAAGATCCAAAGTCCAAAATATAGTTTATTCTTTAGTCACAGGGGATATGACAGTCGGAAGATCCAAAGTCCAAAAATATATTTTATTTTCTTACAAAAAAATCTTTTCATGAACTTGAAGTTGTATAGGCCAAGTATGCACGTTTAAGCACTGAACAGACAGCCATGGTGCCAGCCTTATATCAGTGACTGTCCAGGAAAATCCATTCCCAGCATCTGATTTTTCCCAAAGGAATGTTTGTCTGCTTGTATCTGAGGATACATGGACATCGGTGTTGCCAACCGTCAGTAAAAAATGGTCACTTTTCTCCTGCCATTAAATGGCAGTGACAGGAAAAGTTTGGCAGTAAAAAATATGGTTATGATTCTTGGCCGAGACCATCCAAGTACCTGCTACAGTTGATTTGGGCAGTGCCGGCGGAGGCAGTGCCTGAGCGTGTCGTATGAAGTCATGCTGCAAGGGAGCCGAGTGGCACGACCGGAGCCTCGTGTACGGATCTGCAGGACGGGAGCAAGGCAAGCTGGGAACGGGACTGTCAGTGCTGTATGGACTGGAGTGGACTAAAGGGACCGGATAGCGTGGAAAGAGGCTGTCACTGCGACTCAGGAAGGGACTTGTCATGTTGTATCGAAAATAAAATAAGAAATATGTTTTTTGCCTTAATATCTACCTTAAATCAAATAACTAATTATATATTGTACTTATTTGTAGCCCAAATACTGAAATTTGCACTTAAAACTGTAACTTTGTAACTTTTGGAAATGCCAGTAAAAACTTGGCTGTGCCAGTAAATTTTGGGTGTTGTGTCTGTAAATTTCAATCTGGTAGGTTGGCAACACTGATAGACATGTCCATAGACGTTAGATTGTTACAGTAGCTATCTGTTAGTGGATAGATAGGGGAAAAGTCATCTCATGTCTATGTGTAGATGAAGGCTAATCAGGTAAGATCATCAATACAGAATGGGAAGACTTTAGTCTAATCATCTCTATTTAGTGAAGTTACTTAAGGAGTAACTTCACTATAACCTACATTCCTTTAAAATGACCAATCAGATGCAGCGGAAAATACTACTATTAATAATACCCATGAACACCCATGAACACAGGGTGGGAGCAAAATAAATCAGATTTTAAGCATCTTTAGTGTTAAACTTGACGTTTCTTTTAAATACACTTTAATATTTGAATTAGACAGGCTTTCCCCACTGTTTATAACTACGAAAGCTCATCGCCAGGAAAACTCTTCCAAACTAGAGTCCCCTCTAACACCAGGTTCCCTATCAGAGTACCCCTTGCATCACCAGTCCCCATCAGAGTACCCCTTTATTCAGGGTCCCCATGAGAGTACCCAGTAGACCAGGTGTCCATATCAGAGTACCCCTTACAACAGGGTATCCATCATAGTATCTCCTAAATCAGGGTTCAGATCAGAGTAACACTTACATCAGGGTCCCCATCTGAGTACCCCTTACATCTATTATCTCCATTAGAGTACCGTTTACATTAATTGTCCTCATTAGAGTTCCGCTTACATTAATTGTCCCCATCAGAGAGCCTCATGGATCAGTGGATGCACTCCCAAATACCGGGGGGGGGGGAATTACAATTTGGGAGGGCACAGCCCACCCCAGTACCCCTCTGAATCTGGGCTTGCTCCCTGGTGAATAAGATGTTTCCCCTTGAGTTTAAGAAGATTCCATCAAAGAGGTTCTCACCACTGTGTCCTTAAAATTTCAAGCTGGGCTTGGATGCAGCTTTGGGCCATCAATCTCCAACTACACACATTCACTGAGCTAAGGAAAATGGAAAGCTCCCCACTGGAGCCACAGACAGCAATCAAAACCCTAAAGAGGCTCTAATTCTTTCCCACTATATCCTAAGAAAAACAGAAAGTGAGCCTGAGCCCAGTCTTACTTATCAAAATTTAGCATCTATGATGGGGCTGGCACATAACTTCCTAGTATGTATCCAGCAAAGTTAACACCTACTCACCGTTCCTCCCTCCATTCAGAAGCCAGGAGCTTAAAGTAAAAGTCCACCCTAACACTAAATTCTTTAACTCTACTGCATCCACAATCTAAAACTAACCTATCTAGCCCTGTAAACCAAACAACATTGCTATACATACCTTTTTTGAAGCAGCTCCGGTCTGTTCCCACGCTGAGCTATCTTCTCTGTGGAGTCTTGTGTAGAGGAGGCAGCAACAATGGAAGCTCCATGGTAACTCTATGGGTGATGTCACTTTCTATTCATTTCCCAGCCGTTGTCGGCTGTCTCCTCTGCAGAGCTTCCGTCGCTAGAGACCAGACCGGAGCGGCTTCAGAAAACGTATGTATTGCTAATTCTTCTTTACAGGGCTAGACAGGTTAGTCTACTTTAGGTAAAATACCCCAAATGTCCAGATATAGGTAAGCATGAAACCCGCTCCCTCTCTTCCATGTGACAGCTCTAGGTGCCTTGTGATTGCTCCAGCACTGTTATATGTGGCCAAGGACATCCATAGACGTTGAGAGTTGAAACAAATCAGTTTTGAGACTACACAATGGGTGTTGATTTACTAAAATTGGATAGTGCAAAATCTGGTGCAACACTGCACAGAAACCAATCAACTTTTTTTTAGTTAAAGGCTTGTTGTCAAAACTAAATTGAACAAGCTGAAGTTAGAAGCTAATTGGCTACAATGCGCAGTTGCACCAGATTCAGAGTGCCTCAGTGTTAGTAAATCTCACCCATGAATGCCTGTCACACATGCCACCCAAATTTTAGTTGTGCCCCCCCATATCTCTAAGAATGCATCCACTGATCCATGAGGCACTCTGATGGGGACCCTGATGTAAGGGGTAATCTGATAGTGACCATGATGTAAGAGTTGGGGACCTTAATGTTAGAGGTAATCTGATGGGTACCCCAAAGTCGGGGGTACTCTGATGGGGACCCCAGTTTGGCAGGGTTTTCCTGGAGGTGAGCTTTCAAATTCATAAACAGTGTAGGGGAGGGATTAACTAAATCTAGAGCGTGCAAAATCTGGTGCAGCTCTGCATAGAAACCAATCAGCTTCTAGGGTTGATTGTCAAAGCTCAATTGAACAAGCTGACATTGGAAGGTGATTGGCTACCATGCACAGCTGCACCGGATTTTGCACTCTCTGGTGTTAGTAAATCAACCCCAGTTTGTCTAGTGTAGAGAGAGGTTCCAGTGGAAGAGGGACAGTGTAGGGTCCAGCCTCCTGTGTCATCAGCTAGGAGCATCTCCATCTTCAGATATCTTGTTAGAAGCTACCATGCACAGCTGCACCAGATTCTGAGTGCTCCGGATTTAGTAAATCAACCTCAATGTTTGTCCCCAAAGCAGCTAGACGGAGTGGTGCAGAACACAGAAAGGTGAGTACTTATATTAGGGGGGGGGGGGGGGGGGAGAGTTAGGTCACTCTTTCGTGTTTTCCTTCATGGACAAAGGAAAGGGTCACTTTATGCCAAGTGAGCCATCAGATCTTTATTGCGTAGTTTGTGTCATCTGAAAAAGAACAGGATGCGGCAAGTGACATCTTTCTATAATTCATCCATGGAAAAAATCCTTTTAACCTGACATATTTAATGAAGCATGGCAAAACACAATGGTAACATACAGAGTGAAGTAAATGATTACAGTCTAAATTAACTTACTTTACCACAAAAAAAAGTGACCCTTTGCCTAACAGAACTAAAAAACAAATTGCTCATGCTCTAAAGGATATACTGACCCAAAAAATATTTTGGGCTAATTAACGTGGCAATACAGAATGCAAAGTGCTGTATTTTTATAATCATTATTATTATTATTATTATTATTATTAATACATATATTTGAATAAAATGGATTGTGCAGCAATGATACCTGTTCTATGAATTTGTAATAAAAAAATATATATTTTTCTTTAATAGGAGATTAATAGATTATTTCTTATTGGTCTTTCTATTAGTTGCCCCACTTTGCCTATCACAAGGATCCTTGCACTGCTATACCAAATATATACATGATGCAGAACACTCAGAACGTGAGTCATTTTCAGCACTCAATGACACATCTATAGGTTGTGTTTCCCCTATCAATATTTTATAGAAAAGAAAGATGGAAAAAAAAAACAGAAAAAATATAATTCTGCAGTTTTTAGTATACAATATTCTTCATTTATAATTTAACCACAGCCTATATAACCTAATCAGAAAAATAAGGCAAATGATTTTTTTTCCACAACGTCAGAATCAAAAGTCTTCAGAACTAATGAACAGAACAATCACATAGCAATAGAAAAAAAAAAAAAAAAAAGATGAAATAAAGAAAAATGTACGAAGCAAAAAAAAAAAAAAGAAGGTGCGTTTCCTCTTATTTTCCCTTTAATGCTTCATTTTAAACTACCTAATTGTGTTTTTAAGCATCGACTCCCGTAATTTTGCAAGACAAGGCAATCCGGTGAGAAAACATATGGTATGGGATTTTTAAATCACATAGCTGAAGTGCATCATAGACTTATCCGCTGCTTCTGTGTCACAAAAATACACCATAGAATATAGCCAGTCACCCATTAAAGGAAGCAAAGTATTAAAGGGAAAGAAGTTCAGAAATTCAATAATGCATCGGGAATTATTGAAAAGTGGTATCAACTAGGTTCAAGACACATTGAATTGATGTTCCTCTTAGGATAGACAAGTGGCAATTAAATAATTCCAGTTCACTTGTTATTTTACTTGGTAGGCTCTATATGGTATCTCCAGTGTTCCGTTAGTGGAAAGTGCCGGTGGTTTAATGTAAATAATCTTTTCAGCGTACGTCATATCTCAAAAACCTTGTTTTTGCTTAGATTTAGATTTTTATATATGTACCTAGGGGGCCCCATAGAGGCTTAATATATTCTCTCTCTCTCTCTCTATATATATAGGGGTAGATTTACTAAAGCTGGAGCACTTAGAATCTGGTGCAGCTGTGCGTGGTAGCCAATCAGCTTCTATCTTCAGCTTGTTCAATTAAACTTTAGCAATAAAACCTGGAAGCTGATTGGTTCCTATGCAGAAGTGGGCCTGATTTTTCACCCTCCAACTTTAGTAAATAAACCCCATTCCAGTTTAACAGAGCAGCCAAGTGAGTGAATGTGCTTTATGGTTTTTGTGACAGTTTAACTACTTCAGCCCCGGAATATTTTACTCCCTTCCTGACCAGAGCATTTTTTTGCGATTCGGCACTGCCTCACTTTAACTGACAATTGCGCTGTCGTGCGACGTTGTACCAAAACAAAATTGACATCCTTTTCTTCCCCACAAATATAGGCATACCCCACTTTTAAGTACACAATGGGGTTTATTTACTAAAGCTGAAAAGTGCAAAATCAGGCTCACTTCTGTATAGAAACCAATGAGCTTCTAACCCCAGCTTGTTCAATTAAGCTTTTGTAATAAAACATGGAAGCTCATTGGTTTCTATACAGAAGTGAGGCTGATTTTGCACTTTTCAGCTTTAGTAAATAAACTCCATTGTGTACTTAAAAGTGGGGTATGCCTGTAGAGCTTTCTTTTAGCATATTTAATCATTGTTTTTAATTTTTTGCGCTATACAAAACAAAAAAAGAGCGCCAATTTTGAAAAAAAAAAGAAATATTTTTTACTTTTTGCTAAAATAAATATCCCCCAAAAATATCTAAAAAAACGAATTTCTTTCTCAGTTTAGGCCGATATGTATTCTTCTACATATTTTTGGTAAAAAAAAATCACAATAAGCGTATATCCATTGGTTTGCGCAAAAGTTATAGCATCCACCAAATAGGGGATAGATTAATGGCATTTTTATTATTATTTTTTTATTATTAATTGCGGCGATCTGCGACATTATGGAGGACACATCAGACAGTTTTGACACTATTTTGGGACCACTGTCATTTATACAGCGATCAGTGCTATAAAATTGCACTGATTACTGTGTAAATGACACTGGCAGTGAAGGGAGTGATCAAGGGGTTAAGTGTGTCCTAGGGAGTGATTCCAACTGTGGGGGGGGTGGGATACCTAGCACATGTCAGCGATCACTGCTCCCGATGACAGGGAGCAGTGGATCTCTGTCATGTCACTAGGCAGAGCAGGGAAATGCCTTGTGTACATAGGCATCTCCCCGTTCTGCCTCTCCACACCGCAATCGCGGGCCGCTGGCGAACATCGAGTGCGCACGTCCGATAGGTGGAAAATTTAAAGGGATGTACAGGTACTCCCATTTGCCTGCCTGTGTCATTCTGCCGACATAGATCTGTGTGTGGCGGTCAGCAAGCGGTTAAAACCCAACTCCAAGCTCGGGAAATACCTTTTCCTCCTTTTCCCAACCCTCTTGGAATCTCCATTTCCCACACCCTTTAAACAAATTGGCCCACATACAGTACATTTTTTTCAGTTGTCTCTGGTCTGGTCCTGTGAAGTCCTCTTCACGCTTTATCCTGCGGTGCATGGTCCCAGTCTATACAGCATTTTCCTATGAGTCCAGGGCAGGGGCAGAGCTATGACACTAGGGTTGCAGGATGTCAGTTGAATAATGCTGGGTGTCATAGAAGAGGAGAAGTGCTGGATCAGGGAGGGGGTCCGTCTGTAGAGGACAGCACTGGAGAGGGGGTAAGTATATCAGTTGGAACTCATTTTATATTTTTATGAGCTGCTCGGGATCCCTTATAATGTAATTTGCCCAAGCTGGATTTTGGAAGCCTTGCTAAATTTAACATAATTCGATCTCCAGGTTTTTAGTTTTGAAATTGATTTTATTTTGCTGGTTATTCAGCAAAGATGCTGACTGACTTGTCTGGCACCAGAGGAGGGAGCATTTACTAATCTGTATATGAAATATGAAATCCAATCAAAACTTTATTTGTGGATTTCTCTTTATTTGTAGGACATGCTGGCCTAAAAGGATTTATCTGGTCTTTTTTCAAACCATGAGCACTTGGTTGTTTCCTCAAGTCACACTCCTTTTTCAACGGACATAATCCGGACCTGGAAGGAAGACCGTGAGAAGAAAGAAGCCCTCTCAGCAGTCACAGCGCAATGCTGAAGGGCTTCGTTTTAAGGCACGTCACTCATAATGTGCTAGTATGCAATGCATACTAGCACATTATGAAATTGCCTTGCAGGGATTTTTTTTTTACTTTAACTGTGATTTAATACAGCTTTAAGACTGATGGAGGGCTCATTGCACTGCATAGGACAGTGATGGCGAACCTTGGCACCCCAGATGATTTGGAACTACATTTCCCATGATGCTCCACATCTGGGGTGCCAGGGTTCACCATCACTGGCATAGGATGTGAGAGCGCCAAGGGACAGCCCACTAACAGAGTGTAGAGGAGTGCCACCTGCCTGGGGAAGTGGAGGATCAGAAGTAAAACTGATTTCCCCTAAACCTAAAAGAGCATTATCCTTTGCAGTGTGAGGGCTGTCAGGATGTTTACTATTCATGGAGTTGGGCTTTAAGGTAACCATTACAATGATTCCCTAAAAGTAGCCCTCATTGACATAAAAACTATAGATTACTGAGTTCCTTTCTTTTTTGTTTTTTAATAAAATATTGTTTTCACCCTTTTTTCATCTCAGCACTGCTGATCTCTGGCAACCTCTTCAAAGCCATTTCTTGTCTACATACACTCCAGCAATGGCTGCAGGGCATTTCTCAATGCGGGATTCCTAATGGTGACAAAAGTGGATCATGCTTGTGCATTACATGGCTTGATGTCTCCATTGGTGAGTGAGTGACAGGGTGACATCGTAGGAAAACTATTAGGAGCTAGAAACAGGTTCTTGTCTGCCTATAACAGGAAGTACTTAACCTCTTCATGCCGGTGCCTCCTGTCCCTTTAAAGGGTTTATGACGCTGGGAGGCGGGGCTTAAGAGCATGTGACCACCGTGATTGGCTTTCACGTTGGTCACATGATCTGAAAAGCTTTCTGTTAGGCGCCGGTAACCGCGTCGAGAGTGTGCACCGCTCTTGCCACTAGGGGCTGGTGGTGATGCCATTCTGCTGCCTAGGGCACCCGACCTCTGGTGTTCCTACTCTCTTCTCTCTGCAGCAAGAAACGAAGTCTCAGCATCAGCAGACAGCCGCCGCTTCGTTAGAAAATAGTGTCAGAGGAGCAGCAGTGACGGTGAACTGTGTCTGTGTCCCGACTCCCGAATTAATGGAAGCAAGCAAACATTCATTGATGGGCGATGGTAGACTGTATTTGATAGGCGCTGGTAGACTGCAATTGATGAGCGCTGGTGAGGCTGCATTCGATGGGAGCTTCATTAAAAAGGTGTGGTATACATGGACGGGGCAAATGGGGGTGGGGTCAGGGGTGGGGCCAAGGGGGCGGCTAAATGAGGTGTTGCCTGGGGTGTCAAAAATCCTTGCACCAGCCCTGCTTAACACAGCAATTCAACCAGGGACCAGCCGCCGAGTGGCCGCATGTTTGTGTGTGGCCGGCGCCAAGGGGTTAAACAAGGACCTTCATGCCCGGTATTATTTTATTGAAAACTACAGATTTAAAAATATTAAAAATGACTTTTGAAATTACATCAACATATTTAGGCTTTATCTGCTTTAATGGCAATGCTCAGTCTCAGTTCACCCAAAACAACTGCCAGGACACACAGGATTCCCCCAAGGTAGTTCTTTGGGGGTAAGCCGCAAATGCTCTGGTTTTCTTACGCAGTTATCTCTATAATGAGGGCAGATAACCAACAATGATATGTTAGGGTTATCTGGCTGCCGGTTAACTCTTAAACGAAAAAGACATCTTCAACTCCCTAGTGCTGGTGCAGAATATAGTATCGGAGAAAAGCAGGCAATGTCTGCTAAGCTGTGCTAAGAGAAAGTGCAGTCATTCAACGTGGGGTGAGGCTCTCTAGATTTCAGACTCATCCTAAAAGGTCTCGCTTCCAAATGAAGACAGACCAGGAGCGAGGAAACGTCCTACTCTGCAGGGACAGCCAACCCTTCTGTAGTAACGTGTATCCCAGATATGAACAAAGCAGCCAGCTTATCATATGCTCCGCACCAGATTGCATTCTAAAGCTTACCAATGCTTAGGCTCATTTAGCCATGCACTGCACAGTGCCGTGATGATGTGAAGAGTGCGGTTACCCAAATACTTATGGTAGCTGAATGGTTGTAGTTACATGTTATTGCGCAATACGTTTTACCTTATTTTGATACAGCAGGAACTGTCCAAACTGAATCAGACAACACAAGCCTTAAAGACTACATAGGGATAGATTGTAAGCTCTCATAGCAAGGCCTCTGATCCCCCTTGTATTAAATTTATTGTTATCATCTGTTTTGTAAAGCACTGTGCAAACTTTTGGCTCTATATACTGTAATCCTGTATTATATTACTAATAATAATAAACATAATAACTATAATATATATATATGTATATATATATATATATATATATATATATATATATATATATATATATATATATATATATATATATATATATATATATATATATATATATATATAGATATAGATATATATAGATAGATATAGATAGATATATATAGATATAGATATATATATATATATATTTTTTTTTTATATACATACATATATATATATATATATATATATATATATATATATATATATATATACATATATATATTAATACTATATATCATGCATTTATATATGGGGAGATTTACTGAAACTGGTGCACACAGAATCTGGTGCAACTGTGCATAGAAACCAATCAGCTTCTAACTTCCGCTTGTTCAATTAACCCCCCTGACGGTATTCCCGAGTCTGACTCGGGGTGGATTTTTTATACCAAAAGCGGTATCCCCGAGTCAGACTCGGGACAGCGTCGCTGGATCCAGGAGGAGGTTTACTTACCTTCTCCTTCGAATCCAGCGTTGTCTCCCCGCTGTATGAGCGAGCCGTGTCTCGCTCGATCTATCACATCGGCGATCTCCGTGCCCTGCGAGCGTTGCGACGCACGGGCACGGAGATCGGCGCCAAATTCAAAAAGTGAAATAAACAGTATACATACAGTATAATGTAATCTTACAGATTACATTGCTGTATGTAAATATTTCACATCCCCGTTGTCCCTAGTGGTCTGCCCAGTGTCCTGCATGCAGTTTTATATTGTAAAAACTGTTCTTTATGCCTGGAAACTGGAGATTGTCCATAGCAACCAAAACTGTCACTGTACATCAAAAATGATTTTAGACCAGCTAGAAAACAGCGATAATAAATTAGAATGACTCGCAGAATTGAGCGATAGCGATTTGTGGGGAGATCCGTCATCAAATAGTGAAAAGTAATGACAGTGACAATTCTGCAACTCAGCAAATTTCAGTGTTTTTGATTTGATTACATTATTGAATAATTTTTATTATTGTTATATTATTATTTGGTACAATTATTTATAATTATTTATTATATTATAATTTATGATTTAATTTTTCAAACTTTATCATACCTGGGATGTCTGCTAGACTCTGGTTTGGACAGATTTAAGAGAGTTATTCCTAAGAATTGCAGGACTACAATATAAAACGCCAAATTTTCATGCAAAATAATGGTACCGCTTTTAGCACCTAAAATCCGAAATAATGGTACCGCCAGGGAGGTTAAGGTTTGCCAATAACACCTAGAAGCTGATTGGTTATTATGCACCAGATTTTGAGTGCACCAGCTTTATTAAATCTCTGTCATAGTGTTTATATATAGTGTATTTAATATTTATTTTTTAAGAAGATAGGTTCAATTTACTAAACTTCATACAAAGATAAGGATCTTTATTTTCAGCCATGTGACTGTAATTTTCAAAAAATGTATTAGATAACAGTCTTTTTTTTTTTTTTTTAAAGAATCCTTATTATGTTTTTTTTTTACCTTTCTGAACTCAGCCCAAGGCTTTATGGTCACTTGAAATTATATTCCAGTGTTTGTCAGACTAGCTATTTTTCTACCTAGTGGTTAAAGTGTAACTCCACTTTTGTTGAGAAAAAAACATTCCCCTCTGGCCGATCTATGTGCATTGCAAGGATTATAACAACCTTTGTTGCAGATGCCTACCTTGTGTTATTCTGAAGAAATCCCTGTTTGCTCCTCTGTGCCTCCATGTTGAGTGGGTGTAATGGGAGTGGTTTCTTAATTATTAATCAGCTGTGCAGCTGCAGGCCACTAATGTAGAAATCTGCTGGGTCTGCATTCCTTTAGACAAGTTCCTATTGGGTGTATCTTACCAAAAAATGACATTCTTCTTCCAGGGGATGCCAGATATCTCACTTGTATCTTAGGGAGACTTCTGGGAAAATTGGTGAGCCAATCACACAAGCAGGAAATGATGTTTCTGGGGAGTGGTCAGTACACACTCTGTGTACATAACAGCTCCAGGTATCCATTTTGCAATGTATTCTCAGAAAATGACAGTGGCTGCAGATTGAAAAGGAAAGGTAATTTTTAATAACATTCAATTGCAATATGACTTGTGTCACAATTGTATATGCTATATTATTTTTTCTTTATTTTCTATTTTTGTTCGCCACGAAAATGGAATTATCTTTTAAAGTTAATTTAAAGTTAGTTTAGTTAAAGCGTAACTCCACTTTTGTTGGTAAAAAAACATATATTCCCCTCTGGGTGATCTCTGTACATTGCAAGGATTATAACAAACTTTTTGCAGATTCCTACCTTTTGTTATTCTGAAAAAATCCCTCTGTGTTTCTCTGTACTGAGTGGGTCTAATGGGGGTGGTTTCATAATTAACTGTCAGGTGTGCAACTGCAGGGCACTAATGAGGAAACCTACTGGACCTGCATCCCTTTAGACGTATTCCTATTGAAAGTATCTCTCCAAAAATGCCATTTTTGTTGCAGGGAATGCCTGAAATCTGACTTGTATCTAAGTGTAGACTTCTGGGAAAATTGGTGAGCCAATCACACAAGCAGCAAATGATGTTTCTGGGGAGTGGTCAGTACACACTCTGTGTACAGAACAACTCCGGGTAGCCATATTGAAATGTATTCTCAGAAAATTAGTGACTACAGATTGAAAAGGAAAGGTCGTTTTTAATAACATTTAATTAAAATTACAATGATTAGTGTTGCAATTATATGCTCTATATTCATTTTTCTTTATTTGCTATTTTTTTCCCCATGAAAGTGGCGTTACCCTTTAAATGGTTATTATTCTTACTATTATTATTATTTTGACTAGAAATCTAGAAATTGGAAGAAGAAAAGAATAAGGCAGTGGACAAAGTACTGAACAAATTAGGAGTCACTAAGTCTAGTTTAGTAACCAGCAGAGGCCAAGGAACAGGCCCCCTACTAATCCGAGAGGGCCAAAAAGTTATCTGCACTGGCCACTTGACCCCTGGGATAATCGGCTACCCTGAAAATAAGTACATTCCTAATTACAGAACGACATAGCTGGAACACACAAGGAAATGTTCACGACTACTTCATTAACAAGATATTTTTCATTACCAGGTTACACCATTTATTCAATAGAAGAATGGAACTGGGTATATTTGCATTAAGCATGCCTAATTAATTCAATCATTTTCACTGTGTTAGGAAAGGCATTTGATAAGGATCATGGCTGTCAAAACATGTTCTAAATTTACATGCTTGTGTGTTTCATTACCCCTGCAAATGACAAAATATTTGCGAATGATGAAACCGGTGTCATCTGTGCATCAGAATGTTTCGTCAAGAGAAAAACACGACGTGTCACCCCTGTTGACAAACTGCTGGTGATACTTAGTGAAAGCTCCGCTTACAAGGGAACCAAGCTCCTCTGCGTCCCTCCCAGACCGTCCTGGGCTCAGGGAAGTGCGAGGTGTTAATTATGATAATTACTGCATAACAGCAATTAAAGGGCTTCAACCTGGAGGCACAAAACTGATCTTTTTGTGGTCCGTGCCAATGAGTGAAAAAAATGGAATAATCGGAATTTGTTTACATTTTTTGAAGTGCTAGGCTTAATAGAATCGCTGTAATGACCAGTACGCTTATCACCAATTATTAAGGGACACAGTAGAATCATCCAAAACGAATAGTTTACATAATAATCAACCTGATATATATATATATATATATATATATATATATATATATATATATATATATATTTATATTTATATTTATATATATATATATATATATATATATATATATATATATATATATATATATATATATATATATATATATATATATATATATATATATATATATATATATATATATATATATATATATATATATATATATATATATATATATATATATATATATATATATATATATATATATGTGTGTGTGTGTGTGTGTATATGTATACGTATATATTTTGTTACACAGAACAAGCAAATGTGTAGTCTGTGCATGTATTAGAAAGATTTCAAAATACTAATGACAGCTAGCCTTTTTTTTTTCTTTTTTTCTTTTTTTTCTACAGTATAGTGTACATTCTGCGTGTTTTTAATTTTTTTTCCATATTTTTTCTCTTTGCTACAGTTTATTATATATAGTCTGTCTTTTTCCTTTTTTTTTTCTTTTTGCTACAGTATAGTATACATTCTAGGTTTTTCTTTTGATTTTTTGTCTTTTTTGCTACAGTATAGTATATATTCCGTCTTTTCCCCTTTCTTTTCTTTTTGCTATAGTATAGTGTACATTCAGTATTTTTTTTTCCTACTTTTTTTTTTGCTACAGTATAGTATGCATGCTCTCTTTTTTTTTTCCCTCTTTTTTACTACATGCAGCAATTCTAATCAATGTCATCAAGGTATACTATATATATATATATATATATATATATATATATATATATATATATATATATATATATATATATATATATATATATATATATATATGATATTATTATTATTATTATTATACAAGATTTAGTGCCAACAGTTTGTGCAGCACTTTAAAATGTACTGGGGGAGGGGGGACAACACAATTATAGTACAGTACAGTTCAATACAATATAGAATAATGGTATATAGAATACATTAATAAGAGGTACTAAAACCATTATGCATGTGTGTATATATGTATGGATAGATAGATAGATAGATAGATAGATAGATAGATAGATAGATAGATAGATAGATAGATAGATAGATAGATAGATAGATAGATAGATAGATCAAAATATCTCATATCATTTCCAGTATCTATTGTAAACTTATTTAAATATCCCAGTAAATGATTACATAGGTATCTATGGCTCTATCATGTCAACTCAGTAGTTTGTTTTTTTAGATGTGTTCTTAAATGCCCCCTGCTAATGGCCGAGAAAGGGTTAAAAACCACCACAAAGCTCCTCTGCAGAGGCACTTTACCGGCGATATAGCTGTGCTGCCGGTATACATACCGCTCCTTCACCGCTCCAAAGATGCTGCTAACAGGACTTTTTTTACCGTCCTGCAAGCGCACCGCCCCGGTCTGAAAGCCCTCGGGACTTTCACATTGGAGACAAAGCAGCGACTGTTTCAGGGCGCTTTTCAGGCGTGATTTTTAACGCTGTAGCACCTGCAAAGCGCCCCAGTGTGAATGGGGTCTAAATGTCAGTACCCAGTTAGTTATATTAATAGTCAGGTTGAAAAAAGACACAAGTCCACCTAGTTCAACCAATGGAAAAAAAATGGTTGAAATGGTGTCTTATTTTCAAGCTAACTATGGGGTAGATTTACTAAAACTGGGGAGTGCAAAATCTGGTGTAGCTCTGCATGGAAACCAATCAGCTTCCAGGTTTTTTTGTCAAAGCTTAATTGAACAAGCTGAAGATAGAAGCTGATTGGCTCCCATGCAGAGCTGCACCAGATTTTTCACTCTTCAGTTTTAGTAAATCAACCCCTGTGTAACTACCCTGTTTCCCCGAAAATAAGACCTACAAGGACTTTAACTAGGGCTTATTTGTGGGATAGGGCTTATATTGCAGCCATCACTCACAATCACACTAGGTCTTATTTTCGGGGGAAACAGGGTATGCTCATGGTCACAGAAGTGAATAGCCACTTTCATTTCTAGGACTTGTATTATGGGGGTTATTTACTAAAGGAAAATCCACTTTGCACTTCCAGTGAACTTGAAAGTAAAGTCGCTGTAGATCCGAGGGGGACATGCAAAGAAAATAAAAAACAGCATTTTAGCTTGCACATGATTGGGTGATAAAATCAGCAGAGCTTCCCCCCATTTCAGATCTACCCCTTAGATTTAGAGCGACTGCACTTCCAAGTGCACTTGCAGTGCAAAGTGGATTTGCCTTTCGTAAATAACCCCCTATGCCTCTCATGTTCAGGTGGATTTACTAAAGACAAATAGACAGTGCATTTTGCAAAGTGTAGTTGCTCCAGAGCTTAGTAAATGAGCAGAGGCTCTGCTGACTTCCATCATCCAATCAAGTGCAAGCAAAGATGATGCTTCTTTTTTAAATTTTCCTTGCACGTGAAGCTTTTCCTCATTTACTAATCTCTGGAGCAACTGCACTTAGCAAAGTGCACAGTCTATTTGCCCTTTAGTAAATCAACCCCATTATGTCTCGGTTTCGCCCCAGAAATCTGCACCCCTCCACTTCAATTACATGGCAACGATCGTTCCTTCCAATGTCTAAATCCATGCTCTCAAGTTACTTGCATAAAAATATCATACTTCATTAAAAACAAATAAACTATACTTTCCGTTCATTATTCACATAATAAACATCTGGGCTGGGACAG